>NC_136262.1:23275807-23663307 GCF_964187855.1 Myxine glutinosa | reverse complement strand
TAAAAAATATATATATATATAATAAAAAAATAATATAAAAATAATATAAATATAATATTAATAATATAATAATAATAATAATAATAATATAATAATAATATAATTATAATAATAATATAATATAAATATAGTATAAAAAAAAAAATTTATATAAAATAATATGAAATTTATATACACGTCCATAAACTACTTTATTATGTTGCTGCATTATTTTCTTCAACCTAATTAGTTTCGTATAATTACAATTATGAGATTCCAGAATTAAACGAAAGCATCATTTGTTTTTTTCTCTTCCGCTGGCTTTCTTCTGGTTGGACTACAAGTGTGTGTATTCACGGCAGTCACGTACCGTTCTAATCCTGCAAAATGACCATGTTTTTTTAAGCGAGGCGGTAATGAAAGGGGATCATATTAACATGATATAAGTATGCAATTTGAAATGTAATTGCATTACAAAGCATAATCCAAATCGCCTGTAAGCACATTAAATTATACGCAGACATTTACTGCCCTGAACACTAGATGCATGCAACTTTTCAAACCTCGCCCGTGTTCGCCTTGATTGGTCAAAATCCTCCGATGAACTGGCTTTGTTCCGCGGTTTTTCTTTCCCAACTCGGTTATAGTGCCGAGCATTTGGGCAATGTAAGTCACTGAAGGGGAGTCACAAAATGAGATACTCTCAGCATATGGAAGCGCCTTGATGGAGGTCGAACGGTTCAATGTCCCCACTATACTGGACTCGCCCTGAGACCTCGTACATTTTTCTCATGTTGTATGACTGCAATATTACATCAATGTTGAAGAAATTGCAATTTTCTGTATCATCTGCATGCCATATTGCACACATGGCGGGAACACGAGCTTTGGGACAAGAACACCCGCTGGCTCCTCATAGGATTCACCGGATAGACCATAAACAACCTACGGAGCTCAATTATATCTCTTTGTTAACACGTTTCTAGGGATGTGAAAAGCGGATATATTTGATAAAATATTTATTTATTTCCCATAAATGGGCCTGTTGCGGAATATGTAAGCTGAAATAAGCTGCATTTTGGAGCACGCGAGATATGAAATTGTACAAAGGTAAATTTATGGATTGCATTACAGGAATTTTACTCGTGCTGTGTTTCCCAATAGGAAGCGGTAAAATACATAAGTGGTGATGCGTCTTTGGTGTTTATTAAAAACATTTTTCTCTGAAAATGAGCAGTTGGGGTCAGGTCGGGAGGAAAGGGGAATATATAAGGGGTGTGGTGGGGATTGTATCTGGGATTTTCTTTCTGTGGTTGTCATTGCTGGTGTTTTACATGAAACAACTCAATGCCTAAACACATCTAAAAACGGTGAGAAGGGTAATTGAATCTTAAAAAAGATCTCACTCTCTCACAATCTCACTCTCTTCAATCCCACTCCTCCCTCCAGGTCTTTAAAACAGCTGTCCACCACCATCTCTTATCTTCCCCCATCCAAAACCTTGATCTTTTCTTCCCCGTTTAAACAGCTGTCCACCACCATCTCTTATCTTCCTCCATCCAAAACCTTGATCTTTGATCAAACCTTGATCTTTTTTTCGCTCTTTCACGAGCCTCGATCTTGTATACAACAACAACAAAAAAAAAAAAATCTTTTCTACCCCCCCCCCCCCCCCCCGTTAATTCACTCCAGATCCACTTTTTTGAAATTCCGACTTCTTTTTCTGGAAGTCCTAGCAGTGTCCATGTGTTTTTTTTACCTCCCCCCCTTCCCATGCCCCCTACCCCCCAAGCCCTCTCCCTCCCACAGATCTCCCGATGTCCCTGCTCTCCATCTTGTTCTCCCGCTCCCTTTATCATATGTTTTATGTGTCAGTTTGTCTTTTTGTGATCAATGTTGTACGAGCCTCGATCTTGTATACAAAAAAAAAAAGGGACCAAATAACAGGTGCCTAAGCACGTGACTTGGAAATTCAACCTTGCAATGTTCCGAGAGTTTGGCAGGTTACCACACTCACAGTACACTTACCTTTGAGTTGCGTAGTCTGGGTTTGATTCGTGATCTAACTTTAAACTTTCACAGGCCCCGTCACAAAATCTTGCCCTATCATACACAGTCTTTCGTGACGAGTAGGCGAGTCATTGCCTGCACGCTGGAACAGCTTACAAATTCCCACCCTATCATACAGACCATCTTCAGACAAGCGTTAGGCCTGGCCAGCCAGTTTGTGAAAAATGGGCCAAAAACATTCCATAGCAGACAAAAACAATAACTTGGGAATAATCGGAGCGTTAAAGAAGCAATCGTAGACAATTCGGAGATTTCAAAACCATCAACACCAACTTGAAAACGATGCGAAAGGATCACTCACAGGTTTTATCACCTTCCGCACGACACAACTCGATGGCTCGGGTTTAAAAATTCCGCCGTCATTCGTCAACACAGACACTCAGGGTACATATCAGTGAACGTTAAATCACGAGAAGTCGTCTCAGAACATTTTGTGCTCCAGAATACGATTACGGTGTAAAGTTCCAACGTGCTGCACAATCATTTGCACCTTGTATAAATTACCATGAATTTGAAGGGAAATTATTGCAAATACAAGAACCAAGAGGTTTGGATCATGTTGATCAAAATGGGTTCAGCGATGGGATCAGTTCGAGCCGTTTACTGAATCCCTCCGTTTATGATTAAACATCGACTTGCAATGAGGGTTTCACATGAGCAAATGCATCAAATTAGCTCATCCATTTTGATGACGTTGTCAAATCATTTTGTGTCTGCGCTGCGTGATATTAATGATATATATACTCTTTTAGCACGTGGTGCTACGCGCGTGACTTGCTACCAAGGAGGAAGCGGACAACGCGGTAAGTTTATCGTTCTTTATTCCAAAGAGGTCACTGTAGCACTGGCGTGCTCCGGGCTGCGCGCCCGGTGTATATCCTGAGGCCATGCCTACCCCTCGGGCGTGGCCGCCACCCACTTGGTGTGTGGAATGATGTCACCACGCCAGTGGGCTTTCGTGTCCGCCACACGCGCCCCCCCAGAATCCCTGCGCAGCTGGAGGGCCAGTTTGCGGGGCAAACGGATGACCCGGCCGAAGCGCCCTTTGCGACCGGCTGCGTCCGGGGTGCAGGGATGCCAGGTGGGATGCCCCCGGCTGTACCCAGGATGGGTGCCGGACCGGGGGGTGGCGTGCCTGCGGTGCTGGGCGGTGCCGGGGGTCCACCCACAGGGGGGCGGCCCCAACGCGGGGGCCGAGCCACCGGCGGTGGGTGGTCCACGTCGAGGTGGGCCGGCTTGAGGCGGTCTATGGAGACCCGGTCAGGAGTGCCGCCGATGTCCAGGGTGAAATGTTTCACCCCGGTCTCCAGCACGTGGAAAGGCCCGTCGTACGGGGGCCGCAGTGGTGTCCGGTGGGCGTCGTGCCGGACGAAGACGTACTCCGCAGTGCGAAGCTCCGGGGCGACGTGTGTAGGCACCGGGGCTAACCTCCGGGCGGTCTCCTGCAGCGCAGAACGCTCCTGCACCGTGGACCAAGGTGCCATGGGGTCGGGGAGGAACTCGCCCGGCACCCGCAGCGGTTGTCCAAAGACCAACTCCGCCGCGGATGTGCGCAGGTCCTCCTTGGGCGCCGTCCGGAGGTCCAGCAGGACCCAGAGGAGCCTGTCGACCCAGCCCGCCATCGCGGAGGGTGGCCCGGAGCGCGGCCTTCAACGAGCGGTGGAATCGCTTGCACAGGCCATTGGCCTGCGGTTGGTAGGCCGTGGTTCGGTGCAGCTGGACCCCGAGCCCCCGCTCGACCGCGGCCCAGAGCTCCGAGGTGAACTGGGGGCCGCGGTCGGACGAGATGTCCGAGGGGGCGCCGAACCAGGCGACCCAGGTGGCGATGAACACCTGCGTCTGCCGCCGTCGTCGCCGCCAAAGGCACGGCCTCCGGCCACCGGGTGGTGCGGTCCACCATGGTGAGGACATGGGTGAAACCCCGCGAGGGGGGCAGAGGTCCCACCAGGTCCACGTGAACGTGGTCGAACCGACGTTCCGGCACCGTAAACGGGGTCAAGGGGGCCTGGGTGTGTCGGTGCACCTTTGCGCGCTGGCACGCGAGGCACGTCCTGGTCCAGCCGCGGATGGCTTTCCGGAGGCCATGCCAGACAAACTTGTAGGCAACCAACCGCTGGGAGGCCCTCGTGCCCGGGTGGGACAGGCCGTGGATGGCGTCAAAAACCTGGGGCTGCCAGCCTGCGGGCACGATGGGGCGTGGCCGCCCGAGGGAGATGTCGCAAACGAGGGCCGTGCCCACGCCGTCGAAGGGCACCTCGGTGACGCGGAGGCCCATGACGGCGGTCCGCAGGGCCTGGACCCCGGGGTCGGCGGCCTGGTCCGCTGCCATCCGGGCATAGTCGATGCCAAGGTGGACTGCGTGGGCGACGGCCCGGGAAAGGCAATCGGCCACCGGGTTGTCCTTTCCCGCGATGTGCCGGATGTCCGTCGTGTACTCGGACACGGCCGCGAGGTGACGCTGTTGCCGGGCCGACCACGGCTCGGCGACCTTGCCCATTGCGAAAACCAGCGGCTTGTGGTCGACGAAGGCCGTGAACGCACGGCCCTCGAGCAGATGGCGGAAGTGCCTGACCGCCAGGTGAAGCCCAAGCAACTCGCGGTCGAAGGTGCTGTAACGGCGTTTGGGTGGGCGAAGCTGCCGGCTGAAGAACGCCAGCGGTTGCCAAGCTCCATGCACCCATTGCTCGTACACCGCGCCCACCGCGTAGTCCGAGGCGTCGGAGGTGAGGGCGATCGGTGCATCGAGCGCCGGGTGCGCGAGCATGGTGGCGTTGGCCAAGGCGAGCTTCGCGCCCGAGAACGCCGCGTCCATCTGCTCGGTCCAGGTAACGTCACCTTTGCCCGGCTTCCCTCGAAGGGCCTCGTGTAAGGGGCGCAGGAGCTGGGCGATGCGGGGCAGGAACCGATGCTAAACGTTTACCATGCCCAGGAACTCCTGGAGCCCCTTGATCGTGGGGGGGCGCGGAAACCCCTTCCGCCTCCACCTTGGCTGGTAGGAGGACGGCCCCGTGCCTGGTGACGCGGTGCCCCAAAAAGTCGATTTCAGCGACACCGAACCGGCACTTGGCGGGGTTCACGATCAGGCCATGCTGGCCCAGACGTTCGAGGAGCGTGCGGAGATGGTGAAGGTGCTCTTCGCGGGACGCGCTGGCAACGAGGATGTCGCCAGGTAGACGTACAAAAAATTCTAGCCGCGCAAGACGCTGTCCATGAGGCGCTGGAACGCCTGAGCCGCATTTTTCAAACCGAAGGGCATCCGAATAAATTCGAAAAGCCCGAATGGCATGATGACAGCCGTCTTCGGGGTGTCCTCCGGCCTGACAGGGATCTGATGGTAGCCGCGTACGAGGTCCACCTTTGAAAAGAAGGACATATTCGCCAAGCGGGCGGAAAAGTCCTGAATGTGGGGGACGGGGTAGCGGTCCGGGGTGGTGGCGTCGTTGAGGCGCCGGTAGTCCCCGCACGGTCGCCATCCCCCGCCGGGCTTGGGCACGATGTGGAGCGGGGACGCCCACGCGCTCTCGGAGCGCCACACGATGCCGAGCCGCTCCAGCGTAGCGAACTCCGCTTTAGCTACGGCGAGCTTCGTCGGCTCGAGGCGGCGTGCCCGGGCGTAGACCGGTGGCCCGGCGGTGGGGATGTGGTGTTCCACCCCGTGCTTGACGGTCCCCGCCGAGAAGGTCGGCTGCGTGAGGGCCGGAAAACCCACGAGGAGGCGGGCGAATTCGTCCGCTGCTGGAAGCGTACAGATGAACCTGGCCGGAACAGAACCGCTCAGCAAGCCGCTCGGCGAGCCGCTCGATGAGCCGCTCTGTGAGCTGCTCAACGAGCCGGGCAGCGCACACGCGAGCGAGCTGAACGTCTCAGCCTGGACAAGCCTTCTGCGCTTTACATCGACCAGTAAACCATTAGCACATAAGAAGGCCGCGCCGAGCAGTGCCATGGGCACATCGGCCAAAATGAACGACCAACGGAAAACCTGACCTCCGAACCGCAGGGAGAGACAGCGTTTTCCGTACGTGCGTATAGACGTACCATTGGCTGCAAGCAGCGTGGGACCTCGGCCCGCGGTGTGCTTGTCGGACGTACCGGCAGGACGACACTCACCTGCGCTCCCGTATCGCACAGATAACGGCGCCCGGACAAGGTGTCCGTTATGTACAGCAGGCTGTTGGAATTGCCGATGCTTACCGTTGCCACCGAGCGCCGGCTCGCCCGTTTCCCGACCTGCCGAATGAGCACGGCGGGCAACACTGCCGAGCCTCGTGGCCGAACTTGGCATGGAAGAAACACCAGGCGGGCAGCTGCGGCGTCGGAGGCCGCGGTTTTCTTCGCGGCGGCAGCGGTGGTGGTGGTGGTGGGCGGGGCGTGACGGCGGACACGAGGTGCGGTGCATCGGGGAAAGCTTCGGGAGCCTCGGGAGCGGCAACCGCGCCAAAACTCGCCTGCATGTCCAAAGCCGCATAGTATTTGTCGGCCTCAGCAGCGAGCGCACGGGGTTCCGTTAACGCGGAACCAGCCAAAGCGATGCGGACTCGTGCTGGCAGCTGGCGTCGAAACAATGCCCGGAATAGAGCGTTCGGGGTTTCGTCGCCCATGAGCGCCAGCATATGGTCCATACGGACCGACGGTCGCGTGTCCCCGATCTCGGGGAGGTCCAAGAGGCGATCGGACCGTGCGTCCACCGTAAGGCCGAACGTGGCGAGGAGGAGACGCTTGACCGCCTCGTACTTGCCGTCGGCAGGTGGATCCCTTAGGACCGATACGACGCGGGTGGCCATGCCGGGCCCGAGGGCGGAGACCACGTGGTAGTACATGGTGTCGTCCACCGTGATGCCTCGAAGTCGGAACTGGGCTTCCGCCTGCAGGAACCAAACTTCGGCTTGCGACTCCCAGAAGTCGGGGAGCTTGATGGAGACCGCGTTGGTAGCCATTGTTGCGGCGGTTTCGGGGAGTCAGCGACGGCTGACTCGAATGTCGGAGTCACCAATTTAGTCACCAATTCACGTGCTACGCGCGTGACTTGCTACCAAGGAGGAAGCGGACAACGCGGTAAGTTTATAGTTCTTTATTCCAAAGAGGTCACTGTAGCACTGGCGCGCTCCGGGCTGCATGCCCGGTGTATATCCTGAGGCCACGCCTACCCCTCGGGCGTGGCCGCCGCCCACTTGGTGCGCTGAATGATGTCACCACGCCAGTGGGCTTTCGTGTCCGCCACACTCTCAAACAAATTCCATCTCACTGTATGGGCCGGACTGTGTCTTCTCAATGCACTTGAAAGCAAAGAATAGATTTGCAAAACATTTTAAATAGTTTATAAGTTTATGCTTGAATGAGATGAAGCAAAAGATTTACAAAAATTTGTAATTAATATAAGAAATGCCAACTTTCAAATTTGTCACAAACACACACACATATATATATATATATATATATATATATATATATATATATATATATATATATATATATATATATATATATATATATATATATATATATATATATATATACACAGCGATGTTTAATAACTCATGCTGACCTGGTTGAGAGTTCACTTATTACGATTCGCGCTTTATTATGCGTGAACATCATACAGAGTTAATGAAGAAACATTACTGCACTGTGCAACACAGCGACATTTTGGCCTTTTGGGACACAGCTCTGAGAAGTCTGCCGTTGGGTTTAATTCCTGGAGAAACTGTATCCGACCGAAAATATGAAACCTCGTCGGTGCTGTACGGTTGGGATCTTATTCCAATTGTCAATTTTGTCATTATATGGATGTAAAGAATTCCACGGAATGTGCTAGATAGGATCGTTTAGAGGTATATGTACTCGGTTTGAGCTGGCTAGCCTGGGATTGAGTCTCCACCGAGCTAGAAACTTTTATCCTGGTGTTTCACAGGTCGGGTGATTCATCAATGTGTGTGTCGTCCCTCTGATAGACGTTATGTGGGAATTCCATCTGCCAGCATTAGTTAAACCACCTTTAGAGGCCATTTTTCCCCGCAAAGCGGGGGTTGGCCTTTTTCGGGAACCGTGGTTGTTGTTGTTTTTCGGTCCCCTTTTTGAAGCAATGTTTTACGGCCGGATGCCCTTCCTGACGCCAACCCTTTTTGCCGCCAACCCTTTTTGCCGCCTTTAACGACAAACAGGGAATGTACCAGTGAACTGGTACTCAATTAGCCGACCTCGGAAGGATATGACAGGCTGAGTCAACCCCCCTGGTGTTAATTCAGCGATTGACCGGGATTCGAACCCAGGATCCTAGGCATCCTAAGCCGGCATCCTAGCCGCTAGCCCAACACCAGCATTAGTTGGTGGACGTTAAAGATCCCCCAGTATCCTTCGTGACGAATCCGTGAATTATCTCCGGGACCCTGTTTACATTTCAAATTCCTGCCACCTTCAGTCGAATGCCAGGCCTGGCTAGCCGTTTAGTGAAAATATTGTGCCAAAAACGTTCCATGGGAGGTGTAGTTGGCAGGGGAACATTTTCCTTTTAATTAATTGGGGCCATTACAGAAGTTGTAATAGCAGCAAAGATTACATGGACGTTTTCATAAGAATTTGACTCTTAAATGGTCAACCTTCCAACTCACTTACATTTCTCATGAGTTGGTTAGATCACTTTACATTATTAGGACACTTCCTGATCTATAACCGCCACGAAAGTTTCATAAGGCTCAATCAAGGGTGAGGCTTCAGGAAATGACGAGGTCCGAATGCAATTCCAAAAAGAAAGACCAGTTGGAGATTGCAGGACTTTTTTTGTGCGGTGTATTTTGTGTGGTGTTTATTAGCTGCTGAGTTTGTGTGGTTTATTCATGACACAGATTTATGTTCAATCCAATATGGCTGCCGAACGACATGACTGATGATGTCATCAATTTAATTCTCCAATACAATTTTTGTGTAGATCACACTCAAGAAATTTCAAACTGATCGGATCAAGCGTTCTACTTGTCTAATTATGACATAATAATAAACAAAAAGACATCATCATGGGTATATGTTGTTTCCCCATGGGGAGTACTTGACAATGAGCCATGTTTCAATTTTTCCCATGGAGCGGTTTTAGAGATAGAGGTTGCAATTTTTTTCGGTTTCCCAAAATGGCGCCCGTACCACATTACCTACGACATCATGATTATCACTAAAAATTCTACAAGCGGAAGTGTTCCTACGTTGAAAAGTTCGTGTCATCAGACCAACAGTTGCAGAGAAAAGCATACTCACACAAATAAACAGACAGACAAACAAAAAGACAGACAGGCAGAGTGACAGACAGGCAGACAGACAAACAAACAGGCAGACGGACAGACAAACAAACAGACAAACAAGAAGATGTCATGAAGAGCACCATGCTTGCAAAATCCACTCCCCCCCCCCCCTTCTTCCTCAAAAAAAGGTTGCCATTGATCCATCAAATTGTCCATTTCATCTAGATTAAAATTGACGATCTTGATCAAAACTCGCATCAAAAGGATTAAAAGTGACGATTTTTCAGATGAAAATGGATGATTTTAGAAGTTTGACCTTGAGTGGACCTTTGACCTTTTGACCTCAAAAAAAGTTGGTTTCCCAATTCAATGGGGCAATATGCAAATGCTTTTCTATTTCCAAGTCAATCGGATGAAAATTGACGGTTTTTCAGATGAAAATGGATGATTATGTAAGTTTGACCTTTGACCTTTTGACCTCAAAAATAGTTGGTTTTCCAATTTAATGGCTCAATATACAAATGCTGTTCAATGTTCAAGTCAATCACATTTTAAATGCCGATTTTAGAAATTTGACCTCCAGATGACCTTTGACCTCAAAATCAATAGGCTTCTCAATTGTGACGACCTGTACAATTTGGTGAAGTTTCGTGACGATCGGTTTAGAATTGTGACCTGGAGGCGAGTGCCAAATAAACAAACAGTCAAACAGACAGACAGAGAGAATAACAAATTCATCCGACCAATATACTTGAAAAATCTTCCATTTTGCAAGTAACAAACAGACAGACAGACAGACAGACAGAAACAAATGCAATACCCTCTCCTCTGGCGAGGGTAATGATAAGGTTTGGCTGAGGTACCCCACCAACTATGATTCGTTACTACAGCTATTAGCTCCAAAAATCGAGAGGTGACCTCACAAAAAGCCAGGTATGGAGCGTCAAGCACACACCTTCAAATAGGATGGGTAAACCTGGAAGTAAATAGATGACCTTGATTGGTTGTGATGACGTCACTGCTTGATATCATGGCATCCTTTTTATATTGATGTCCTGACTTGCTTGCAAAAATTAGCATCACACCTGCCACAATTTCCCTAGCAGATGGCCCGAATGTCAACAATGAAGGCAAAAGGAATAAATGGCAGGCAGACACGTTTTAAATGCTCTTAATAGCTCTGCTAAACCTATCAATAACCGATGCACAATGAATGACAAAATCACGTCACAAAGAAATCACAACGTTAATGATACATTCAATCACATTAACAAATCTGACAATACAATTATCATTTATTTATTATATTATATACTCATAATCCATCATGTGACAGGATGGTACAGGCATAGCGCACTCACCTTTGAGCTGTGTCGGCTGGGTTCATTTCCAGACTTGGCTAATAAATGTCAGATTAGTTCTTGACTGGCAGGATGTTGCGTCACAAAGTGTTCTTCGTCAGAAGAACAGGGTGAATCATCAGTGTGTGTAGCCCGATTGGATGGAAGTTAAACTTGGCGTCTTGTTTCTTCGCAGTAGTTGGTGGCCATTAAAAATCCATCCTACAATGTCCTTTACAAAGAATATGCGAGTTATTTCTGGTATCCTGGATAAGTTCCAAATTCCTGTTCTGACTTATGGGGGGGGGGGGGGGCATTTCACCAGAGGTACAGCTGTGTTCCCAAAAAATGACACCACCCATAGAAATGTGCTGCTTACGAAAGAAGAAGAAGCTGGTGGTCGTAAAACATCCCACAATGTCTTTTGTGAAGAGTATGTGAGTTATTGCCGGGACGCTGAACAAATTATAAAATAACCTTCAATTGAGCTTCAGGCCTGGCCAGCCAGTTCCTAAAAGATGGGCCAAAACATTCCCTGGTCAACTGCACAAGAAGGTGGGTATAATCGGCTCATTTGATAAGTTGTTGTGTTGCTCCAATCAGTTCTGGTTGAACAGACCAGCGACACGGAGATAACCAATCAATCTCACAGGAGCGACCCAGAGAGGCCTCACATCCAAGATGGCGTGCTCTTGCCGATGTGAAGCCAGGACCGTGCAGTCTTCCAAAATATACAATAGAGTAAGATATGACAAGATTCCCCACCCACAGAAATGCAATGTACGTATGTACACACTCCACTATAAAAAAAATACCTGAACATGTACCATTGATAAATGTAACTGTTGAAGGACTGTTCCATTATTCATTCCAAGTGCCTTTTTGGCACGAGGGGTTTGCAGAACACTTGATTGCAAGTTTATACATAATGTAATTGCCTCATGCAATATAGGTGCAACTTGTTCAGCATGTTTTATATCTTCGTTCAGCACGTTTTGGGTTCATTATGGTGGCAAGCAACATTCTGAGCAAATTGGAAAGTCTTTCTGAGACAACAGTGTGTGGATCATCCAAAACAACACACTGCATACATTATTTAACAATCCATTACAATGCCTCGTCTGTCAGACAATGAGAGGAGTGAAATCCTCTCATTGTTTCTTCTCCTATGGTATCCATGGAAATCTCCACGCATGGCTTGCGGACTTCCTCTCTAGTCGTAGTCAACGTGTGGCCTTGAATGGGTTTCTCTCATCTCCCCTTCCTGTTCAGGCTGGAGTTCCCCAAGGCAGTGTTCTGGGTCCTGTGCTTTTTCTGGTCTTCATCAACGATCTATCTGACTCTCTTGAAAATCCTCTCTATCTCTTTGCTAATGACTCCACTCTCTGCCGCTCCATTCCTCATCCCTCAGATCGGCAGTCTGCAGCCTCCTCACTCTCTGCAGACCTGGACAAAATCACAGACTGATCAAACAAGTGGAACATGTCCTTCAATCCTGACAAACCTCACACTCTTACTATGTCTCTCCGAAAAGATCGACTGGACAACACTCCCATCCACTTTCTGATTAATCCTCTCCAAGAAGTTCTGTCACTCAAGCTTTTTCTGTATCACGATCTGCCATGATCTTTCCTGGGAAAACCACATTTCAAATCTGGCCTCCAAAGCCAGTCGCCGACTGGGCATCCTCCGTTGTGCGAAGTCCTTCCTTGGCACACCTGAGCTCCTCACCACAGACAAGGCTTTCATCCGCAGCTCAATGGAATACTGTTCTCCCCTCTGGGCCGGTGCTCCTGCCTCACACCTAGCTCAGCTTCACGCTGTTGAAACCAAAGCTTTCAGAATCATTGGAATCTCCCGCGATGAAGCTAACTCGAAGGGCCTTTCACTCACTCACCGCAGGCAGGTTGGTGGCCTTTCTGTCTTCTACGGACTCCTCACCGGCCTTGCTCCCCCAGCTCTCTCTGGGCTTTGTCCCCCAAATATTCCTACAGGTCGCACAAGATCTGCCAGCATCCCTCTTATGGTTAAACTGCCAAAATCAAGACTCTCTGCTCACCTTCACTCCTTCATTCCTCTTTTCTCCCACCTCTGGAACAAACTCCCTCACTCTCTTCAATCCCACTCGTCCCTCCAGGTCTTTAAAACAGTTGTTCACCACCATCTCTTATCTTCCCCCATCCAAAACCTTGATCTTCTCTACCCTTGGTAATTTCACCCCAGATCCACTTTTTTGAAATACCAACTTCTTTCCTGGAAGTCCTTGCAGTGTCCTTGTGTTTTATACTTCTCCCACCCCCCCCTCCCCCTTCCCAAGCCTCCCCCCAGGCCCTCTCCCTCCCACAGATCTCCCGATGTCCTTGCTCTCAAATGTTGTGTTTGTGTGCTTCCCCTTCTCTCCCCATCTTGTCTACCTCTCCCCTTATTATATACTTTGTGTGTCTGTTTGATTGTTTGTGTGATAAATGTTAGCTCTTTCATGAGCCTCGACCCTGTATACAAAAATAATAATAATAATAATAATAATATCTTTGGACACCTTCAAGCAGGGTTTACCATCAGCCATGTTGCAAGGCTCTTTAGCATGAAGGAAAGAAAACGTTTACGACCTCAGAATATGATTTCAGGCCTTGGGATTAACAAGAGATATTACAAGAAGTGGACGTCCCAGGATAACGACTCACGCTCAGAACCAACAAATTTGCACGAACAAACTATGTCATCAGTTTCAAACTTCCAAGAGAACGGCAAACATAAACCTTGGATTTCGCAGGATAAGTTTCAACACTGTTTTTAGGCATCTTCATCAAGTAATCGACAGCTTAGCACTACATTGAAATGAAAGAAACTGGAAGGCACGGATTGGGAGGATCCTCCTGACATGCAGATGCAGCATGGCAATGCGCGGCGTCATACAAGTGATACAGAGTGTTGTCACTTCGGTTTCACCGTCTTCCAGCACCCTCCATACAGCACCAACTTGTCTCCGTGAGATTTTCATCTCTTCCCCAAATATTATGTCGAGGCCACTGTGAAGCGCCGCCTCTGTCAGCTGAATGCACAGTTATATTGTGACAGCATCACCACACTACTTGAACATTGGTGGAAATATGTTGACCGCAGTGGTGATTATGTTTAGAAGTAGAAATGCTCACCTTGGTGGAATAAAGATTGATGTAAGTATCTGTCTTTGTTTCATTCGAGCATACTCAGCCATTTTAAAGCTACACAAGTACGAGGCATTACTTTTCAGAATGCCCACGTACTAATTAACCTGCAAAGCCGAAAAAAACCGCATCAGGACCAAAAGACTGGATCTAGAGTTTGGGTATGGGCGGGTTGGTTTTGCAAATTGGCCAAGGGCGGCAGAGAAGGAAATCTGCCACTGCTCATAACCCTGTCCCGCATCCAGGATTTGCGCTGTGACACATCCAAATATGCTTATGGTGATCAAATCAGAACATTTGATGGATATGGAGGCATTCGGCAATTGTTATGTGCAATGACTAATCTACGTCTCTCCCTGGAAGGCATGATGTCTGTGCATGGTTCTACCGAAGCCGCATGAGTGGTGTGCCCCAGTCTGTGTTGAGGAAGATGCAAGTTTTGGACATGCAGGTGTCATGATGTGGGTGGTATCGCTGAGACTTTTCCTGTCGACGATCAGTGTGCCTTCCTTGAAATCTCAATCTCTGATTTCCTTGGCTGAGATGCAGCCCCACACTTGTATTGATCCATCCCGATACTTCGCTGTAGTTGTTCACCTGCGGTTATACCGATCACCTGTCTACCTTTGAATGAACTGTCGATGCGTATTGCCAAAGGACATCTGTAAAGAATACCTTCCTCCAAGTTGCCTCTTCCCAACAAAGATTTTCGGACAGCTACCGATACGAATCAGTTATTTTGTTCAGGAAACTGAACAATCTTCATTTGAAATTTCCTGCTGTATGTAGCATCTGTCAGAAAGCACTCTGGAATAAATGGGCTGAGGAAGTTATATGAGTAAGGTTAGAAGGGGAATATTCCTCATCCTTACTCAATATGTCTTCCCCATCAATTTATACCCGTTGTTTGAAACAAGCATTCTTTGAAAGACAGGTACATGTGAGAAAATAACGTTTCTGCACCACCCCATGGATGGTGCCTTTGTACTAGAGGGGGCAACGTTGCGGATCACCAAGAACCTTATCAACTAGTTACTAGATGCTATGCATAGAATACTTACCCTGCGCAGTCGAACTTGGTGCGAGCCAACTCTTCTGTTGTTGAAGGGTTTTCTTCTTTGATCCAATATGGTTGCCAGACCACGTGAGCGATGACATCATAAATTTATATTCTCTAATATAATTGTTGTGCAGATCATGCTCAATAAATTTCAAACTGATCAGACTAAGCGTTGTTCCTGTTGAGTTATGAAGTCATAATTAAGGCACCAATGACGTCATTGTTAACAACACTTATTCCCCATGGGGAGTTCTCTACAATGCGCTACGTTTTAATTTTTTCCATGGAGCAGTTTCGGAGATATAGAGGTGCAACGTTATTCGATTTTTCCAAGATGGTTCCTTACCACATGACCTATGATGTCATAGTTATCATTAAACAGATTTTACAGGAGGAGGTGCACTTATGGTGAAAATTCGTGTCAATCGGAGCAATGGTTGCTGAGAAAATGGATTTTAAAAATGCAGACACGCATGCATGCCACACGTACGACACGTACGCCACACATATGCCACACATACGCCACACATATGCCACTTGCACGCCACACATATGCCACATGTACTCCACACAAACGCCACATGCACACCATACATACGTCACACGTACGCCACACAAACGCCACACGCACGCCACACATACGCAACACGCACGCCACACGTACGCCACATGCACACCACACATACACCACACGTACGCCACATGCACCCCACTCATACGCCACACGTACGCCACACATATGCCACAAGCACGCCACACGTACTCCACACATATGCCACATGTATGCCATACAAAGGCCACACGCATGCACGCCACACGTATGCCACACAAACGCCACATGCACACCACACATACGCCACACAAACGCCACATGCACACCACTCATACGCCACATGCACACCACACATATTCCACACTTACGCCACACAAACGCCACACGCACACCACACATACGCCACACGCACACCACACATATTCCACACATACGCCACACAATGGCCACACACATACGCCACATGCACACCATGCACATTACACAAACGCCACACATACGCCACACGCACACCACACATACGCCACACGCACACCACACGTACGCCACACATACGTCACACGTACGCACCCGAATGCCTAACCCTGCTTTTCACTTTGCGAGCACAGGGTAATTATTGTACTTGTAACTGTAGTTATCTCAGGGCTGTGGGAGAATTTTCACGTCATCAGCAAATCTCATGAAATAAGTTATTCGTTTTTCCACCAAACGTTGCATTCAGAATCAATTGATGACAAAGCAGGTAAAAAGCAGCAATAAGGCGCTCAATCCTGAACGATCCTGTTCATTTATCACTGTTTTGATTTGTTATTTCTTATTTTCATATTGCTCTTACTATGGTAGAGGTGGAGGTCGAACTATGTATGGGCTGGCAGGATAGTTTAGAACTTTAGAAGGAAGTGCACTCCTCGTGTTGCCTGAGTTTGAATCACTGTCTACTCAGCTATAAACTGTGGTGTTTCGCATGGAGGGCGATGAATCAATCGAGGTGTATGCATGGAGGGTGAAGAATCCATCAATCTCCATTGGAAGGACATTAAGGCAGAGGACCCATTTGCCAGCACTGCTCGTTGGTGAACATTAATTATCCAACTGGTGTCTTTCGCGAAGAGTAGGTGAGTTATCGTTGGCACCTTGGAACAAATTACCAATCCCTGCCACCTTCGGTCCAATGTCAAACCTGACCAGCTGTTTGGTGAAAGACTTGGGCCAAAATCTTCCCCCACCAACAACACAAGGTGGGCGTAATTGGGTCTGTTAAATAGGTAGTGATAGTAGTAGCTGAAGTAGTTGTCAAACCTTATTAATGGTCATGGAACTTTAAGTATGAGTTAAAGTAATTTTGAGGGTAACTTTGAGAATACACCTGCTATGTAATGCATTGTGTCACCTTTGAACTGTGGTTCAACACAATTTGTTAGAGGTTTCTCCTAACAAGGATTGCAATTTTTTTGGACCAAAAATACTCCTTATGGGAGCAGCCAATGGCTGGGGAGAAAGGGGACAAGGAGTCATGTGTATGTGCATGTGGGCATTTTATGTTAATATTATCTATATAATAATAATGCGCCTGCTTGTCTGACCGTTTGTGTGTAACATTCCTTTCCACCCATTGGTTGGACAGCTGGCGTGACTCCACCCACAAATATCCCCTGAAAAATAACTCGCCACATGTTGGTGCTATGCCAAGCCATAGACAATTTTGGAGCTGTCATATTCACAATTTATCACCATTCCCTCCTTATAAGTTTTCCCTTCAGTGTAAAATGACCAAAGCAGCTCAAAAGGTTAAAGGTGACGGGCATCACGAGTCTTGTGAAATCTAGGCCTCATGCTTCAGATCTTAATCTTCAGTCCTCTGGTGTCAGCTTATGGGTAATATAAGTGCAATTGGAATATATCCGATACACAAAACCATGATGTACTATATAATCTATACAGTCACGTGAAAAAGTAAGTACACCCCATGTAAAGTTTTGACTTTTTCAACATATTTCAACATACAGCTATTTGATCTTCATTTCAACAATATTGATAGATAAAGGTGATATAATATAACAAATACCATGAAACATTTACATTTTGTAGTCCATTGTATAATTTAAATAAACATAAATGCAAATTTCGCATGTGGAAAAAGTAAGTACACCCTTGGCTCTAATAGGTGGTATTGCCCCCTTTGGCAGAAACAACCTCAAGGAGGCGTTTCTTATAACTGTCTACCAATCTCTGACATCGACTGGGAGAAATTTTTGCCCACTCCTCCATGCAGAATTCTTTCAGCTGTGCGGTGTTTGAGGGGTTTCTTGCATGCACAGCTCGTTTCAAATCCCCCCACAACATTTCAATGAGATTTCGATCCGGGCTTTGACTTGGCCATTCCAGAACCCTCCATTTCTTTCTTTTCAGCCATTCCTTGGTGGATTTACTGGTAGGTTTTGGGTCATTGTCATGTTGCAAGGTCCACCTTCGGTTGAGCTTCAACTTTCCGACAGATGGCCTCACATTGTCCTCAAGCACCCTCTGGTACAATGAAGAATACATAGTGGATTATATGATGGTGAGCTGCCCAGGCCCTGATGCAGCATAGCTGCCCCAAACCATAATATTTCCACCACCATGCTTTACAGTTGGTATCAGGTTCTTGTGTTCAAATGCTGTCTTTGGTTTTCACCAAAACATGTCTTCTGGTACTGTGGACAAATAGCTCTACCTTTGAATCATCTGTCCAGAGCACATTGTTCCAGGAGTGCTGGTCTTTGCCTAGGTGTACATTGGCAAACTTTAGTCTTGCCCTGATGTTCTTTCTGGACAGCAAATGTTTCCTCCTGGCACACGGCCCATGTAGATCAAATTTGTGCAGCCTCTTTCTAATGGTAGACTCGTGCACTTTGACATCAACTGTGGCAAGAACTACCTATAGGTCCCGTGATGACATTCTGGGGTTCTTCGAGACTTCTTTCAGCATCTTGCGGTCTGCTCTCGGGCTGAACTTGCTGGGGCGGCCTGGCCTGAACAAGTTGGCAGTTGTTTGGAATCTTCTCCACTTGTAGATGATCTTCCGGACAGTCGAATGATTGATTTCAAATTGTGTGGAGATCTTTTTAAATCCCTTCCCAGACTCGAAGGCATCTATAACCTTCTTTCTGAATGCATCAGAGAGCTCTTTTGATCTAGGCATGGTGACGCCGCACACTTCAACAACAAAGAGCAAACCAAACTAAATGTCTGAGATTTAAATAAGACAGGTTCCTCCAAGATCCTCTCTAATGATGTTCTTATCATTTGCACCTGAGCTGGTGCACCTGATTCTAATTTTAGGTATTTGAAGGAATGATAAATGTAGGGGTGTACTTACTTTTTCCACATGCAAAATTTGCATTTATGTTTATTTAAATTATACCATGGACTACAAAATGTAAATGTTTCATGATATTTGTTATATTATATCACCTTTATCCATCAATATTGTTGAAATGAATATCAAATAGCTGTATGTTGCAATATGTTGAAAAAGTCAAAACTTTACATGGGGTGTACTTACTTTTTCACATGACTGTATGTGTCGGGGATTTCCTACATTTGGCTCTGTTACTGGGCAGCCCTTGAGCTTTCTGGGAACTGAACAGAGCCGGGCCGCACCGACTCCTAGCCTGTAATAACATTGCCTGTTGTTGAAGTTATGCAAGGCTCTGACCTTGGTCAAATCTGCGTGGAGAAGAAGATAGCTTTTCCCTTACTAAACAGCCCCCAATTGTTATGCCTTCCCTCCTATCTTTAACAAATTCTCCCACACTCTGTGCATGTTGCTGTTACCTTATTGTTTCGATGCGTGCCGGTGGGTCGGGTTGAGGTAGAGTCACCCACTCGAGAGCGGCAAGACCTCATACAACCGAGAAAGGTCTCGCTCTTTCTGTAGCGCCAATGATCTTGCTGGCCCCCAGCAGCGAACTCTCCTCTCCCTCCTCCGGACGCATCCTGTCCATGACGCCAATTTTGTTAGGAATTTACCTCCCAGCACTCCCCCAGGGATGATAATTTGACCAAACTCAGACAGTTACAGGAGAATTTATTAAAGGGTACATGTACATGGGAAAGCTGCCGTATAAGCTAGTAATGGGCCAGCTTCTCAAATTAGAACACAGCAGGCCAGGGTTTATATACTGTACAGAAAATAATGAAAGGAGACTTTAAAGATAGGAGGGAAGGCATAACAATTGGGGGCTGTTTAGTAAGGGAAAAGCTATCTTCTCGTCCAGCTTTGCCCAAGGTCGGAGCCTTGCATAACTTCAACAACAGGCTATGTTATTACAGGCTAGGGATCGGTGCTGCCCGGCTCTGTTCAGTTCCCACAATGCTCAAGGGCTGCCTAGTAACAGAGCCAAATGTATGAAATCCCCAACATATGCACATACTGACATAGGCATGTTTTGCTTCAAACCTGGTGGGAGGAGAGGGGGTTATTTTTCTCGCAAGGGATCGAGGCAGTGGTCTGTCTCCCTCTGTATATTTTCTTTTAAACAACACAGCCAGGGATCATACAACCCATGTCATTATAAAGGTCTTTGTCTGAGGAGTTCCGGGAATTTCGCGAGATTGTGAAAGAAAACATCCGTCATTATTTACTTCAATGACCGATTTTTTACGTCATGGATGCGTTCCTAAAAACTGCGACGTTATACGAAACGACATTATTCCGATGTTTTTCACATATTATACATAGTGTTATTGTGAGGAGAAATGTTGTCTGGGGAAATGTTTTGGTCACCCTACCTTAACTTAACCTATCTTAACTAAACCTTCACTTATGTACATATTACAGACAAAAATTAAACAAATCAATACAGAATATGATTGAAACAATGTATGTACACAAATAGACAATTTCATGGTGAGGGTTGAGAGTGGAGGGACTATAGCGAGGGAGAAGCAGGCGCTACCGTGCTTCGGTAGAATGTTTGAGCCGGCTAAGTGATGTGCTGGTACTCCATCGCACCTGGCATCCAAATGTCTTTTTGAGGGGTCTGTATGGTGAGGGGCCAGATGCCATACACACTGAGGGTATCAGATGACGGGAAGTACACTGTACCGGTATTTAAAATTTTCAAACCACATTCTATTGGACTAGCCTGACTGAAATTGACTATTGTCCTCGAATGTGCTAACGACATTCTATCGAAATGACACAAATAGACTCAAAGTAAATCAGCGACTTACTTGTGCATCAGGAAGAAGATAATTAGATTGTGAGTTGGACAGGCAACTGTGATGGGCCATGACATGTAGGAGCCATGTTGTTGTTGCTGTTTTGATCTGGTTTCTGTGTTCGGTGGAGGGGGATAGGATTCGGTTAGGGTTGGAAGGCAGAGTTTGAAGACCTGAAGTCACATTTACATTGCGAGTTCTGTGGGTCCTTGCTGGTTATTATTATTCTTGAATGGCCACAATTATTCCCACATTAGTGTGTGGTTCGCTGGGGGATGCTTGGCCCAAGTGTTTAAGGAACCGGTTGACCGGGCCTGACATTCGACTACCGGGTTATGGCAGGAATTCTGGAATTTGATGCCAAGGATAGCTCGCCCACTCTTCACGAAGAACACCGTGGGATCTATAACGTCCAACAACTAATGTCAGCAGATGAGACGCCAAGTTTAACATCCATCCGAGAGAGGGCACACACATTGATGAATCACCCTGCCTGTGAAACACCAGGATGACAGTTTATACCTGGGCCGGGATTTCAACCCAGGATAGACAGCTAGAGGTGAGTGTGCATACACTTAGATTCTTGGCCATCCTGCCAGCCCTCATGTTAATATTATTATTTTGCCATTATCATTGGACACACTTGACTGATTAATTTATAGTCAGGTCAAAATACAGTTTAACCCCCCAAAAATTGCTACAAAAGGTTTCTCAACTGATTCTGGTAGGGTTTAGCGTACGTTATAACATACTAAAAGTTTACCAAAGTAGGACCCCCGGAAAAGTGTTTTTTTCAAGATGGCGTCCAAGATGGCCGCCAAAACCTCTTAATGATCATAACTATGTAACTATCAACTCAAATTTGATGATCTTGGTGTCTATCCCTGGGTTTGTGGGGGCAAGGAACACATTAAGACCATTAAAAATGAAAGTGGGCCATTATATGTAACACAAAAATCCAATATGGCGTCAATAATGGCCGCCAACACCTCCAAATGACCGCAAGTCCATAACTATTGACTCAAATTTAATGATCTTGATGTCTATCCCCAGGTTTTTGGGGGCAAGGAACACATTAAGACAACTTTGGATATTACTGAGCTGTTGAATCATTATGAAATTGAACTCATGACCTTCAGCTGTCACCTAATGCACAAACACCTTTGTCCATAGAATAAGTTTCAGAGCGTTCAGTTTTGAGTGTCATCCTCCTCCTCAGTATCGACCTCTTGAGTGTTGTTTGGATTGTCACAGTTTTCAGTTTGGCAAGGGCCACATGCAGCAGTGCAGCGGAGTCCATAGCGTCTGCAGCTGCATCGAGAGGATTTGCATCCCCCCAAACAGTTGCAATGGATAATTTTCAAGAGTTCGTCAGGCGCAGCATTGTTTTGGGTCATAATTGGAATTAACTGATCATTTTCCTGTTTCCATCCCCATTCAGTTGGGTTCATTTCATTTGCCATCCCAATCCATACCATAATTTGAAAGTACACACGTTGGCTATGGAATATTGTTGCAGGTGATGTTGGGGGGAGCCGTTCAGAAGTGACAAATGCTTGAGCAGTTGCCACTTTTTTGGTGAAAATGATATGGCGCAGTGATGATAGCGTATCATTAGACTTGCCACCAAAGAGATCAACCATCAGGTCTTTGCCAAGATCTGATATGTCCTCTTGAGATTTGTTTTGAAGGATGAATGCACTAGCACAGGACTTCATGACAGGATCAGATTTCACTAATTTCCGGAAGGCTGACTTTTTTCCGATGCCGAAAATCCTTGAAGTAGAATCACATCCTGAGTAGGCATGTACAAAGAGCAACTCATTGCACACATCGTCTCCTAAAGTTTCTTTCAACAGGTTAATGTTATACACTCTGTGTTCTTTTGACTGCTTGTTTGCATCAGAATGGAAGTAGATGATCTCATTGTCTGTTCTGGAGTAATGAAGGAGCAAGATCAGCAAATCTGTATCCTCACCGACCAACGTTGTGGTGCAATGACGGGATCGTTCAACAGTTGCCTTAACGATATCAACGTCTGCATCCCCTGGTGACTGAATGACATGGCATCCCCTTTTAGTTAGTGCTGTGCTGATGAGAGCAATCATGTCTGCCTTGTTTTTGTCACGAGACAAAAAGTCGTCCTTTTTGCCTGCAAACTCTGTTTCTGCAGTGAAACTAACAATAGGGTGCAGATTTTTTCCTCGTCTCTGATGTGTGTTGTCTTTTATGGAGGGACCTTCACCATAGCCATCGAACACCACTGTCGCTTGTCCGTAATGTCTCACAGTGAAGTCTGCATAAGACTCAGCTATTGCATTATATGAGTCGCCTTTGTTCCACGGTAAACGATGGAGCAAAGAGCCACCATCAAGCACGTAACAATCTGTTTTGGGAATAGAGTTCATCACAGCCTCACTTGATAAGTCCGCAGCATGGTCTCGAATTGCCTGAGCAAGCTGAGGTTTGTCTGCTTTTCGAAGAATGTTCCTGGTCTCAAAGAGGGCTGGAGGGTAGGGGCTTAGTTCATACGTCAAAACCTCTTCAAGGGAAAGATCTCCTGACCTTGACACCAGAAGGAAACGCTGGAACAGAAGGGCAGGATCAATGGTACGATCAGGAGCAATCTTCACAGCAGAGATATTCCCAAGGGTTTTGGCTCTGTCTTTCCGCTTGAATTTGGCCGACTTTCCGATTATATCTTCAATGATCTTGTTTCCAACCGATTCAAAGTCATGTACATTCACATCTGGCCCAGCCACTATCCCGTTGACAATGTTTCTCAGAGTAGGATCAGATGTGAAGGGTGAGCAGGCTGCAAGCTTTATCCGAATTTTCTCGAGATCAGATGCATCTCTTTTGATGCGCGCCTCAGTTGAGTCTTTGTGTTGCGGACTTGTAGTATAGGTTAGGTTTGTGAAATCCTGCATCGCAATGTTGTACTCGGATGTTACAGGTGCAGATAAGGTCCAAAGGTTTCGCATGTCCTCGGTCATCCCACTGCCGCGAGTTAGACCACCAGTGCTCTTCAGAGACCTCATCAACGTTTGTTCGATGACAAGATCACTACTATGACAGCTCGTGGGCAATGACAGCTCGTGGGCGAACTGCCTGAATTATGGCATGACCAACTGCCGCAACCTTGCGTCTTGTGTCTTTCCCAACGAACAATGTTTCCAGTGCTGTCCGCAGACTAGTCGGAATGAACTATAGGGCTGAATCAAGTTTTAAATCATCACTACTTGGATACTGATTCGTCACGGTAGAAACCTGAGATTTTATATCACTTCTGATTAACCTAGCAGCAGTTTCAATAATAGCGCGTTTTTGGGACTCTTCATCGCCTTCCTGACACGTTTGCTTGTTGTATGATCTCAGAATCTGCGACGTTTGTTCTCTCATCGTAACAATATCGTCCAAGCCTTCTCTTTCACCAAAAAAAATTGAGTCCTTAAAGCGTTCTTTAAGACGCTTTTTCAAACTGTAATTGTCATATGGTTCCGAATCAGGATTACAAAGATACCCTTTCATTATGAGGCTCAAAGATGTAACAGTTAGTTGTTCCTCACTGTTCAGTTCTAGGTAAGCACACATTTTCTGAAATGCTTCATACTTATCTTCATCTTTAGGACGACCACACTTTCTGCGCTTGGCTTTGGGGGCTTTCTGGAACTCTAAAGGCACAGACTTGAAGGACCAGAAATTTCCACTACACGAATGATGATAAAGTCCGTCTGCTGCATGTAAATCTCGTAAATAGTATTCAATCCGACCCTTTACAGTATGTCCCCAATCATCTGAACGGGATTCACAGACCTCCACAATTGTCTCCACAAATTTGTCAGTCCGTACCCAGCTAAAGTGTCCCTTGTCCAAATCAATTGTACATCCACAGAATACGCAATCCTTTTCACTGTCAAAACCTCCACTTGATTGTCTTGTGGTTCTCTTTGGTGGCACAGAACCACTACTTTTCTTTGCAACATGGCTTTTAATGTTTTTATCATTTATGTACTGTTGACGACAGCTTTTATGCACTTTAGTACTGGCTTCAACTACAAGATCGTCCTTCCGCTTTACACTGGCTTCATTTATTCCCTTCGCCCCCTTCCACTGAATTGCAACCCAGTTATCACTGGAATCCTCGATCTCCTCCTTGCAGATTGGACAAAAAGCTTGACTGGCTGTGCTTGCACTCATTGTTGAATCATGTCTGAAAAAGAGAAAGATGAGAATTAGTTATTCAGTTAGATCCAATTCGACACATTCTTCAGGTCAATATATGGAAAATGCCCCCTCAACCTGTTAGATAATGGCCCACTTTCATTTTTAATGGTCTTAATGTGTTCCTTGCCCCCAAAAACCTAGGGATAGACACCAAGATCATCAAATTTGAGTTGATAGTTACATAGTTATGATCATTAAGAGGTTTCGGCGGCCATCTTGGACGCCATCTTGAAAAAAACACTTTTCTGGGGGTCCTCCTTTGGTAAACTTTTAGTATGTTATAAAGTACACTAAACCCTACCAGAATCAGTTGAGAAACCTTTTGTAGCAATTTTTTGGGGGTTGAGGGGGTATTTTCCATATATCGACCTTACTACTTCAGGAACCATTGATCGATGATTTTAAATGTATATCCAAATTGTTATTGGTAATTAAGTTTTTTTTATTTCACTATAAACAAAATGCAAATGGTAACTAAGACGGCACTCGGTAGAGCGCAAACCTCCGCCAGGCTGAACAGTTTATGTTTTGTATCCACTGATAGGCCACATCTGGATTCGGACCTGAACCAAAATCTAATCGGCTAGTTCTTGTCACCTAACCAACTCGTCCACCAAGTTTAGTCATAACTCGTCCATAACTTTTAAATATCATGTTATATATCGCTCTTCACCCGATCTCTCAATCGTGAAGAATCACTTAAGAATTAAATAATACTCATATCCGAGTCCATATCCTGATCTTCACCAAAATCCATTCTATTTGTCCTTGTCAGACAGCCAACCGGTCCACCAAGTTTCCTCATAACTCGTCCATAACTTTTAAATATCATGTTATATATCGCTCTTCACCCGATCTCTCAATCGTGAAGAATCACTTAAAAATTAAATAATACTCATATCTGAGTCCATATCCTGATCTTCACCAAAATCCATTCTATTTGTCCTTGTCAGACAGCCAAACGGTCCACCAAGTTTCCTCATAACTCGTCCATAACTTTTAAATATCATGTTATATATCGCTCTTCACCCGATCTCTCAATGGTGAAGGATCACTTCGAAATTAAATAATACTCATATCCGAGTCCATATCCTGATCTTCACCAAAATCCATCATATTTGTCCTTGTCAGACAGCCAAACGGTCCATCAGGTTTCGTCCAAATCTGTCCATAACTTTTTGAGATGTCGTGCTATGTATCGTTTTTGGCCCGATATCTCAATGCCGAAAAATCACTTAAAAATTAAACTAGCCAGATCCGAATCTTCACCAAAATTGAATCATTTCCTCCTTGTAACATCCGCTACCTCGCTGCCAAATTTCATCCGAATACGTCCACAACTTTTTCAGATATCTTGTTGACAAACAAACAGACAGACAGACAGACAGACATGGGTGAAAACAAAACCTCCATCCACCTTCAGTGACTGAGTTATCCAAATGCATATTCAACCCTTAGCAAGAAACAATTATTTAAAGGTACATATTGTTTATCCGAATCACATTGTTTATTTAATCTGTATCAATACCGTATATGTACAATATGCATTTGTTATTTGTATCCAGAATTTTTCAGCTTTTAACAAAACATACTTTATAAAATGCAGTTTCTCGCTTGTGGAAGGGGAAGACAATCGGGCATATCATCATCCTGAGAAGGGGAAGATGGGAAAGCGGTGGATGGAGAACAAACAGTCGGATGAATGAAACGGAAACGAAGGAGGAGGAGGAAGTGGCCCGCAGGCAATAGGAGTGGATGTGAGAAGTGGGGTTAATGACGGCAGAAGAGATCACTCTTCGGCATGGAAGACGACATGAAATGGTGGCGTATGGTTGACGTTAGGCCTCGCCTCGCAGGGAAGATCGGGATTGAAGTGCCTCGGGGAGTCAGTTTCACAGAGATGACAAAAGAGAAACGAAGGAGTGGATGCGGAGCCTTCAGCCTCGATGTAGAAGGGTCGACGAAGATCGCTATAGGCTATATAATTATTTATTTAACCTCGAATGATGTTTCCAAATTTGTTCTTAAAATTCAATCCTTCATTTAACCTCTAAAATATCTTTCTTTTCTTCCAGGAATCTAATAATTCATTTAACCTTTAGCATTATATCCAATTTGTTTAAACATTTCAATAATTCATTCAATTTGGGTAACGATGGTTTTAGGTTTTAGGTTTAGGTCTTAGGTTTTGGTTTTAGGTCATCTCATTATTTTGTTAACTTTTAAAAGTAAAGACAATTTTTGAAATTTATGCAATTAAGCTGATGTTGCATGCAATTTATGCTTTGTTCTTAAACCTCATTCATTGCTTCGCATGCGATCAATAAACAGGATGGAAAATGCTTGTTATCAATGTTATAGAAATAGCTAAATGATAGATAGCTATTTATCGAAAACAAATCATGAGGCAAAACTCCTTTAAATGTTGTAAACCACAAGGATGTTTTGTTATTTAATAGCATCTCTTGCAGTTGTTGTGTGAAGGTGTCCTTGAGAAATGCCATCGTGTTTTAGGGGATTTATACATTTTTGAAGAAAACGTTTCACATAGAACAATACCGGTTCTTGTGCAGATGTTGGTTGTGGAGGAACTCTTCATAGTTGTACACAACAAACAACATGCATTTTAAGGCCATTTTCCCTGCTCGAGCGGGGGTTAGCCTTGCGGTCCCCATGACAATCTTCTCCATTTGCCCTATTTTCTGCATACCTCCTTGTTAACCCCCTTGCCCGCATTTCTTCTTCCACCATCTTTAGCCAAGTCTTTCTCGGTCTTCCCCGTCCTCTACTTCCTTCTACATTCATTTCCATCACTCTTCTCAACCAGTTACTTTCATCCTTCCTCAATACATGACCAAACCATCTCAACCTGTTCCTCTTCACAGCATCAATCACAGGCTCTATTCCCATCATTTTTCGCAATTCATCATTTGTCTTCCTTTCTCTCAACGATACTCCGCACATCCGTCGAACCATTCGCATTTCCACCCTTTCCAACCTTCGTTGCTGTTCTACGTTCATTACCCATGTCTCGCTCCCATAAATCATAACACTTCTCACACATGCAGCATACACCTTTCCCTTCAGCTTCAACGACACTCCCCTCATCATCAGCACGCCACTCAGTTCCCGAAACTTCTTCCATGCACATCTCACTCGAGCAACCGTTGCCGAGTCTGATCCACCTCCTCCATTCAGCATGTCTCCGAGGTAGCAAAATGTTTTCACACCTTCCAGCTTCACGCCATCTCCAAGATCCAACTCAACATTTCCTCCATCTGCAGCTCCCTCTGTGCACACCTTACATTTGAATGTAGCTGCCACACTGGTTAATGACCCTCTCAGCCCACTACATTTTTGTTGAACCCACTCAGCGCACATTGTACATTGAATGGAATTCACTCCGACACCCTTCCTGCATACTCTTCATAGTTATATCACAACCTTATTAAGAGTACTACATAGAAACGACAATTATATGAATGAAATCATTGTGGCCAAGAGAGAAGTGGTGTGTGTGTGTGTGTGTGTGTGTGTGTGTGTGTGTGTGTGTGTGTGTGTGTGTGTGTGTGTGTGTGTGTGTGTGTGTGTTTCTGAAGGTGGAATGGAGCCCTCCCAGGTCTCAAAGTTCCACCTTCATGCGTGTGTGTATATACACTGCCTTCAAAAAGTATTCACACTCCTTGACGTTTTCACATTTTGTTGTGTTACAACCTGAATTTTAATTGGATTAAGTTGAGATTTATTTTGTCACTGATCTACCCATAATACACCATAATGTCAAAGTGGATTATATATATTTTTTAAAGAAATTTTTACAAATTAATTACAAATAAAAAGCTGAAATCTCTTCAGTTAATAAGTATTCAATCCCTTAGTACTTACTTTTTGCACATGCGAAATTTGCATTTATGTTTATTTAAATTATACAATGGACTACAAAATGTAAATGTTTCATGATATTTGTTATATTATATCACCTTTATCTATCAATATTGTTGAAATGAAGATCAAATAGCTGTATGTTGAAATATGTTGAAAAAGTCAAAACTTTACATGGGGTGTACTTACTTTTTCACGTGACTGTATGACTATAGCGGTAGAATAGAAGGGAAGGAGCAGAGAAAGGAGAGGGCGTAAATAAAACAAGTATGGCTCGTCCGTTTGAATATATACAGTGTATATGACAAGGGTGGCTGTCCGTTTGTCCGTTCCCTGTTACACTGATTGTCTGGTGTGAGGCTAGATGCAATGTGATTGGCTCCTGGCAAGATTGAATAATGTATCATATGGGCTTATTTAATAGCTGATATTGAAAATCTGATTCCATATTTCACCATCGGAACTCATGGTCTAAATAATTATGTCGAAATCTCGAGTGAAATTGGAACAAAATTAGGAAAAAGCTGGTTTTTTTAATTTTTATTAAATAACATATGTGAGGTAAAATGGCTCCAAAATGCATTTTTTCACTCTCTTAAAGGCAAGTATTACCTGCGCCACCAAAGGTGGATGGAGCTTATGTTTTCACCCATGTCTGTCTGTTTGTCCGTTTGTCTGTCCGTTTGTGAACAAAATATATGAAAAAGTTGTGGACGAATTCAAACAACATTTGGCAGAGATGTAGCGGATGTGACAAGAACGAAATGATTATATTTCGGTGAAGATCCGGATTCGGATCCGGCTATTAGAATTTTTTCAAGTGATTCTTCACCATTGGGAGATCGGGCCAAAAACGATACATAGCAGGATATCTAAAGAATTTGTGGGCGGATTTTGACGAAACTTATTGGACAGGTTGTGTGTGTGACAAGGACGAATCGATTCGATTTTGGTGAAGATCTGAATATGGATTCGGATATGAGAATTATTTAAGTTTTTTTAAACTACTGCTAGGAAGGCAATGGCAAACCACCCAGTAAAACTCTTGTTCAGGAAGCTGCTTTGGCAGCACTGATGCTCAGTAACGATTACGGTACATAAAATATGGAATAAAAATAACAACTCAATAACAAAGGCAAAAAAAAATGCAGAGGAAATTAAATCCGTTTAAAAAGGATAGAGCACAGACATAGAGAGGGGAGTAGGGGAGAAGGGGGTGGGGAGGGAGAGACAGTGTAGTGGGGAGTGGGCGAGGGGGAGTGAGAGGGATGGGGGAAGGAGAGGGAATGGGAGAAAGGGGAGTGAGGGAGGGGGAAGTAAAGGAGGGATAGGCGAGGGGGGGAGAGATAGCGGAGTGTGGGATGAAGCAGGATGTGAGGGGAGGCAGAGGGAAGTGGGGGGGTGGGGGGGGATAGTGGGGGAGGAAGGAGAGAGTTCCGATGGAGAGAGGAGGGGGATGCTTTTGCTAGATTTCCCCATCAATTGGGACAGGTACTCTTCCTAGTACAAAATAAATAAATGACTCCAAAAGTGAAGGACAACAGGATCGCAGCAGAATGTCTGAGTGAAGATAGAAGGGACGGAAATATTGGACGGTATATTAAGTAAACTGTGGAGCTTGCATTAAGGGAACTTGGATGAGATATATTATTGAGGAGGGGCAATCACGGAGTTCCGCATGTAAACCATCCTCAAAATAATTTTCTGGATGTTGACATCATTGGCATCCACATCAAGAAAACTAGTCAGAAAAACAAAACAAAAAAAAATCAAGTAAAAGTATTTGCTGATGGAATCTCCAAAAGACAACCAAATAAGGTAGGAAGGAATGACAAGGTAGGAATAAAAAGTATTTAGGGATGGAATCTCCAAAAGACAACCAAATAAGGTAGGAAGGAATGATAAGGTAGGAATAAAAAGTATTTAGGGATGGAATCTCCAAAAGACAACCAAATAAGGTAGGAAGGAATGATAAGGTAGGAATAAAAAGTATTTAGGGATGGAATCTCCAAAAGACAACCAAATAAGGTAGGCAGGAATTACAAGGTAGGAATAAAGAGTATTTAGGGATGGAATCTCCAAAAGACAACCAAATAAGGTATGAAGGAATGACAAGGTAGGAATAAAAAGTATTTAGGGATGGAATCTCCAAAAGACAACCAAATAAGGTAGGCAGGAATTACAAGGTAGGAATAAAAAGTATTTAGGGATGGAATCTCCAAAAGACAACCAAATAAGGTAGGAAGGAATGACAAGGTAGGAATAAAAAGTATTTAGGGATGGAATCTCCAAAAGACAACCAAATAAGGTAGGAAGGAATGACAAGGTAGAAATAAAAAGTATTTAGGGATGGAATCTCCAAAAGACAACCAAATAAGGTAGGAAGGAATGATAAGGTAGGAATAAAAAGTATTTAGGGATGGAATCTCCAAAAAAAAAACAAATAAGGTAGGAAGGAATGATAAGGTAGGAATAAAAAGTATTTAGGGATGGAATCTCCAAAAGACAACCAAATAAGGTAGGAAGGAATGATAAGGTAGGAATAAAAAGTATTTAGGGATGGAATCTCCAAAAGACAACCAAATAAGGTAGGAAGGAATGATAAGGTAGGAATAAAAAGTATTTAGGGATGGAATCTCCAAAAGACAACCAAATAAGGTAGGAAGGAATGATAAGGTAGGAATAAAAAGTATTTAGGGATGGAATCTCCAAAAAAAAAAACAAATAAGGTAGGAAGGAATGATAAGGTAGGAATAAAAAGTATTTAGGGATGGAATCTCCAAAAGACAACCAAATAAGGTAGGAAGGAATGATAAGGTAGGAATAAAAAGTATTTAGGGATGGAATCTCCAAAAGACAACCAAATAAGGTAGGCAGGAATTACAAGGTAGGAATAAAAAGTATTTAGGGATGGAATCTCCAAAAGACAACCAAATAAGGTAGGAAGGAATGATAAGGTAGGAATAAAAAGTATTTAGGGATGGAATCTCCAAAAGACAACCAAATAAGGTAGGAAGGAATGATAAGGTAGGAATAAAAAGTATTTAGGGATGGAATCTCCAAAAGACAACCAAATAAGGTAGGAAGGAATGATAAGGTAGGAATAAAAAGTATTTTGGGATGGAATCTCCAAAAGACAACCAAATAAGGTAGGAAGGAATGATAAGGTAGGAATAAAAAGTATTTAGGGATGGAATCTCCAAAAGACAACCAAATAAGGTAGGAAGGAATGATAAGGTAGGAATAAAAAGTATTTAGGGATGGAATCTCCAAAAAACAAACAAATAAGGTAGGAAGGAATGATAAGGTAGGAATAAAAAGTATTTAGGGATGGAATCTCCAAAAGACAACCAAATAAGGTAGGAAGGAATGACAAGGTAGGAATAAAAAGTATTTAGGGATGGAATCTCCAAAAAACAAACAAATAAGGTAGGAAGGAATGATAAGGTAGGAATAAAAAGTATTTAGGGATGGAATCTCCAAAAGACAACCAAATAAGGTAGGAAGGAATGATAAGGTAGGAATAAAAAGTATTTAGGGATGGAATCTCCAAAAGACAACCAAATAAGGTAGGAAGGAATGATAAGGTAGGAATAAAAAGTATTTAGGGATGGAATCTCCAAAAGACAACCAAATAAGGTAGGAAGGAATGATAAGGTAGGAATAAAAAGTATTTAGGGATGGAATCTCCAAAAGACAACCAAATAAGGTAGGAAGGAATGATAAGGTAGGAATAAAAAGTATTTAGGGATGGAATCTCCAAAAGACAACCAAATAAGGTAGGAAGGAATGATAAGGTAGGAATAAAAAGTATTTAGGGATGGAATCTCCAAAAAAAAAAACAAATAAGGTAGGAAGGAATGATAAGGTAGGAATAAAAAGTATTTAGGGATGGAATCTCCAAAAGACAACCAAATAAGGTAGGAAGGAATGATAAGGTAGGAATAAAAAGTATTTAGGGATGGAATCTCCAAAAAACAAACAAATAAGGTAGGAAGGAATGATAAGGTAGGAATAAAAAGTATTTAGGGATGGAATCTCCAAAAGACAACCAAATAAGGTAGGAAGGAATGATAAGGTAGGAATAAAAAGTATTTAGGGATGGAATCTCCAAAAGACAACCAAATAAGGTACGAAGGAATGATAAGGTAGGAATAAAAAGTATTTAGGGATGGAATCTCCAAAAGACAACCAAATAAGGTAGGAAGGAATGATAAGGTAGGAATAAAAAGTATTTAGGGATGGAATCTCCAAAAGACAACCAAATAAGGTAGGAAGGAATGATAAGGTAGGAATAAAAAGTATTTAGGGATGGAATCTCCAAAAAACAAACAAATAAGGTAGGAAGGAATGATAAGGTAGGAATAAAAAGTATTTAGGGATGGAATCTCCAAAAGACAACCAAATAAGGTAGGAAGGAATGACAAGGTAGAAATAAAAAGTATTTCGGGATGGAATCTCCAAAAGACAACCAAATAAGGTATGAAGGAATGACAAGGTAGGAATAAAAAGTATTTAGGGATGGAATCTCCAAAAGACAACCAAATAAGGTAGGAAGGAATGATAAGGTAGGAATAAAAAGTATTTAGGGATGGAATCTCCAAAAGACAACCAAATAAGGTAGGAAGGAATGACAAGGTAGAAATAAAAAGTATTTAGGGATGGAATCTCCAAAAGACAACCAAATAAGGTAGGAAGGAATGATAAGGTAGGAATAAAGAGTATTTAGGGATGGAATCTCCAAAAGACAACCAAATAAGGTAGGAAGGAATGATAAGGTAGGAATAAAAAGTATTTAGGGATGGAATCTCCAAAAGACAACCAAATAAGGTAGGAAGGAATGATAAGGTAGGAATAAAAAGTATTTAGGGATGGAATCTCCAAAAGACAACCAAATAAGGTACGAAGGAATGATAAGGTAGGAATAAAAAGTATTTAGGGATGGAATCTCCAAAAGACAACCAAACAAGGTAGGAAGGAATGATAAGGTAGAAATAAAAAGTATTTAGGGATGGAATCTCCAAAAGACAACCAAACAAGGTAGGAAGGAATGACAAGGTAGGAATAAAGGAATGACACCCCAATGCAACACCACAATCCTTTTACGGATTGTCCTTGTGACATATTTTGACTTATTTTTCATAGGTGGCAACAGTAACAATTGTATGAAGAATCTACACATGTTAGAGGTAGTGTAACGACATTTGACGTGTCTGTTGGTGTAATTGTGTGATATTTGTTGTGGGATACTGAGATGGAAAAATGTCAAAAGATGTCGTAAGGACAATCCGTAAAAGGTTGTGGTGTCATATCGACCTTTCCTTCCTACCTTGTTTGGTTGTTATTTGGGGATTTCATCCTGACATGTTTTTTTCTTTTTATGTTTTTTTTTTCCGGCTTGTAGAAAATGATTTCCCTGAATTAGTTGACATTTCCATCATATAATGGTTACTCAGATGCAACGTGAATTGTTGTACAAAAAGGCAGTCGGTGGATGTTTTATATCCAGTTTGATGTGTCAAGTGATACTTAGATATTGCTCAGGTGTTTGGGTCTGTAAGGATATTGAAATCATTTCATGATGAGGCTTATGGAGAGGTACTCAAGAATCACCTTAACAACTACTTTTTCTCAAGCTTTGTATGGACTGGGATTGCTTGGATATGGGTAAATGTATCTACGTGCCTTTTGTAATATGCTCCACATCTAAAGATTGATGGAATTATAATAGAGAATTCCAGAATAGTGCCACTTTCAGTTGAACGACAGGCCTGTCCAGCCGGTTCCTGAAAGACTTGAACCAAAAGCATTCCCAGGCCGACCCCACAAGAAGGTGGGAATAATTGGGCCTGTAGTAGTAGTAGTTATGTTGGCCTGTTTGGAATTACCATATGAGCTCATGATGCTAGGTTACCAATTTTAAATCCCAAACGCTGTTAATTTGTACATTTTCTCCGAACACCCTGGTAATTCATGCAAAAAGTACACTATCTCTTAATTAGTCCTTGTCCTGCACTCGATTCGATATTAGCTCCTCGATGAGCCTTAAACACTGTCGAAGAAAAGGAATAATTGTGCAGCAAGGGTAGAACGTCCGATCCAATTTCCAAATCGTGCCTATCAATAATGGTGTGTCGAGGATTACAGGCCAATAGAGGATCAAATGAATCAATGTGGTTAACTCTAAGATTGAGCAGCTTGGCATAAGGCTGAGAATGCCTACAAGATAGACGGTTTATCTACTTTGAAGAACAGCATGCTTCGTGATGCAGCTCCTCCTGATGGCACTGCAATTGACAACAGTTTTTTTCTTTTCTTCATCTCTTAAAGACGTTATAACGGTATTTCCAAAAATTTATCCCCAAGCACTAAGGGAAAAGTAATTCAAAATTGTAGTGATTACGCCAAGTAAAATAAATTATTCGATTCTCGTCCCCACCCTTTTCCTATTTGATGGCTGACTCCTTTTTGCCACGAATGGAGTACAGACGTATATCTCAAGAACTTTATTGATATCTACTATTTTCTCTCCAGATCTTTAAAAAAAGCAACAACATTAAAACAACATTATCTTGCGATCCCTATAGGTCCAGCGCTCACACAAATGAAAAAAACTCGTCTGTAAGTATGCGTGCTCACACAGTTCAGTAAATGCAATTTTCCAGACATGTACATGTACATACATACTGTGTACAGTTAGGTTATCTAGATAGTTAGCAATAGCGACAGCACGCGATATCGATCTCAAGAACAAACTTTCTGGTACCGGTAGCTTTAATTGAACTACTGACGAAGCACAGTCGACCTAGGTCTTAAAATGGTCTTCATTTGTACAAGAATATTCATCCGGAAGGCTGGCAGAAATTTTTTTTGAAGTCATGGTACGCTCGTCCTGTGTCCGTTTGGTGTACCCAGACTCTGGGGGATATTTTCAAAGTATTTGCAAATGGGGAGTTCCACCAGCGATCACCCACTGATGACAACTACCAGACAGCTCAGGTCAGGAGTGCAAGTCCTCATATACAGTATCTAGTACCGGTTCAGTATGTACAAGCACACAGTACAGCAGACATGCCACTGCTGCAGTAGATCTTGACATATCGGATACATGGCCAATGTCATTTTAATGGTATATAGGTTGTGTGTTGGTAGTAGTCTTTGGTCAAGTAGACTTCACCATATGGTGGCCATCTTGGAAAAAAAATCAAAATCTGGAAAATATTCAAATAGTAATGCACCCTCTCCTCATTTTTATTGAAAATTTAGTCTGTAAGTAATAATTTACCGAACAAGAAATTAATATTTTATTTCAAGTGGCCTTAATGTAACAAGGAATAACAAGGAACTTTGGCCGAGGCCATATGAGGAGGTCATTTGGCCCATCCTGCATGCGCTACACCAAAAGCAGATACGATCACCCATCCACATTCAAGTTACCTACAGGTAGTTGTGAAATAATTAGGTAATTACGTTATACTCCGAATGTACACTATTCACTAGTTGGGGTATTGATGATACCATATTATATGGGAAGTAATCAAGTGAAGGTAGGAAACGAAGCTGACAAGTGTATCATTATGAGTCACATTGCTGATATATCGGAGTACAGTATTGTTTAGTTTGTGGGCAGGTGACATCCTGGTAGACTGACCTTCCCAGCAATTGCTTCCCTCCCTTTACCACACCACTATCTCCCACCATGGACCCCCATTAATTCCAATAATTGAAAATGTTAAAAGTCTGAATAAAAAAGCGATTTGCAATCAAAATGCCAGGACTTTAAAAAATGCATTGTGATGGTCACAGGTGGTTGGTTTAAGAATACTGGATTGAAAACAATAATAAACAAGGAAAAGAGCAATCAGAGATTGCAAACCCTCACCAGGATGTATTTTCAGTGGTTTTTAAGGCTTTTGTGTTAAAACAAATATGGCGACCGAACCACGTGACCGATGACATCATCATTTTTTTTTCTAAACTAATTTATTCCTAGATTATGCTCAACAAATTTCATCTTGATCTTATGAAGTTTTGTACTTGTGGAATTATGACGTCATAATGGAGGCACCAATGACATCATCATTAACATATTTTATTCCCCATGGGGAGTTCTTTACAATGAGCCATGTCTCAATTCTTTCTATTCAGCGCTTTCTGAGATATAGAGGTGCCAAGTTTTTCGATTTTTCCAAGATGGCGGCCAACCACGTGACTTATGACGTCATAATTATCATTAAAAAAATTATACAGGTGGAGTTGCACCTATGATGAAAATTTCCTGTCAATCGGACCAACGGTTGCAGAGAAAATCATATTTATTCTGTGCGGACAAACAGACAAACAAACAAACAGACAAACAAACGGACTCAAATGCAATACCCTGTCCTCTGGCGAGGGTAATTAGAAAGCATCTGAAAATGCAAAGCTTATCCGCTTTGTATTCAGACTTCTTCTTCCGTATTCTAAATATGATGAAAACAGAATATGAAAACACAAAAAATTGACGATTTTAGGCAATCATGACCTTTTGACCTCAAAAGCAATATGCTTCAGTGATCCAATATGCAAACCCTGTTCAAATTTAATGTCATTCGGATGAAAATTGACGATTTTAATGCAACCTTCACATTTCACCTTTTGATCTTCAACAAAACCAATCAGCTTCGAGCGCTTGATTGGTGAACCAATTCAGTGATCCAATATGTAAATTCGTAAAATTTCCAGTGAATTGAATGAAAATTGAAGATTTTAGGTGATGCTGACCTTTGACATTTTGACCAAATTATTAATTTGCCTTCTCCATATACTCATAAGCTTTGATAAAAATTTGATGACAAAACTCAAATGGTAAATTTAAATTTCGGGTTAATTGGATGAAAATTTATGATTTTATGTGATGCTGACCTTTGACATTTTGACCAAATTATTAATTTGGCTTCTCCATTATCTCATCATAGAGCTTGGATGAAATTTTGATGATAAAAACTCAAATGGTAAATTTAAATTCACTTAATGAGATGTAAATTGACAATTTTATGTGATGCTGACCTTTGACCTTTTGATAAAATTAGAAATTTGTCTTCTCCATATTCTCATAATAAAGCTTTGTTGAGAATTTGATGACTAAACTCAAATGGTAAATTTAAATTTCAGGTCATTTGCATTAAAATTGATGATTTTATGTGATTTTGACATTTTGACCAAATTATTAATTTGTCTTCTCCATATTCAAATAATAAAGCTTTGTTGAGAATTTGATGACAAAACGCACATGGTAAATTTAAATTTCAGGTCAATTGTATATAAAAAAAAAACACCTTTAGAGGCCATTTTTCCCCGCAGAGCGGGGGTTGGCCTTTTTCGGGAACCGTGGTTGTTGTTGTTTTTCGGGCCCCTTTTTGAAGCAATGTTTTACGGCCGGATGCCCTTCCTGACGCCAACCCTTTTTGCCGCCTTTTAACGACAAGCAGGGAATTACCAGTGAACTGGTACTCAATTTGCCGACCTCGGAAGGTATGACAGGCTGAGTCAACCCCCCTGGCGTTAATTCAGCAATCGACTGGGACTCGAACCCAGGATCCTTGGTTTTTGTATCCTAAGCTGGCACCCTAGCCGCTAGCCCAACACCAGGGTTCAACCAACACCAGGTCAATTGTATGAAAATTGATAATTTTGCGTGATGCTGACCTTTGACCTTTTGACTAATTTATTAATTTGTCTTCTCTATAATCTCATAATAAAGCTTTGTTGAAAATTTGATCACAAAACTCAAATGGTAAATTTAAATTTCAGGTCATTTGGATGGAAATTGATTATTTTATGTGATTTTGACCTTTTGACCAAATTATTAATTTGTCTTCTCCATAATCTCATAATAAAGCATTGTTGAAAATTTGATCACAAAACTCAAATGGTAAATTTAAATTTCAGGTCATTTGGATGAAAATAGATGGTTTTATGTGATTTTTTTGTTGTTGTTGTTGTATACAGAATCGAGGCTCGTGAAAGAGTTAACATTTATCACACAAGCAAATCAAACAGACAAACAAAAGTATATAAAAAGGGGAGCGGTAGACAAGATGGGGAGAGAAGGGGAAGCACACAAACAACATTTGAGAGCAGGGACATCGGGAGATGTGAGTGAGGGAGAGGACTTGGGCAGAGGAGGCGTGGGAAGGGGGGTGGGGGGTGGGAGAAGTATAAAACACAAAGACACCAAGGACTTCCAGGAAAGAAGTTGGTATTTCAAAAAAGTGGATTTGGGGTGAAATTAGAGGGGGTAGAAAAGATCAAGGTTTTGGATGGGGGAAGATTAGAAATGGTGGTGAACAGCTGTTTTAAAGACCTGGAGGGAGGAGTGGGATTGAAGTGAGTGAGGGAGTTTGTTCCAGAGGTGGGAGAAAAGAGGAATGAAGGAGTGAAGGTGAGCAGAGAGTCTTGATTTTGGCAGTTTAACCATCAGAGGGTTGCTGGCAGATCTTGTGCGACCTGTAGGAATATTTGGGGGACAAAGCACAGAGAGAGCTGGGGGGGCAAGGCCGGAGAGGAGTCGGTAGAAGACAGAAAGACCACCAACCTGCCTGCGGTGAGTAAGTGAAAGGCCCTCGGAGATAGCTTCATCGCGGGAGATTCCAATGATTCTGAACGCGTTGGTTTCAACAGCGTGAAGACGAGCTAGGTGTGAGGCAGGAGCACCAGCCCAGAGGGGAGAGCAGTATTCCATTGAGCTGCGGATGAAAGCCTTGTATGTGATGAGGAGCTCAAGTGTGCCAAGGAAGGACTTCGCACGACGGAGGCTGCCCAGTCGGCGACTGGCTTTGGAGGCCAGATTTGAAATGTGGTTTTCCCAGGAAAGATCATGGCAGATAGTGAGACCCAAAAGCTTGAGTGACAGAACTTCCTGGAGAGGATTATTCAGAAAGTGGATGGGAGGGTTGTCCAGTCAGTCTTTTCAGAGAGACATCGTAAGAGTGTGAGATTTGTCAGGATTTAAAGACATGTTCCACTTGTGTGCCCAGTTTGTGATTTTGTCCAGGTCTGCACAGAGTGAGGAGGCTGCAGACTGCCGATCTGAGTGATGAGGAATGGAGCAGCAGAGAGTTGAGTCATCAGCAAAGAGATGGAGAGGATTTTCAAGAGAGTCAGAGAGATCATTGATGAAGACCAGAAACAGCACAGGGCCCATAACACTGCCTTGGGGAACTCCAGCCTGAACATGAAGAGGAGATGAGAGAAACCCATTCAGGGCCACACGTTGACTACGACTAGAGAGGAAGTCCGCCAGCCATGCGTGGAGATTTCCATGGATACCAAAGGAGGAGAGATTGGTGAGCAGAGCGGGGTGCCAGACCGTATCAAAGGCACGTGATATGTCAAGGGAGACAGCTCTAACTTCCTGTTTGGCATTGATGACCTCCATCCATTGTTGAGACAGCAGAAGCAGCATGTCCAGAGTAGAGTGACCTGGTCTGAAACCAAATTGATGATCAGAGATCAAGCCATTGGAGAAAAGGAAAGATTTCATATCCGAAGCAATGATGGATTCCATGACTTTGCTGATAATTGGGAGAAGGCTGATTGGTCTGTAGTTGCTAGGATCTGTTTTTGCACCTTTTTGTGTAAAGCGGTGATGTTGGCTGATTTCCAAGCAGATGGCAGATGACCTTGAGCAAAAGAGAGGGTGAAGAGAACAGAGAGAGGGAGTGAAAGAGCGGAAGAACAGCATTTTTGGACCCGTGGGCTGATGCCGTCAGGTCCAGTTGCAGAATCAAAGTCGAGGGTTGACAGAAACTTTTCCACCTAGTCAGGAGGAAAGGACGCAGAGTCCAGGAGCAGCTGGGTACGACTGGGTACGGTGGGTACAGAGTGGGATGGGTTTGGGACACAAGATTTTGAGGCAAACACAGAGTTGAGGCATTCAGCTTTTACACGTGCGGATTCAGCTGTGTAGCCGTTTGAGGTAAGGGAGGGGATGGAGGGGGAACAAACACCAGAAACAGGTTTGACCAGACGCCACCAGGATTTGGAAGAGGGAGACAGATAAGAGAGTTCGGTCTTGAGAACGGAGAGATATTGTTTCCTGGCTCTCCTGAGGGTGGACACACACTTGTTTCGGGCTTTGTGAAAGGAAATGAGATTTCCTTCCGTTGGATTTGCTTTCCAGGAGACGAAGGCAAATTGATTTTGACCTTGTGAGCAAATTATTAATTTGGCTTCTCCATAATCTCATAATAAAGCTTTGTTGAAAATTTGATGACAAAACGCAAATGGTAAATTTAAATTTCAGGTCATTTGGATGAAAATTGATGGTTTTATGTGATTTTGACCTTGTGACCAAATTATTACTTTGTCTTCTCCGTATTCTCATAATAAAGCTTTGTTGAAAATTTGATGACAAAACTCAAATGGTAAATTTAAATTTCAGGTCAATTGGGTAAAAATTGATGATTTTACGTGATTTTGATTATTTGACCAAATTATTAATTTGTCTTCTCCGTATTCTCATAATAATGCTTTGTTGAAAATTTGATGACAATAGCTCAAATTATAATTTTAAATTTCAGGTAAATCAGATTTAAATTGATGATTTTATGTGACGCTGACCTCTGACATTTCGACCAAATTATGAATTTGCCTTCTCCATATTCTCAAAATTAAAATTTGTGGAAAATTTGATGACAAAAGCTCAAATGGTAAAAACGTTATGGCTCGGGCGGACAGACAGAAAGACAAACACGTCGAAGTGATTGCAAAAACGCCGTCTCCCGCTGCGTGGCGGACGGGCTACTTATTACAAAAAAAATCAGGTGTATATTGAAATTGAAGGATGAGAGAGGTTTCCTTTTAAAGGGAGATACGAATAAAGCTTAAAGGACCATTTACTACCGAAATCGCTTCTTCTTGCAGTGCCATAAATGTCACAAAAAGTCAGGGCGCCATCAACAGAGCCTCCGCGGCGGTGGCTGAGCCTGACGAACGACATGGCTGATGTAACTGTTGCTGGGTTTGCAGGGCTTGTGTTAACCACAATACATTGTATCCTTGATCCATCTCCGTCTTTCTCCATAATCGGCCTTTCAACCTGACAAAGCATTTCGCACTAACCGCTGCAAAAAGACGCCGCTGAGGCATCTGTTCTGTGACGCTTGTATAATCGCTTTGTGACGAAATGCCACGTTGACACGCCGCCATTACCAGCATGGCGCCATGATGCTCATGCACCAGATGCTGGGGTTAAATGACCGGCAGCTGCTTGTTCATGGGGAATGACAAAGTCTGGAGCGTTCTGACATGCTATATAAATGAATTACGACTTTACAGCGACAATAATTTGGAGTTAACGGGAAGGTTTTCTTTTTTAATTGAAGATTGTAACTCGGGCCTATGTCGTGTCTCCCAGAACGCTGCGAATGGAATATCAGTGCTGGCCCAGTGCGGTGGAATAACAACACATTTAAAGTTTTTATTTTATGTTTCAGATCATCACTAACTTTTGTTTTTTAACGTAATGCTTCATTATCTTATTGTGATGTTTCTGACCGTGTGCCACTGTGCCATGCGTTAGGTGGATCGCACGCTTAGTAGCGATCCCTCCTCCCAGCTGTATTGTCCTTTGTTCGATTTCTGGTGAAATTTGGCTGATATTAGGAAGCTGCTGCCTCCTAGAGCACATTGTCTTTGGAAGGAACGTTTAACCATCTACCCCCATAAGTTTATACTCACCCATGCATGCCCAAGATCCGCAGTATAGTCGACGACTGTCGGCCTCTTGGAGGGTACCTTGTGTGTAAGGCCAATTTATTCGTACAAGGCAAGCAAAGGGCTGACCACAGCCAAATTAGTGCCCTTCCTAATCTCTAACCGCAATTTCAGATTCGTTTACAAACTATAAATAAACTTGCTATTAATGATAGACAACACAAAATACTTAGCTCTCTTGATGTTTTCATTGTTGATTGAGGTTGGCTGGCCTTGAGCACATGGTTCATTCTGTACATCTTCAGACCCATCTTTAAACTAGACAGTTTATAGGGCACCTTGTCCCACGCAGTCTTGAGATAAATACAATATAATAAACGAGAGGAAAACTATTATACAACACGAACATGGGCGGGGTCTACGAGCGGCAAATTTGATTGGACCCGATGACGTAAATGCCATAACATTTTGTCCAAGGCCTGCTAAACAGTACTTGCGTAGCGTTCTGGGCCCTGTGCTTTTTCTGGTCTTTATCAATGATCTCACCGACTCTCTAGAAAATCCTCTCTATCTCTTTGCTGATGACTCCACTCTCTGCCGCTCCATTCCTCTTCCCTCAGATCGGCAGTCTGCAGCCTCCTCACTCTCTGAAGACCTGGACAAAATCACAGACTGGTCAAACAAGTGGAACATGTCTTTCAATCCTGATAAATCTCACACTCTTACTATGTCTCTCCGAAAAGCTCGACTGGACAACCCTCCCATCTACTTTCTCAACAATCCTCTCCAAGAAGTTCTGTCGCTCAAGCTTTTGGGTCTCACTATCTGCCATGATCTTTCTTGGGAAAACCACATTTTCAAGCTGGCCTCCAAAGCCAGTCGCCGACTGGGCATCCTCCGTCGTGCGAAGTCCTTCCTCGGGACACCTGAGCTTCTCACAACATACAAGGCTTTCATCCGCAGCTCAATGGAATACTGTTCTCCCCTATGGGCTGGTGCTCCTGCCTCACACCTGGCTCGGCTTCACGCTGTTGAAACGAAAGCTTTCAAAATCATTGGAATCTCCCGTGATGAAGCTATCTCTGAGGGCCTTTCACTCACTCACCGCAGACAGGTACGTGGTCTTTCTGTCTTCTACCGACTCCTCTCCGGCCTTGCTCCCGCAGCTCTCTCTGTGCTTTGTCCCCCAAATATTCCTTCAGGTCGCACAAGATCTGCCAGCAACCCTCTGATGGTTAAACTGCCGAAATCTCGGCTCTCTGCTCACCTTCACTCTTTCAGTCCTGTTTTCTCCCGCCTCTGGAACAAACTCCCACACTCCCTTCAATCCCACTCCCCCCTCCAGGTCTTTAAAACAGCTGTTCACCACCATCTCTTATCTTCCCCAATCCAAAACCTTGATCTTTTCTACCCCCACGAATTCACCCCAGATCCACCTTGTTTGAAATTCCAACTTCTTTCCTGGAAGTCCCGGCAGTGTCCATATGTTTTATACCTCTCCCACCCCCCCCCCCCCCCTTCCCATGCCTCCCCCCCAAAGCCCTCTACCTCCCACAGATCTCTCGATGTCCCTGCTCTCAGATGTTGTGTTTGTGTTCCTCCCCCTCTCGCCCCATCTTGTCTACCGCTCCCCATGTTATATGTTTTATGTGTCTGTTTGTCTTTCTGTGTGATTAATGTTAGCTCTTTCACGAGCCTCAATCTTGTATACAAAAAAAAACAAAAAAACAAAACAGGTTTTTGAAAGTGTCAAAAAGGCGATTTGTGTTTTCGAGTGAACAAGTATATAATTCAATTGAAATAAAATAAAGACTTTAAAGATCGTAGTTAAAAAAAATTTTTTTTGGAGGTTTACCACCATTGATGCAGCGTCTTTTACACCACCTTATTTAACATGTTACATTAGTTGTTTGTGCCGGTTGTTTGTGTCCTTTTTGACATTCTTAAAAACAGTAAGTTTCCTGTTTGGAATGATTTTCAATGTTGTTTGATTGTCAGACTTAACTTGTTTTATCTCTGTTTATTAGTTGTTTACGAATAATTAGAAAAAATTATCTCACTCCTCTCTGTGCACGTGAATCCGGGTCAAATTCAGAGCCAAAGTACTGCTAAACTACAGCTTCGTTCTCCAATTAATGTTCCAATTTTTGTTCAAAATATAACATTCAATTGAAGACCATAGAATTATAACCAGGCTAAGTCACATTTTAGTCATTTCGAGAAAAACGTGAAAAATATTTTGAAAAACATGAAAAATATTTTGAAAAACGTGAAAAACGTGAAAAATGGGGAAAAAAATTAAATGTGACTTAGCCTGGTTATAATTCTATGGTCTTCAATTGAAAATAGGTTGTTGCTTGATCATAAACTGACATTTGTAGACACACGTACAGACAGACAGACAGACAGACAGACAGAAGTGAACCTCTCAAAACTGTGGTGTTATGTTGCTTAATTTCGCTTTTTGCTTCACATGAATGGGGTAATAAGTCATATCAGTGAAATATGGATCTTCTTGGCAGGCAATCCTCATCAAACTTCGCATCTAAGTCTCTAATTTGCAACAGTCTTGATGTTTTTGTTGTCCAGGAATGTCATAGTTGATCACTATTCCACCCTTTAAATTACCTTACCTTTTCTATTTTGTATAAAGGCATCAAGGAGGAGGGGTTGAATGCCAGGTGGTGGCAGATGCACAGACTCAAAAGTCCACACAGAGGCAATCATTGCAACTGAGTGGATGAATGGTAGAAATGAAGGAGTTTGGGAGTGGGGAGTCATGAGAGTAGAGAAGAGCAGTAGTGTCTGGGAGAGACTATGGGCAGTGCTCTTGAAAAACAAGAGGGAGGGGCGTGAGAACACAGACCTAGCAAGTCAGTTCATTAGATTGGGAGGGATTCCTTCTATTCTGGAGAGACTGGTGGAATTAATGAATTGTGGTGAGCTGTTAGCCTTTGAATTATGGAGGGCAACCAAGTGTGGGATTCTGGCAGAATATGTGTGACCAGCGCAGGCTGAGGAAGGAGGGAGGGATGAGAGACTGGGAGGACCATAGACAGGTGAGGTGATAAAAACCAAGAGTTCCCCAACCTTCCTGCAGTGGGTGAGAATCAGACCTTCAGACTTGGCTTCCTGATAATTTATGCCAATAACACACAGAGCCTTGTACTTGATCACTTTGAAGAGAGTGCAATAGGTATCAGCTGCTCTAGCCTAGAGTGGTGACCAGCATTCCATTATACACCAAACGAAGGCCTTTTACACTGTACTGAACTGTGAGTGGCTGAGAGAGGACGTAGCTCTGTGTATCATACCGATGTGTCGGCCGGCTTCGTTTGGTGACGCGGTTGGTCCAATAAATGTTGTGACATTCTGAGGCATAGGAGCTCCAAGAACAGCACCTCTTCCTGAGTTTGACAAAATAAATAGACTGGGGGGCTCAAAACTTGTGCAGGTAGTGTTTGAGAGTATAACATTTTTCTCAACCAACAGAAAAGTTTCAGGTGTTTGACCAACGACCTTTCTTTCCAGATCTGCAGAGATAGATACTGCAGCAGCCTGCCTCTCAAAACTGTGGTGTCCTGCTCAGCATATTTTGCAGCCATCTTGGTTTTAGGCGCACACACACACACACACACACACACACACACACACACACACACACACACACACACACACACACAGTAGGAAATACATTAATACGAGTATGCTTTGCATTTCAATAAATTCCATCAAAATTTTCATTCGCCATGAATGTCGCTCTGCGAGGTGGGACTCCAGCCGGGTCAGGCAAGTGTTCTATTCCACGGGCAGATAACCTGACAAGCAGAACTCTCACCTTTTCTGTTAGCTCATTCAGTTGTCTGTTGTATCCAACTGTACCCCCCCCCCCCCCCCCCAAATGCACCACAGTCACTGTTCTGCCTTTTTACCCTTTTCACCTCTCTTTTGTCAGAGCATTGATTTTGTATACAACAAGAGCTTTCTCAGTTCGAGTTAATATTGAATGCATAGGAAATGGAGCACTAATCCTTTTGAGAGAAGGCAGATTGAAGCCGTCCTCAGTCAGCCTGAGCGACATGCCAGACTCTGCAGTGCTGTGGAGTCACTCCAAGAAGAGTTCGCAATATTTGGGCATTCATAAACAATGTCAGGTGAGCCAAGTGACTTGTGGGGGAACCTCAAAGTTTGGATTGAAAATAGTCATTACCAGATACAGAAGGGAGCACAATAGCAGCTTCCAGAGATCTACTGTATTTTTGAAAGTTGAGGGATTGGTGCAGAAGAGACATGGAGGCTTCAGAGGTGTTCAAGTTAACCACCATGAATCTGCATTTACTGCAAATGTGGTTCTGCTTCTGAATCCAGAGCTCAGTAAGTATGCAGAGACATATCAGGGCCAGGGTAGAGAGAGCGGAAGATAAATGCATGAAGCAGGACATTAAGAATGCACCAAAAGGAGGGACGCGCTTTTGTGAGTGTGCCAGGACGAGCTAGGCGAAGGGAAGAGGAGAGACGTCGAAGGACAGGCAGTCAGGGAAGAGAAGTCAGGTAATCAATGGGAAAAGTAGAGAGAGGGAAAGGATTATTTCGAATTAACTCTTCAAAAAATTGAAAGATTCAACATAAAATAGGTTGGTGTATAGGTAGATGCAAGGGAATGAAATGAAAAGAGAGAGAGAGAGAGCTATATAGAGAGAGGATTTGAGATAGTTAACAGCTGAGGCCAATGCCCACATAGCCACATTTTTTGAGATCCACACACAAATTTGTAAAATAACACAAAATTAAAGCAGGTGAGGAACATGTGAGATTATTAATATTGTATGTTACAATCAACAACTGTTAGATGGGCCACATTTGGAATGTATCCTTCCCTTTGGAGGAAGGAAAAGCAGGTCCACATGAAGAAGTGTGTATTGGATGAAAGAAACTTTAACAGTTTTGCATTTACATTTTCTTTTTGTGCAACAACTTAAGAATTGCGGTAATTTGGTGAGCGATCTTGAGCATGTCACATGCCATCAACTGCTGTCACTCAAGGAAACGTTAAAAATGTGAAGCAGCTAATCTTGGAGAATCACCAGAGTAGTGATCTGAAATTGTAGAATAATTGCGTGTCAGTGCTGGAAGTGTGAAAATAATCATAAATTTTCACTTGAAATTCAATAAGGCCAGTAGTGCAAGGTGTTTGACAATGCTACTGTATTATTATGGGATATTAACGTTTTACTACCGGTATCTGTCGAGTTTTCAGCCCCTGTTGGACTTGGTCCAAAACCTGGGCTGATGGATTGGGTCTTGTCTGTCCGTCCGTGTGTCCATCCGCAACCATATATTGGAGATTTATGGACCAATTTTGTTCATACTTGGCACAAAGACAATACTTGACGGTATACATATGCACATCATTTTGTTTCACATGCGATCAAATATGGCCGACTGGAGGCCATTTTGTTACTTAAACGTGTCCACAACCATTTATTGAACATGCATGGTCCGATTTTGTTCAAACTTGGCAGATGCACAGTGCATGAAGGCATACACATGCACCTCACTTTAGACACAGAGAGAGATTGGATGGAGGAAAGGAATACGATCTTATGTATAACTAGAACGGCACTCGGTAGGACGCATACCTCCGCCAGGTGAACAGTTTACGTTTTGTATCTCACTGATAGGCCTGATCTGGATTCGGACCTGAACCAAAATACAATCGATTTCTTCTTGTCACCTAACCACCTCATCCACCTAGTTTTGTCAAGACTCATCCACAATTTTTTTAAATATCGAGATATATACATATATACACTAAATGACCAAAAGTATGTGATCACCCGAACATCACACATCTCATTCCAAAATCATGGGCATCAGTATGGAGTTGGTCCTCCCTTTGCTGCTATAACAGCCTCCACTCTTCTGGGAAGGCTTTCCACTAGATGTTGGAACATTGCTGCGGGGATTTGCTTCCATTCAGCCACAAGAGCATTCGTGAGGTCGGGCACTGATGTTGGGCAATTAGGCCTGGCTCGCAGTTGGCGTTCCAATTAATTCCAAAGGTCTTCGATGGGATTGAGGTCAGTGCTCTGTGCAGACCAGTCAGGTTCTTCCACACCGATCTCAACAAACCATTTCTGTATGGACCTCCCTTTGTGCACGGGGGCATTGTCATGCTGGAACAGGAAAGGGCCTTCCCCAAACTGTTGCCACAAAGTTGGAAGCACACAATCGTCGAGAATGTCATTGTATGCTGTAGCGTTAAGATTTCCCTTCACTGGAACTAAGGGGTCCAGCCTGAAGCATGAAAAACAGCCCCAGACCATTATTCCTCCTCCATCAAACTTTAAAGTTGGCACTATGCATTCGGGTAGGTGGTGCTCTCCTGACATCTGCCAAACCCAGATTAGTCCGTCGGACTGCCACATGGTGAAGCGTGATTCATTACTCCAGAGAACACGTTTCCACTGCTTCAGAGTCAAATGGTGGCGAGCTTTACACGACTCTGGCGGAAGCTTGGCATTGCGCATGGTGATTTTAGGATTGTGTGCGGCTGCTCGGCTGTGGAAACCCATTTCATGAAACTCCCGACGAACAGTTGTTGTGCTGATGTTGCTTCCAGAGGCAGGTTGGAATTTGGTAGTGAGTGTTGCAACAGAGGACAAACTATTTTACGTGCTTCAGCACTCGGCGGTCCCGTTCTGTGAGCTTGTGTGGCCTACCTCTTTGCGGCTCAGCCCTTGTTGCTCCTAGATGTTTCCACTTCACAATAACAACACTTACCTTTGACCGGGGCAACTATAGCAGGGCAGAAATTTGACGAACTGACTTGTTGGAAAGGTGGCATCCTATGACAGTGCCAAGTTGAAAGTCACTGAGCTCTTCAGTACGGCCTACTCTACTGCCAATGTTTGTCTATGGAGATTGCATGTCTGTGTGCTTGATTAATGATTATATATACCTGTCAGCAATGGGTGTGGCTGAAACAACTGAAACCACTAATTAGAAGGGGTGTCCGCATACATTTGGGCCTTGCAGTGTATATATATACAGTCACGTGAAAAAGTAAGTACACCCCATGTAAAGTTTTGACCTTTTCAACATATTTCAACATACAGCTATTTGATCTTCATTTCAACAATATTGATAGATAAAGGTGATATAATATAACAAATATCATGAAACATTTACATTTTGTAGTCCATTCTATAATTTAAATAAACATAAATGCAAATTTCGCATGTGGAAAAAGTAAGTACACCCCTACATTTATCACTACTTCAAATACCTAAAATTAGAATCAGGTGCACCAGCTCAGGTGCAAATGGTTAGAACATCGTTAGAGAGGATCTTGGACGAACCTGTCTTATTTAAACCTCAGACATTTAGTTTGGTTTGCTCTTTGTTGTTGAAGTGTGCGGGCGTCACCTTGCCTAGATCAAAAGAGCTCTCTGAGGCCTTCAGAAAGAAGGTTATTTATGCCTACGAGTCTGGGAAGGGATTTAAAAAGATCTCCAAACAATTTGAAATCAATCATTCAACTGTCTGGAAGTTAATCTACAAGTGGAGAAGATTCCAAACAACTGTCAACTTGTTCAGGCCAGGCCGCCCCAGCAAGTTCAGCCTGAGAGCAGACCGCAAGATGCTGAAGGAAGTCTCTAAGAACCCCAGAATGTCATCACGGGACCTACAGGTAGCTCTTGCCACTGTTGATGTCAAAGTGCACGAGTCTACCATTAGAAAGAGGCTGCACAAATGTGATCTACATGGGAGGTGTGCCAGGAGGAAACCTTTGCTGTCCAGAAAGAACATCAGGGCAAGACTAAAGTTTGCCAATGAACACCTCGGCAAAGACCAGCACTTCTGGAACAATGTGCTCTCGACAGATGAGTCAAAGGTAGAGCTATTTGGCCACAGTACCAGAAGACATGTTTGGCGAAAACCAAAGACAGCCTTTGACCACAAGAACCTGATACCAACTGTAAAGCATGGTGGTGGAAATATTATGGTTTGGGGCAGCTTTGCTGCATCAGGGCCTGGGCAGCTCACCATCATATAATCCACTATGAATTCTTGATTGTACCAGAGGGTGCTTGAGGATAATGTGAGGCCATCTGTCGGAAAGTTGAAGCTCAACAGAAGGTGGACCTTGCAACATGACAATGACCCTGAACATACCAGTAAATACACCAATGAATGGCTGAAAAGAAAGAAATGGAGGGTTCTGGAATGGCCAAGTCAAAGCCCGGATCTAAATCCAATCGAGATGTTGTGGGGGGATTTGAAACGAGCTGTGCATGCAAGAAACCCCTCAAACATCGCACAGCTGAAATAATTTTGCATGGAGGAGTGGGCAAAAATTTCTCCCGGTCAATGTTGGAGACTGGTAGACAGTTCTAAGAAACGCCTACTTGAGGTTGTTTCTGCCAAATGGGGCAATACCACCTATTAGAGCCAAGGGTGTACTTACTTTTTCCACATGCGAAATTTGCATTTATGTTTATTTAAATTATACAATGGACTAAAAAAAACCAAAAAAAAAAACCACCTTTAGAGGCCATTTTTCCCCGCAAGCGGGGGTTGGCCTTTTTCGGGAACTGTGGTTGTTGTTGTTTTTCGGTCCCCTTTTTGAAGCAACGTTTTACGGCCGGATGCCCTTCCTGACGCCAACCCTTTTTGCCGCCTTTAACGACAAGCAGGGAATTACCAGTGAACTGGTACTCAATTTGCCGACCTTGGAGGGATGATCAGGCTGAGTCAACCCCCCTGGCGTTAATTCAGCGATTGACCGGGATTCGAACCCAGGATCCTAAGCCGGCACCCTAGCCGCTAGACCAACACCAGGGATACCTTCTTCAAATGTTTGGAATGTTTATATACTTTTGAAATATTCTTTGAAATACCTTCTTCAAATATACAATGGACTACAAAATGTAAATGTTTCATGATATTTGTTATATTATATCACCTTTATCTATCAATATTGTTGAAATGAAGATCAAATAGCTGTATGTTGAAATATGTTGAAAAAGTCAAAACTTTACATGGGGTGTACTTACTTTTTCACGTGACTGTATAGTGTATATATATTTCTTTATATATATACACTACATGTCGTTTTTGTTTTTGTGTATATATATATATATATCGTTTTTGGCCCCATCTCTCAATGGTGAAGAATCGCTTAAAAGCTGATTATCGTATCTGGATCTGGATTTGGATCTTCACCAAAATCGAAATAATTCGTTCTTGTCAAACAACCAACATGTCCACTAAATTTCATTCAAATCCATCCATAACTTTTTGGGATATCGTGTTATATATTGGTTTTTGCCCTATCACTCAATGGTGAAGAATGACTAAAATTCTCGAATCCTTATCCGGATCCGGATCTTCACCGAAATTGAATAAGTTCTTCCTTGTCACACACCTAGTCTGTTCACCAAGTTTTGTCCAAATCCGTCTATAATGTTTTGAGATATTTTGTTTACTGACAAACAAACATACAAACGGTCAGTGGTTAAAACATAACTTCCATCCACCTTCTGCGGCAAAGGTCATGAAAGAAACTGTTCACTGCTATGGCACCGACAATACCACATCTAGACAATGAGGAGAGCAGATGAGGACTTAAGGCAAGCATGAGCTGGTTGTGCCTGCAGGATGATGTAGCACAGAATGAAGTGTGACACCGGATGGGAGAGGGAGGTGGGAGGAAGGGAAGGATGGTGACGAGGAGCAATGGCGATGGGGTTCAGCATGACAAAAACATAGAGATGGCGATAGAGATATTGTTCTCACGATGGTCAAACTCCAACTGCCACGTGCATGAGAGTGGACTCAGCTTCTTCCTCTTCTGGGACCGCGTTCATGGTCGGATTGTGTCATTATTGGCTGCCTGCGGCCTGTTAGTGGCACCATCTTTTGTGCCATCCCACCTTATGGTGCGGCCCTCAGCCAGGGCTCCACAGCTTACTATATCTCTCTGTCCCACTGTCTGCCGGCCAAGCAGTTCCTTACGTTTCTGATTTAAATGCATGAAGTACTTTCTTTGTACCTTTAGTGTCCAAGTCCTCACTTCTCCTCGCCTATACAGGAGGTTTTACACCATGCAATCGTACCCTATTCTGCTCTATCGTTTACAATCACTGCCCCCTCAGTGCACAAATTACGTACAACTTACCCCTGACAAATATCGAATACAACAGTAAATCTAACCTACTCTAACACATGCTCCATACTTTTCTTATGGTTTCCCCCTCTCTCCCTTTCCAAGTAACAATATCTAAGCAGGTCTGCCTAGAATTCTCCAATAGGCAACAGACATCTTGATCTGCCCTTGTATTTGACGAAATGAGGATATTTATTTAAACTGCTGAGCTTTGGTTCTGTACTCCCAGTGCTTGCCATATCTCATCACTATGCACACCATTGCTACCTGTGCTGATAACCACATTAAACATTAGGTCATGACTACAGTGTTTTCATTTCATCTTTCAAGACAATTTGATGCTAGTACACAGAAAAATCAAGATTGCATAATAGTTTCAATTCAAAACGAGGCGGCATTTCTATTTTAAATACACCTTTAGAGGCCATTTTTCCCCGCAAAGCGGGGGTTGGCCTTTTTCGGGAACCGTGGTTGTTGTTGTTTTTCGGTCCCCTTTTTGAAGCAATGTTTTACGGCCGGATGCCCTTCCTGACGCCAACCCTTTTTGCCGCCTTTAACGACAAACAGGGAATTACCAGTGAACTGGTCCTCAATTAGCCGACCTCGGAAGGATGACAGGCTGAGTCAACCCCCCTGGCGTTAATTCAGCGATCGACCGGGATTCGAACCCTGGATCCTAGGATCCTAAGCCGGCACCCTAGCCACTAGCCCAACACCAGGGTTTGAATTTTAAATTAAATTTAAATTTAAATTTTAATTTAACTATTTTAAATACACCATTGAATAAAAATTGGGTCTAAATAGTTTCTACTGTTTGAATATGCCCAATAGCGTTGTATTGCACATCCTGGCCTGAGGTTTTCTTATCCAGTACATTTTACATTTTCACTCAAATGTTAAACAAAAGGTTTCTTTCATTGCTTTGTTCATGTTTCATGTAGCCCAGCAGATATGTGAAAAAATTGTGCTTTTGGTGATACAAGCATGAAATTTTGAACACTGATAGAGCATACTACTAGGAAGATTTTTGGATATAGGGGCATTCAAATCTTTTCCTAGGGACAAAATGGCGGCCATTTTAAAAATGGCCGTTTACGGATAATAAGATACACAGTACCGATGTCTATAAAACTAGATTTACTTATTGCTCAAGCACACCTATGATGTTTTTTTCACGTAAACAGGTTGTAAGATCATAATTAAATGTCAACAAACTCACATAACATTTATTTGGTCCTTATTCTTTACAAAAATAATTACTTTTTGAGCTATTTTGAGCAAACTCCAGAAACACAATGGAAATGAAGTGAAAATGCCACATTAACGCTGTGGAAGTGACTTTCACTATAAAAGTCTACAAAACAGTCTTCCACATGTTTGTGTATATGTAACAGGTGTGTTATTCCTCCTGTATACTATCGTGTGCACTCCCCTGCACAGTGACACAGAGCTGAGCACTGGAGTGCGGCCTTAACACACTTGCACTGTTTCCTGCAACCCTTCTTGCATCCACATCTAATCAATTGTCGGCATGCCTCAGTTGCCTCTGTGAGGGTTGTCCAATATATCCCCCAGCCGTTATTACTCTGTTTCCAACCCCATTCACTTGGCGATGGGAGCTCAGGTGCGCAAATCATCATCTGGCCCCAACAAAAGCCGGCTTGGTAGGCAGCTCTCTTGATGTGTTGTCTGAGGGCTTCTTGCGTTGGTGGGATAGCCTCTATTGATCTACCAGTCTGGGTGAAGAGATGCTTGCGGGCATCGTTAACATGTTCCTGGCTGCTTGTTCGATCGTAGAGCAGAACAACAAAACGCTCCAGTGGATCCATGTTGTCATTTGCAGTTGAAATGGTTGGTGTGGCAGCCAGTGCGCAGAAAGCTGAGGTGACCTCATCATAGGCTTTCCATGTTTCCCATGCTGTTTTCTTCCCCCTTCCGCCGAAGCAGGACACGGTGTCACACCCAGTGAAGGCGTGGAAGAATGGCAACCCTCGGCACTTGTTTGGTCCCAGTGCCACAGCCATCTCGTGAGCTGCCAAGTGCCTGAAATTCTTCCCTGTGCCAAAAGCAACCCAGAGTTCATCGATGTCAAGATATCCAGTTGCTGCCACTGCAAGGATCAAAACATCTGTGTCCACTGTGCGGATTGACACCTTGGTATAGCCCTGTCTGACTGCATCTTGGACATGGAGTAGTATCCTTGTATCTGCCTCCTCGTGACTACACGGGGAAAGACCAGTAACATCTCGTGGCTGTGTACAAAAAACTTCTTTGTGGTTTGTGGTGACGATTTGCTTGTCAGTCTCAATGTTTGCTATCCTCGTTGCTAGAAAGTCAAACAACTCCACCTTGTTCTCGTCTATGCGAAGGAAGGCCTGCCAGTTTCGAGGGATGGAACTAGATGGCTCAACTCGTCTCCTGGTGCCTTTACCCCTCGTCTTCCTGGTGTCGGCTTTCAAACTGTCTGGGAAATATTCATCCCAGATAATATCAACCCTGCTCTTATTTTGTATCTGAGATGTGATGTATGGCAAGAATACTAGTGATGCATACTCAGAGAAGGTCTTCGCATTACGAGGTGCCAGCATGTTCACGATGGCTGCTCCATCCAGGATCATGACTTCAACAGGGGGGCTTACATCATCATTTTCCCATGAGGTGATCAGATCTTCTAAGCACAATGATCAATGTTATCCACTGCCCCAGTTGTGAAGAGGTCACTTTTTAGCTCAGGGGGGCAAAATGTACCCTCATTTAGGAAGAAACGGCAGATTCTGTTCCCCAAGTCCGTGGAGATGCTAAGCACCCTGTCATAGGAGATCGAGAGACCCAGGTTGAACATAGTATCAACCAGGTCTCTTTTTCGAGTCTTTGTGTGGATAAGGGTGCCCAGGTACACAGGCAGGGGAGTCTCCCGATTGTGACTGTGCCTCGTGGACGTGGTAGTACTGCTACTCTCTCTGCGGCGTGAGTAACTGTTGAACATAAGGAGTTGTGAGATTGTGAGAGTAGGTGTTGATACCGACGAGTGGCTTGACTGCTCTTGGATGTTAGGACCATTCAAGATCATAGAAACTAGTGATACAAGCGAATTAGGTACCGAATGTTCTTGGCAGTGGGCTTCAAATGAACCACTAAATGTTGAGTTCATTTTCAACATGTCTCTACGAACTATATTTGCGGCTCTAGCAAGACAAACTCCATCACTGTCAGTGTCGTGATCACATGCCTTCTGAAGGGCTGAGCCAACATCCTGGTTGAAAGCAAGCAGAATATCTCGACCGGACATGTGCTCCTCTAGGTCTGGAAAATATGTCATGATTCGATCTTTGAGTTTGGTGGAGTGGACACGCCTGGTCAAGACTGTTCCAAGCTGTTCCAGCCTGGTGGTGTATAGTCTTGCTAGGTCTACCAGCTTGAACACTGGTGTCACAAGAGCATCTGTGCGGGCATCATCGATGTAGGACACTAGCTCTCCAAGTGCTATACCGTGATTGATATCATCTTGTTCATTCGGTGTTGTGCTTGTGGCCCTTGCTTTGTTATAAAGTGACACCAGACACTTCACGTGGTACTGTGCATCTTGTGCTATAAGGTCACCTGCACTCAGTTTAGCAAGAAGTGCCTGATCTCCTAGTTTCAGGGCAGCTGTCCTGACATGTTTATCGAGGTCGAAGGTGGAAGCTTTTCGCAGAGAATTAGTACCCGCTGGTTTGTCACAAAAGAAACACTTTTCAGGCTGTGGCTGTGTGTGGTCTACATGTACTCTGTGACGGGTGTACTTTCTTGAGACACTTGCGGTTTCTTCACTAGACGTTTCTCTTTTTTGTGCCCGATGCAGTTCAGTTTTGTTGTATTTCAGTCTGCATGAATCATGCCACTTAGCCTTGTGGCTCTGGAAGGTTGACTGGATACCTTCACCATCGTCCAGGCGGGACAGTTCTAGAGATTTTGGCAGGCAGCCCATCTGGCTGAAGGTGAGGAGATAATCTGCAAGAGTTTGGTATCCGGACCCTGTGGTTCGCTTGGAATCAGCTGGACAGGCAAGGGCCTCATCGGTGACCTCCTGACATAACACACACTTCTCCCAATCTGTCAGATAAGGCATGTTTGTTCCAGATGTACTAGGGCTTTGGGGGTCTAATAGCTTGAAATTTTTGTTGGCCATTGTCAATTGAGCATTATCCACCACCACCATCCAATCAATATACAAATTGGGAACCAAATCTAGGTAGCTACTACAGTCAATGAGCGAAGGTGCAGTGCAGTCGAGTTATCATCTGAAAAAGAAATACATACATTATTATCATAAATATAGTAATTCGCTTTCGTAACTTTTCACTAGCCTTGCATTGTTCCTTATAGTCACCTAGTCTATGATAGGAAAGTTCATAAAGCTACATCAAAGTTGTTCATATAAAGGTATTGAACCAAAATTACACCCAGGAGAAATCAGATAGTCATGCAAAGTTAAATAATTAAACCGCTAGACCAGTCCTGTCTATTGCAATGGTAAACCATTTGTTCTGCCCCTTATAGGCCACCGTAGATTCCAATTTTGAACCCAGTATGAAGGTATTGCATAGCATGTACATGACAATTTATAATATGCTCATTACATTGTGTTTCAATAGCAGCACAAATGACAAGTCTGAAATAATAGGTAAATATGTCCTTCTTAGCCGCCATTTTGTAAAATGGCCGCCATTTTGGGCCAAGGAGAAATCTGGAATGCCCCTACATCCAAATTTCACTGTAAGGGTATGCCCTAACTGTGTGCCAAGTTTCATGCTTGTATCATCAAAGGCACAATTCTACCACAATTCTTCACATATCTGCCGGACTAATGGTCACATATCATGGAAATTATTCACTTAAAGCTGAAATTATTTGCTCATAGTCTCTTTTTGTTGTTGCTTTACTGAAATAAGCTTTGAATACCTGTTGACTTTGCTTGGATTGGGAGGGGGTAAAGGAAGGGTGATGGGAGAAAGGAAGAGAGAAAGAGAGAAAGATAATTTTAAGGGTCCATTATTAGAAAAGGCTAATAGGAAATTAGAAATACAACATATGCAGAAAAACTAAAGTGATTAACATACCGTATTGTCCACCACATAAGTTGCTTCAGCACCACAAATCGATAATGTGCGAAGGATAACTGATGCCATAATAAACTAGAGCAATGTGACTGTGTCGCCAATATGCCTCCGCGTAGTCCCACGACGAGTAGATGCCATCGCTCACTGTCCTAAAAATAAACAAGTATTTTTTTTTTTTTTTTTGTATACAAGATCGAGGCTCGTGAAAGAGCGAACATTAATCACACAGAAAGACAAACCGACACATAAAACATATAACATCGGGAGCGGTAGACAAGATGGGGAGAGAGGAGGAAGGACACAAACACAACATTATTTTGAGAGCAGGGACCGAGAGACATGGAGACATCGAGAGAGCTGTGAGAGGGAGAGGGCATTGGGGGCGGGGGCATGGGAAGGGGGGGGGGGGGTGGGAGAGGTATAAAACATATGGACACTGCCAGGACTTCCAGGAAAGAAGTTGGAATTTCAAACAAGGTGGATCTGGGGTGAATTAGCGGGGGTAGAAAAGATCAAGGTTTTGGATGGGGGATGATAAGAGATGGTGGTGAACAGCTGTTTTAAAGACCTGGAGGGACGAGTGGGATTGAAGGGAGTGAGGGAGTTTGTTCCAGAGGCGGGAGAAAAGAGGAATGAAAGAGTGAAGGTGAGCAGAGAGCCGAGATTTCGGCGGTTTAACCATCAGAGGGTTGCTGGCAGATCTTGTGCGACCTGTAGGAATATTTGGGGGACAGAGCACAGAGAGAGCTGGGGGTGCAAGGCCGGAGAGGAGTCGGTAGAAGACAGAAAGACCACCTACCTGCCTGCGGTGAGTGAGTGAAAGGCCCTCAGAGATAGCTTCATTGCGGGAGATTCCAATAATTCTGAAAGTTTTGTCTCAATCTGACATATGGTTGCTGAGAAAAACGAGGTTTAGCCCGGACGGACAGAAGGACAAACGGACAACCCGAAAACATAATGCCTCCAACGACTTCGTCTGCGGAGGCATAAAAAATATATTGGAAAGATTGAATGATATAATAGCTGGCAGGTGGCCGAAAAGTACGCATACTGTACTCGCCTCTGAGCCGTCTAGCCCTGGTATGAATCTTGCCCCAGCTACAAACTCATCCTGGTGTCTCGCAGGCTTAGTGAGACATCAATGTGTGTGTCGTCCCTCGGATGGACCTTAAACTTGGCATCCCGTATGTCACCTTTACTTGGTGGATGGCCTTCGCACGGAGAGTAGGCGAGCAACTTCCAACTTCCTTCTCTAACCTACAGGGGCTCTGCATTAGCAGCACAGCCATGCCCCCCTCAGTCAATGATGCCCCCCTCAGCAAGCCAGCCTTGTGCTTCATACGAAACAAGAATCTATATCTAAATAGCCGAACTGTGTTTGGACTATCTATGTAAGTATTAGTGAATCGGTGGGCAGACCGTCGAAGGACTGCCTTCGCCCATTGACTAGACAGCTGGCCTTGGCCGCCATCTTTGTGCTTGGGCCCAAGCCATCTGTTGAAGCATTATGCGGTATTCATAATCTTTATACCTTCCATTTCAGTTTACCCTTCAGTGAAAAGCAAGGATTATCAAATATATATCGAAAGGTCGCAGCCGACATCGCCGTCACAGGCCTTGAGAAGGCCATATAGCTTGTATAGGCCTCAGGCTTTTGGCCTTCTGTTGTTGCTTATACGCTCTTATACTCTGTTGCTTATACATTGCCTTGGTGTTTTTTTATTTGTCTGAATTGATCGTATTGTTGTTGTTGCTGTGAAGGTAATATGTGAATATAATATATTGAGGTCATATTTCTTTTCTGGAGCGATCGTGTTATTGCAGGTGTAGTTGTTGTTGTTATGAAGGTAATATATTGTGCGGAAGTTCTGTTTGTTGTAAAATGGCGATACCTACTGCTCCAAACAATTGGAGATTTTTCGTTAAGGAGATATTTAGTGAAGGGAACTCTTTATTTTCAAGCCTCCCTTTATTGGTGAAGGGTGATTAGAAGACTCATGTCTTCCTGAGACAGAAAACTATTCATCACGTATGCATATTTTGGGACCAGTTATTGGAGTTTTTTGCAGAGATGGTTGATCCATGTGGCCCAGGTGGAAAACCACAGCGTGTAAGTTACAAGAGACCAGTACGGGGCACCTTGGTGTATTTGCAGGTAACCTGGAGATAATGGCAATTTGCGAGATGTGATTTGATGAGATTTGTGAGTTCCGCAGGCTCAACTAGTAATTATGTAAAAGTTTTGCTATTATATAATAGTTTACTTGGGCATTTTGGGAGTAAGAAGTTCCTGGGGAGCTTGAAACCCGAATTGCACATTACAAAATTCTCTCCCATTGATAAATTTTTCCTTTTCCTAGTGATGTGCAGCTCCGTTAGTCTACTTGTTTTTTAGGGCCTTGTGGGAGCAAGAGGTTGCTTGGTTTTATTACCTCCGGCACCATAGGTGGATGCAGGTTATGTTTTCACGTTTGTTACTTGCCGGAAAAGATTCCGGCAAGTATGTTGGTTGGTTGGTTTGTCTGTTGTGCGCAGTACTACGTCTACATCGTTGCACCTAGAATTGCCAAACTTTACACACGTATTTGTCTTGCCCTGGAATAGACTGTGCCCAATTTTTAACTCTTTCGGCCCAAGGTCTCCATTATGACATCATAATTCAATAATTCGACAAGTACAAAACTTCATCCAATCAAGATGCAATTTCTTGAGCGCCACGTCGGCATAAACTGGTGGAGAAAAAAAAATAATGATATCGTCGTCGGTCACATGGTTCGGCCGCCATCTTGGAAAAACCGAAAAACTTTGCACCTCTATATCTCCGAAAGTGCTGAATAGAAAAAATTTAGACATGGCTCATTGTAGAGACCTCTCCATGGGGAATAAAATATGTTAATGATGATGTCATAGGTGCCTCCATTATGACGTCACAATTCGACAAGTACAAAACTTCATCCGATCAAGATGAAATTTCTTCAGCATAATCTAGGAATAAATTAGTTTAGAAAACAAATAATGATGACGTCAACGGTCACGTGGTTTGGCCGCCATATTTTTCATTCCGGCAAGTCCTCGGTCTCTGACCGATTTCTAGTCTGTCTGTTTGTTTGTTTGTGAACAAGATATCTCAAAAATTTGTGGACGTATTCGGACAAAATTCGGCAGACATATAGCGTATATGACAAGGACGAAATTATTAGATTTTGGTGAAGATCCGGATCGGATCCGGCTCGGAGAATTTTAAAGTGATTCTTCACCATTGGGAGATAGGGCCAAAAACTATACATAGCATGATATCTCAAAATATTATGGACGGATTTGGACAGAACTTAGTGGACAAGTTGTGTGTGTGACAAGGAAGAATGGATTCAGTTTTGGTGAAGATCTGAATATGGATTCAGATATGATAATTATTTAATTTTTAGGTGATTCTTCACCATTGAGAGATCGGGCGAAAAGAGATATATATAACATATTTTAAAAAGTTATGAACAAGTTATGACTAAACTTGGTGGACGAGTTGGTTAGGTGACAAGAACAAGCCAATTCGATTTTGGTTCAGGTCCGAATCCAGATCCAGCCGATCAGTGGGATACAAGACATAAAATGTTCAGCTTGGTGGATGTATGCACTCTACCGCGTGCCATTTGAGGGTTGTTCAAGTTTGATGGTTTCCTTATTAATTCCTGAAGGCCAATTGGATGCACGATGAGAGCATATGTCCTCTGGTGTGCCTTTGGTGGCGTTGTATATGCAGTGTGTACTTGTTCAATGGAAAATGGCCGCTTTCCCCTTGCATGAGCAACGCTTTATCATCAAAGTTTTGCATCTGAGTTGGCATACTCTTGTGAATATTAATCCTCAGCCTGTTGCAGTTTGTGGGGAGTCATCTTTGGACATGAATAACGTTCAAAGGTAGGTAGGGAAGATTAAAGAGGAACATGAAAGCAGTAAAACTGAGCCTCAATCTTAGAGAACCTCCAAGCAAGCTGTTCACTGACATGATTTTTCCTTGTACATGATTCCTTGTACATGGATTCCTTGTACATATATTCCTTGTACATGATTTTTCACACTGATTTCAAAATGTTAAAAGTTTCTGCACACTATGTACTGCGAATGATCCAAAAAGATACAACCAAAAAGCCACATGATTCTCCATGTCCCAAAACATGTTAACGATAAATGTAGCAAATGTTTGTGAACACCATTGTGACTGTATGGAAGATACTCAGATGGCCTTCTTCAATCCAGAAATCAAAATGCAGTCAGCACATTGGAAGCATTCACTCACCTCCACCAAAAATGTTTTTGTGTGCAGGCGTGAGCTCGAAGATTATAGTGGTCACCTTTTGGGATGCTCATGGCATCAATCTCACCCATTGTTTTCCAAAAATTGACAACTGTTGCTGGTAACGGTTTCCATGAAGTGTTGGCATGGGCGTCGAGAGGAGGAGAGAGGATGGGCAGGGTAACTACACGGGCCACGGCCCTATTAGGGGCCTGTAATTATTCCTTCAATTCTTTGTTTCATATGATGTTGTTTCGTGTGCATCCTGTGGCTGCATCATTTTGTGGGACTGATGCGGTGCCCCTAATGCCAATAGTCTGGTACTCATTTTTCCGACCTCAGAAGGAAAAAAAGTCTGAGTCAACCCATTTGGAGTTATTTCAATGGTACCATAGTGACTCAAACTCAAGACCCGAAGATCTCAAGCCAACCACCTTAACTGTTAAGTCAGCACGAGTTCCTTTTTCGATATCATGATTGTTGGTGACGATAAAACACCGGAGGCAACTTTATTTTGTGTTTCCCTCCAAGCCACTCAGGGCAGTTCTTCAGCATGCCATTGTCATGGTAACGACCTCTTTGTCATGATGTAAATTAACAAAGGAGTGTTGGCCACACCCCATTTGCATGAAATGGTTTAAGAAACGAATCTGCATGTAGGAATAAGTGAATAACAGCCCAATTTCCCCTAAACACGACATGTGTTTCTGTTTCTGATGACGAAAATATTGAAGCTACGGAAGCATCCATATTCCGTATAGGTTGTTTAAAAGGGGGGAAAAATATTTTGAAGGGGACCGGATGAAGACATTTAGTATTGTTCCGGGGCCCATTCCGGCTCTCAGCGGCCCTGGCTGTTGGACAAAAAAAATTCTGACAGTATTGCAGAAGATATGCGCAGAACCAAAGAGTCTGCGTTTTGTTTCCATCAAGACACTATATCCCACCACATTGGGTTGTGAAGGTGCAATAGATCTTCCAAGAGCAGCATTTGGAATGATCCCCATATCCACAATATTCACCGGAGCTTGTGCCGGAAGTGCATTCGTTATTTTCAAATCTGAAAGATGGCTTCCATGAGGGCAAGTTCCATTCCAGACCAGGGTTTTCATCAATGATTTATCATTGGGCTTTATTATAAACATCTGCTGAGAGCTTTGATATAGCTTTCACATCATGGACGGACAGATTCCAAATGTGTTTAGCACGCCTTCTGGACTATGTTGATTTTTATTTTTATTATGATTTTTTTCCAAGTCTTACAATGCTTGTTCAAATAAATTGAGAATCTTTCATTGTTGAACGTACCTTAAACATCAGCGATTTACATATTGCTACCAAAATGTTTTACAGCGCGTAAGTTATTGTACATTTTGGCTTGTACTCCACGCCAGAAATAAAAACTTGAAAGGAAAAAATGAAAAACCAAGACGAAGAAAAATGTCCTTGAATGAATGAAAAAAATGGGGACAGTCGCCAATGTTACTCCTAAGTTTGAGACAAATGCTTTGATTTCTCGCAAAATGAGCAAAACATTGAGATATAAGGCAGAGCCAGACGGTGAAGTAGAGTTTTTCAGAAGCATTTCCATTGGCCAACCTTCACTGTAAGCCACGTCTATGTTTTGTAATTGGCTGTTGATATAAAGAACACCATTCAGGCTTGGAAGGCAGAGTCTGTCAAATAAATTTTCCATCAAAATAAACATTGTAAGTCCTGTCAAAATAAGGAAAAAAAAACGAGGCAGACTGCTGTTTTGTAAAGTGTGAGTTAGGTCTCAGGATTCCTTTGTGAAATGGGCCAATTACAAGAGACTGGCGAAACGTGCCATTGCATAAATGTGGAGGGCTCCATTGTGCGCAGCACAGATAAGGAGATGGCTTGGTCCATGAGTCCTGGTTCCTTGCTGTGGTGATCGGTGGTGGCAGCCTCTGTGCACGCAAACACACACACACACACACACATATATATATATACACACACATACACACACGCACACACACACACACACACACACACACACACACACACACACACATGCACACACACACACACACGTGTATCGTGATTTACACATACATTTTTACGGTGTAGCCCATCGGGCAGAGCCGTCTAGAACAGTGTTTGTCTGTCTGTCTGTATGTATGTATGTATGTATGTATGTATGTATGTATGTCCCCTCAAACATATACCAATCAGAGCTGAGAATCTGGTCACATGACAGGGTGATGTGATTACGTCTGATGTCATTACGGCGGTGCTGCAGCTGAATCTCCACACACCGCCATTTTGATTTATATGCCATTCATGCCGAACATATCGTCGAACCTGTCACTCTCCCTCCCACACTTCTCCCTGCTCTCAAATGTTGTGGTTGTGTGCTTCCCCTTCTCTCCCCATCTGGCCTTCCGCTCCCTCTTTTTGTATATTTTGTTTGTCTGGTTGATTTGTTTGTGAAATAAATGTTAGCTCTTTCACGAGCCTCGATTCAGTATACAAAAAAAAAATATATATATATATCCCAATCGCCATGCTCTACCTTAACGTTTTTCATTCAGTGTGAAACACAAACAAACCGAATGTTAAAATGACCATCAAATATCGAAAGCATCGGCGTTACGTCTCTTCCAACAATACGGTACGTATAGGCTTTGGGTGTTATGACTCACCGTCTGTTTCGGACAAATTAAACCCAGGTTTCTGAATACAGTGGTATCGTTTCAGTAGTATCGTTTTCGTAGTAATAATAATATTATAGGAAATATAACCATAACACTTTAATCCCAATGTCGTGAATGGAAAGTTGATGGATTGAAGCGGTGTAACTGCGGAAGTAAGGAATTCACCTCGGTTTTTAAAAAATAATATAATTTTCGTCATAATAACGTAACGTTATTATTATAGTAAATCTAATCGTAACACTAATCCCTATGTAGTGACTGCAACATTACTGGAGGTTAAATATATATCTTACACATTTTAAAGAGGCGGAAGTTTTGTGTCCGGCATCATGCTATGTCATTACGTAGGCCTATATGATGTCATTATGGCGTAAACACCCGCTCACTACGGGAGTGACAGGAAAGGTCATTCCTCTTTGGGGGTATATACTGTAGATTACAGTCGATATATGATCGGGTCTCAAGAACATTGGGTGTGTTCATTTACCAAGTTTCTTGTGGAGAGATCGCCAAGTGGTTTAAGCATTTGAGCAAGCACTCCATTCAAAACCGTTAAGGAACAGCTGGCTTGGCAAGCGCTAGCTAGCTGCTTGGTAAATTAGCACACCTCCAACCCTTGTGGGGTACATAGATTACAGTAGATCTTTGCTCAGTTCTGTAAGTAAAACGTACCTCATGGATGTCGGGATTCCTCCAAATTTCTTCATTTAATGTTATGAACAGCATTAGCGACTGTTTAAAAAGCGAATCATATGTGTTTAAAAAGCTAATCATAAAAGCTGCCTCACCCTGTGCTCAGCTTGATTCCAAATAAAGCAAGGCTTTCAAGATCATTGGAATCTCCCACGATGAAGCTGAGCATATGGGTGTATCACTTTGCCATCGATGACAGGTTGGTGGTCTTTCTGTCTTCTTCCGCCTCCTTTCTGGTCTTGCACCCTCTGCCCTCTTTGAGCTTTGTCCTCCCCACCCCCGCACCTTACACTAAGGTATCTGCAGGGTGCACGTGGTCCACCAGAAACTTCCTTATCGTGAATCTCCCAAAATCCAGAATCACTGCTCACCTCCACTCATTTGTTCCTCTTTTTACCCTCCTGTGGAACCAACTTCCAGACTCTCTTCAATTTCATTCTTCCCTCCAGGTCTTCAAGACAGCTGTTCACCATCGTCTCAGAACATCCTCCATCCAAAATCATGATCTTTTCTACACCCGTTAAACCACTCCCCACGCTCCCCATTTTGCCTCTGTATGGATCTTTCCCACCCTCTGCATTTTCCCCTACACTTCAATATTACCCGCACATCCCCTGTTGTCCATCTTCATTTATTCCCTCGGACTTCTGTTGGTTTCCCCTCTTCTCATTCTGATGTTCGTTTTGTTATGTTGCATTCTGATCTGTTCTGTTTTCCAGCTCCTCCATGAGCCATGACTGCCTACAAAAAAGCTGATAATGTTAGTGGACAATCAGTGAGGAACTTTGAAACCAAAGAGGGATGTTTGGAGATGTGCCAGATGGAGTTCGATGGAAAGGATATAAAACAAATGTCCCCAAAAACAGTGATGAAAGTCTTGTTTTCCAAAAAGCAAACACTTCATTTTCAAAAAGCACTTTCCGAGTAACTGAAGGAGAATTAAATGTCATAAGCACTATATGGTGATCAGCAAACCATGAGGGAATTTCAGTGGAAGAAATGAGATTCAGTTTCATTAAGGATATAAAAGTTATCCAACCTTGCCGATGAGAATTGACCAAAAGAAACAATTTATCACATTTATGAAAGCTCAATGGGATGCTATGATCTCCATCTATTGATAAAATCATATCTGGAGATAATTTCTCTTCAACCTAGATGTAGTCTGGGGTTTAGTAGTATTCCTCTCCATATAAGAGCCCAAAGTGCAATGAGAAACAACTCCAAACAAAAAGACTACAGTCTACAACACAAGTAATTGCCAATACAAATAATTGTTTTAGCCATATTCATCAAACGCAATGTCAGTTTGTGTGTTTGTGCAGATGTCTGTCCCCTTTCATGAGGGTGGGTTTTAAAGGCCAATCATGAAACACGAATGTGTGTTCACTAAGGTCTATTTTTGAGAATAAAACCAACTCGAAAAACATTTTACACAAAAGAGTAATTACGTCTCTTCTATTGGAATTGTAGACGGTGGATTGCAAACTGAGCCTCAAGGGCGGTGTACAGAAGCATTTTTTAAAAATAATAAATTAAAGGTGAAATTTGCTGCGCATGATGTGCAACGCATGTGGAATAACACGAGTGTTAATTTACGTCGGTAGGATGTCTAAGAAATAAAAAATATAAGCACATCTGACACAAGGTCAAGGCTTCAGACTTTGACATTCTCACGAGGCTGCACCGCTAAATAAACTGTTCCAGCCCATTATTTCTGACAGGTGTTTTACCAGTCTTATATATAAAGGTGAGTTTGTGTCTGTGGGTCATAAGAGCCATCCATTCTACAGGCCACTCTTTCCCTCCTCCCCCCCCAGCGTCACAGGCCCCGCCTTTTAGCCAAGCCACGCCCTTCTCTTCCACGACCCACAAACCTAACCGTCACTCTCCACACAAAGCTGCGCCACATTTTGGGACTTCAAACAAAGTTACTTTATGTCTGCTGGACACAGTGACGTGTCGCTTATAATGGAAAATATATATACAGGCGGAGGTGCTCCTATGGTAAAATTTTGTGTCAATCGGACCAAGGGTTGCTGAGAAAATGAATTTTTAAAATGCAGACGCGCGCGCATGCAAATACGCAACTGATCGCCTAATGCTGCTTTTCGCTTTGCGAGCGCAGGGTAATTAGTTAATGAAGTTTAATGAAGTTATCTACACGAACACTTTGTAATGTACACGTCCACTTTCGTATAGCACCTCTGAGTTTATGTATGTTTTAAAAAGTAAAAACGCGTTCAAGACTCCCCTGGTCAGGTCAGTCTTTTGGGACTGCCACTGGTAACCCAGTACTACCTGCTGTATGGTCGGGTTATCGGCAACTAAACTGACACCGTTCACTGGCTGTGCCAGTTGGGAGGATGACTGTGATACCCTGCCAGAACTAAAAACAAAACCTAGTGAAGGGTGGATGAGCTGCCATAGGGACCCATCGGCCATCCAGTAAGGAGATGGCGTCTCCTCAAAAACACCCATCGGGTTGTGACTGGTTCAAGCAATACCAAACACTTTAAAATGGTGTTTGCTGCTTCCTTGCTTGACAAACATAGAGAATGGACAAATCCCCTTCGGTTGGCATTCTTTGAGGAGGAGGAAATTCCTCTTGAGAAAATGCCCCGCTGAGTACGGTGAGAAAAGCTGCGCCATTGTTGTGACGTCACTGGTACCCAGAGTATCCCAGGAAGTGGCGGTCGTGACAGAACTTCCACCAAGCTCAGTGGCTGTGTTAAGTGTATTCCCCGTCAGTGTGTGTGTGTGTGTGTGTGTGTGTGTGTGTGTGTGTGTCAGCTCTATTACGAACCTTTCCCTTCAGCTTCAACGACACTCCCCTCATCGTCAGCATGCCACTCAGTTCCCAAAACTTCTTCCATGCACATCTCACTCTAGCAACCGTTGCAGAGTCTGATCCACCTTCTCCGTTCAGCATGTCTCTGAGGTAGCAAAATGTTTTCACACCTTCCAGCTTCACGCCGTCTCCAAGATCTAACTCAACATTTCCTCCATCTGCAGCTCCCTCTGTGCACACCTTACATTTGAATGTAGCTGCCACACTGGTTAATGACCCTCTCAAAGCACTACATTTTTGATGAACCCACTCAGCGCACATTGTACATTGAATGGAGTTCACTCCGACACCCTTCCTGCACACAGCACACGGCCACTTCCCAGTTCTTTCCACCTCACCACATGCTTTACCACTTGCCATCACCTTCGTCTTTCCGATATTCACCTTCAGACCTTTTGCTTCCATACATTCCTTCCACTTGTTCATCTTCTCCTTCAGTCCATCCATACTCTCCGCAATCAACACCAGATCATCTGCATACAACAACTCAATGGTGAATAATCACTTTGAAATTTTTAGTAGCTAGTTCCGGATCAGGATCTTCACCAAATCTAATCATTTCATCCTTGTCACCTACCCAACCTCTCCACCAAATTTCGTTTTGAGTCCGTCCACAATTTTTTGAGATATCTTGTTCACAGACAGACAAACAGGGGTGAAAATATATCCGCCATCCATCTTCGGTGGCAGAGGTAATAATCCTGATTAATATTTAGTCTTTAATTAAAAAAAAAATGTCATTTTGTCGGCGTTTTGTATGTATAGTATACTGTACACTGTCGAGATGTCCAGGGTTGCGTTCAGTTACCAAGCAGCAAGCTAGCGCCAAGCAGCTAGCTAAAAAAAAAAACTAGTGCCAAGCCGGCCGTTCCTTATCAATGGTTTCAAATGGAGTGCTTGCTTGAGTGCTAAGCCTAGAGCACTAAGCTTTGGCAAGCACTCTACAAGAAACTTGGTTACTGAACACACCCCAGAATCATGACATGGCGACAAGGACACTGATCCCAATTGTGACGTCATTTGGCCATATCGATGAATTTGTCCCTCAGGGCAAGTTGGAGGCAACATGGAATTATTTATTTTTCCTAAACGCGGTTAAAAACATCTTATTTACTGAACCAATAAACAACGTTGGAAAATAGACATCACGTTTACAACGGCTAAACGACGTCGCCCTGACGTCAACAATTCGCTTGCGAACAATCGACCAAATGCCAACGTTGGCACAACATTCTTGTGTTAGCTGGGTATGAGCAGCTCACCTTAAGGACAGTAGATGTTTTGCCTCTGGATACTGGCATCTAAGAGATAACATTGACACTTACAAAACTACTGCAACAAAAAGGAAAAATTCCTCCAAAAGTCCATCTTATTTTTTAACGAGCTACATTTGAAATTGTGACGTATGCGGAGTATCGAGTGGAGACGGCGTCATGAGATGAACACTGTTCTTCAATAAATCTATACCGACCATGCATGTACAAATCATCTTCGTCAACAAACACAGCATTTCCTTATTCCTGTGAGATGGTGCTCTCACCTCAACCATTTCATTTTTACTGCCCACATCCATAACCATACTCCTGGGAACCATAACCCTAAAAAACCCACATATGGAGATAACAACCACTGGGAACAATGTATATGTTTGCAAATCCATTTTCTAGCAAACCAAAAGAGGTGTCACACAGATGGCGACTTACTGTGCCATTGCCTAACATTGTCAGGCATAAAATGTCCTTTGGAAAGACTTAAGTTTCCCTTCACTTTAATTCATACCTCTAGTTGGAAGGTAATGTCTCGCCATCCAATTTCCGTTGTTGCAGATGTTCATCATTCAATAGTACGAAGTAATATAATTGCAGGGTAGTTACCCACTTTGTGCTATGCGCACGGGGTGAAGATGATGCTGTGAGCTCCTTTCTGTTGTTAACTTTCTCGGTAAGATCAAACAAACTCTATGGCATGTGTGACTCGGAACCAGTGACAGCAGGCTGAATGGGAAAAATTGGTGACGAAATTTCTGCCAAAGTTGGATCACCAGTTTTTCGGGACACAAACTTGTGTCAAAAGAAGCTTATGCAGGCAACAGTTTTGTCAAGGCTCTCATCGCAGGTCGCACCTATTTAAGCATCTTGGTTTTGGGTGGTTGCATACGGAGGTTCCCTCAACCAGAAAATCTCCTGCCGTAACTCCTGCTTTGTCTCCATCATTTGGCATCTCCATCTCAGCTCAGCGCACTCCAACCAACCTCTCATGTACCTGTATGGATTTTATCCTAAAATATGCATCGTAAAATCATCTCTGTAAGTGTCAGCCAATCAAAAGTTCCAACCCAGCCACAATGGTGTAGCTTCCTTGTGCTTGATCTCCAAAACTCTCCAGGCCATCCTTGTCTTTTCCACACCACCAATATTATTTTGTATACAAAATCAAGGCTCATTGAAGAGTGAAGTGACCTATGGGAAAAAGGCAACACTCTACGAATGTGCCAGTGATAGTACAGTTGGACATGATAGGCTATGGATTGAACCAAAAAGGAAAAGAGGACAAAATGAGGAGAGGAAACATGTTGTGGCTCTGACATCATTGGAATGTCCAGAGTAGGGAATAAATGCCAGGACATCTAGTGCTAATGAGCTGTAATGAGTCTGAATTGATTTCTCTGGGAAAAAAAAGCTTACTCAGCTGGCAGGAAAACAAGGAATGGCATTTCACTCATTTGAAACCGTATTACATGCTAGTAAATGCTTGACAAGGTCCAGATGAAGGACAACACGAATTAAATAAAAGATAAATAAGATTGTCTAATGCAGGAAACACATGAAGCAGATAAATAAAATAAAATCTATATTTCTGCATTTGATGCACAAAATAACAAATCGGATCCACTCATAGTATACAGTCCCCTAGCTAATAATAGTGTTGTGAATTGTTGTGACTTTCATCATGTGATGGCTTTCTGGAAGATGTATGACTGCTAAATTCCTGGTACAGGTAAAGGTGGAATGCTGGGGTGGTTTGGCCAAATATGCCTTTCATCAACATCTGGATGCTCAAAAACAGGAACAACTTTGTGATGCTTTGTGAAGTATTGAAATATTCATGAATAATATATGTGATTCAACTGGGAATCTTTGTTTGTGTTTCAGGTGAAGGTGAGATGCTTGCACAGCAGAAAAACATGCTACTCAAGAACCTGGGCTGCTCTCAGGTGCTTCTTGCATTTGTTGCCATAGTATTGCCTTCCCTCGAGAGCCACACTATGGGCTGCCCAGCTCGCTGTGAATGCAATGCCCAGCAGCGCTCAGTGGTGTGCCACAGACGCAAGATGCAGAATGTGCCAGAAGGAATTCCAACAGAGACCAAGATCCTTGACTTAAGCAAGAACCTATTGGGCTCCATTAGACAAGCAAGGTTTGCTTCGTTTTCAGAGCTGGAATTCCTCGAACTCAATGAGAATCTTATCTCCAACATTGAACCTGGAGCCTTCAGCAAGCTACCTTTCCTGCAGTCACTCAGCTTGCGCAGTAACCGCCTCAAGCTCATACAATTGGGCGTCTTTAGTAGTCTCAGCAACCTCACAAGTCTAGACATCAGTGAAAATAAAATTGTTATCTTACTCGATTATATGTTTGAAGATTTGAAACGACTTGAGCGATTGGAAGTTGGGGACAATGACCTGGTATACATTTCACGCCATGCCTTTTCTGGCCTGCACAGTTTACGTGAACTCACACTTGAGCATTGCAACCTGACTGCTGTGCCCACCGAAGCTTTCCACAGCCTACATAACCTTGTCACATTACGTCTCCGGCACCTCAACATTGCCAGCGTACCACCCCTAGCTTTCCGCCACCTGCCTAAACTTCGGGAGCTTGAACTCTCTCATTGGGCATCACTTGAGAGTCTCTTACCAAGAAGCTTCCAGAGCCTGAATCTAACTTCCCTCTCTTTGACACACACAAATCTGACTGCAGTACCACATGATGCGCTTCGACCATTGATTAACCTTCGTGTACTCAACCTCTCTTCCAACCCAATTTCAATAATTGAGTCAAGGACCTTCTCTTTGCTATCTCACCTACAGGAGATCCACCTGAGTGGGGCTCTTCTGTGCAACATTGAGGCACATGCATTCCATGGCTTGAAGAAACTAAAGGTTATTAATTTTGCAAGGAACCAGCTACAGACCCTGGAGCAAAATGCATTTGAGGTGCCAGGGAGCATCCAGGTTCTCCGTCTTGATGGTAACCCATTAGCCTGTGATTGTCGCCTGCTCTGGATCTTGCAACGCCGTCAAAAGATGAGCTTTGAAGAGAAACCACCCATTTGCTCCAAACCAGCACGTGCCCGTGGAATGAGTTTCCGAGACCTCTCCGACAAATTGCTGCACAACTATTTCATATGCCAGAAACCTCACATCACTGTAAAGAAACAACGGCATCAGGTTGCCATTGAAGGGCAGTTAGTGTTTATCCAATGCCATGCTGATGGAGATCCTGCACCATCGATCTCCTGGATCTCGCCATGGAAGCAACGCATCACCTACAAATCAAGTGGACGGATGACGTTGCTACAGGATGGTACACTGCAAATACGTTACGCACAAATTGTCGACAGTGGGAGCTACGTTTGCATAGCTAGCAATGCAGGAGGAAATGACACCCATCGTAGCATCCTCACTGTTAAGCGCTTTCCATCGCAATCTCTTACCTTCAATAATGGGACTCTCATGTACATGGCAAATGACTACAATGGAACAGACCCGAAAAGTATTGATGGACTTATCAATGGTGAATATGATATCATGACTGTACTAGTGGCAATTGCCATTGGCTGCTTCACTTTCTTGGGTGTGGTTCTCGTATGTCTGCTCATCTTGTTCTTGTGGAGCAGGAGTAGTGGGAAAAAAAAACCGAACATTCATGTGGAGTTTGTACCCCAGAATTTGGAAACTACAACTACTGGGGACACGCAAAGGCCAGTTACAAGACAGATTAGCATGAGAATGGTTTAGAATATGAGACGTGACGTGAAATATGGGACTTATTTTCGGGAAGAAACATCGTTCAGGGAATGGAAAACAAAACATTTATGGAACTGGAAGAACTTTTTAAATGTCGATACAGGAACCTGTGATGTAGATACTTTTTAACAATGTCCATAAAGTGTCCATTTCAATACTTCAGGACAGAACTTTGGATACATAAATAACTGTATTAATTTTACAGAAGAACACGTGTCGAAACATCAGAAGGAAACAAGCAAAAAGAAAAAGAAAAGGTATTTTGTGTCATTATCAAAATGGTGTCAATAACATGTGCAAATAGTATATGCAATCCTCAACAATTTTAGACATTCAAAGTCCCACCCATTCCCCTCCCTTATTTCTTACCCTACTCTGGGTTATGTTTCCAAAAAAAATTACATTCGTCAAATGCCTTTGTAATCATTCCTTCAAATAAATCTTTGCAGAATTTCACTTATTAAAATCATTCAAACGTTTTTTCTGACTTTGCACCACAACTACTCAAACCAATTGTGTTAATAATAAATCTTTAAAAAAACACGATAATGAAAAAGACATTGGGATGAAACGCTATGAGTGTATCATCGTGCTGAATGAAATATCTTTCATGGCCAGCTTCATTTCATGAAACATATTATATAACATGAAACACAGATGTTGGAATGCATGAGCACCGGATCCGTCGGTCCAAGAATACGTTTAAGGATAAATAGTTATTGTTTTTGAAAGATTTTGATTTGTTGAGTAGTGTCCAAATCTTATTTACAAACAGCTTGTGATTAATCAAAAAGGTGGCACAAATTGACCAGAATATTAACTTTGGTTACCACTTGAGAAAAAAACAAGATGATCACAAATCTCATGTTGCTCAGCATCCCAAGCTACCCAGAATACAGTACAAATTAGAACGGCACGAGGTAGATCACATACCTGTGCCAGACTGAACAGTTTACATTTTGTGTCCAACTGATAGGCCAGATCTGGATCCGGACATGAACCAAAATCTAATCGGCTTGTTATTGTCACCTAACCAACTCATCCACCTAGATTTGTCATAACTCTTCCACAACTTTTTGAGATATCATGCGTTTTTCCCCACATCTCTCAATGGTGAAGAATCACTTTAAAAAATCAAAAGTTCTCATATCTGGAATTGGATTTGGATCTTCACCAACATTGAAACAATTCATCCTTGTTACACACCCAACAGGTCCACCAAGTTTCGTCCCAATCCATCCACACATTTTGAGATATCCTGCTCACAGACAGACAATCAGACAGGGTCTTGGTCTGGAAATTTAATATAAACTGGTTTGGTCCTGGAGATTTATTATAAACTGATCTGGTTCTGGAGATTTCATATAAATGGGTCTTGGTCTGGAGATTCATTATAAACTGGTTGGGTCCTGGAGATTTAATATAAACTGGTCTGGTTCTGGAGATTTAATATAAACTGGTCTGGTTCTGGAGATTTAATATAATATGGACTGGTTCTGGAGATTTAATATAAACTGGTCTGGGTCTGGCGAATTAATATAAACAGGTATTGGTCTGGAGATTTCATATTAACGGGTCTTGGTCTGGAGATTTATTATAAATGGTTGGGTCCTGGAGATTTAATATAAAGTGGTCTGGTTCTGGAGATTTAATATAAACTCGTTTGGTTCTGGAGATTTAATATAAATGGATCTTGTTCTGGAGATTTAATATAAACTGGTCTGGTTCTGGAGATTTAATATAAACTGGTCTGGTTCTGGAGATTTAATATAAACTGGTCTGGTTCTGGAGATTTAATATAATATGGACTGGTTCTGGAGATTTACATATAAACTGGTCTGGTTCTGGAGATTTAATATAAACTAGTCTGGTTCTGGAGATTTAATATAAACTGGTCTGGTTCTGGAGATTTAATATAAACTGGTCTGGGTCTGGAGATTTAATATAAACTGGTCTGGTTCTGGAGATTTAATATAAACTAGTCTGGTTCTGGAGATTTAATATAAACTGGTCTGGTTCTGGAGATTTAATATAATATGGACTGGTTCTGGAGATTTACATATAAACTGGTCTGGGTCTGGCGAATTAATATAAACAGGTATTGGTCTGGAGATTTAATATTAACGGGTCTTGGTCTGGAGATTTAATATAAACTGGTCTGGTTCTGGAGATTTAATATAAACTGGTCTGGGTCTGGCGAATTAATATAAACAGGTATTGGTCTGGAGATTTCATATTAACGGGTCTTGGTCTGGAGATTTATTATAAATGTTTGGGTCCTGGAGATTTAATATAAAGTGGTCTGGTTCTGGAGATTTAATATAAACTCGTTTGGTTCTGGAGATTTAATATAAATGGATCTTGTTCTGGAGATTTAATATAAACTGGTCTGGTTCTGGAGATTTAATATAAACTGGTCTGGTTCTGGAGATTTAATATAAACTGGTCTGGTTCTGGAGATTTAATATAATATGGACTGGTTCTGGAGATTTACATATAAACTGGTCTGGTTCTGGAGATTTAATATAAACTAGTCTGGTTCTGGAGATTTAATATAAACTGGTCTGGTTCTGGAGATTTAATATAAACTGGTCTGGTTCTGGAGATTTAATATAAACTGGTCTGGGTCTGGCGAATTAATATAAACAGGTATTGGTCTGGAGATTTCATATTAACGGGTCTTGGTCTGGAGATTTATTATAAATGTTTGGGTCCTGGAGATTTAATATAAACTGGTCTGGTTCTGGAGATTTAATATAAACTGGTCTGGTTCTGGAGATTTAATATAAACTGGTCTGGTTCTGGAGATTTAATATAAACTGGTCTGGTTCTGGAGATTTAATATAAACTGGTCTGGTTCTGGAGATTTCATATTAACGGGTCTTGGTCTGGAGATTTATTATAAATGTTTGGGTCCTGGAGATTTAATATAAAGTGGTCGGGTCCTGGAGATTTAATATAAACTCGTTTGGTTCTGGAGATTTAATATAATATGGACTGGTTCTGGAGATTTAATATAATATGGACTGGTTCTGGAGATTTAATATAAACTGGTCTGGTTCTGGAGATTTAATATAATATGGACTGGTTCTGGAGATTTAATATAAACTCGTTTGGTTCTGGAGATTTAATATAATATGGACTGGTTCTGGAGATTTAATATAATATGGACTGGTTCTGGAGATTTAATATAATATGGACTGGTTCTGGAGATTTAATATAATATGGACTGGTTCTGGAGATTTAATATAAAGTGGTCTGGTTCTGGAGATTTAATATAATATGGACTGGTTCTGGAGATTTAATATAAACTGGTCTGGTTCTGGAGATTTAATATAATATGGACTGGTTCTGGAGATTTAATATAAACTGGTCTGGTTCTGGAGATTTAATATAATATGGACTGGTTCTGGAGATTTAATATAATATGGACTGGTTCTGGAGATTTAATATAAAGTGGTCTGGTTCTGGAGATTTAATATAATATGGACTGGTTCTGGAGATTTAATATAAACTGGTCTGGTTCTGGAGATTTAATATAATATGGACTGGTTCTGGAGATTTAATATAAACTGGTCTGGTTCTGGAGATTTAATATAAACTGGTCTGGTTCTGGAGATTTAATATAATATGGACTGGTTCTGGAGATTTAATATAATATGGACTGGTTCTGGAGATTTAATATAATATGGACTGGTTCTGGAGATTTAATAAAAATGTATCTTGGTCTCGAGATTTAATATTAACTAGTCTGGTTCTGTAGATGTAATACAAACTGGTCTGGTTCTGTAGATGTAATACAAACTGGTCTGGTCCTGGAGATTTCATATAAACTGGTCTTGGTCTGGGGATTTAATATAATTTGTTCTGGTTCTGGATATTTTATATAAACAAACTGGTCCCTGTTCAGAGCGGTGGTGGTTCGTATGCAGCTTTTGGCTGTTGGTTTCATCATTTTTTGTGGGTGGCTGTGCTGTTAATCCCCCTCCCCCTCCCTCTCCCCCTCCTCCATTACCAGACAACCTGTACTCACTTTGCCGACCTCAGAAGGATCATAGGCTAAGTCAACCCACCTGGTGTTAATTCAACAGCTTGACAGGGTCTCAAACTCATGACCCTAAGATCTCAAGCCAGCAAACTCCAGCATCTGCAGATGTAATAAAAACGAGTCTGGTTCTCGAGCTTTAATATAAACCGGTCTAAGTCTGGATTTTAATATAAACTGCTCCTGATCTGGAGATTTAATATGATGGTGGGATGGTGGGAGTTTCTTCAAAATTTTAAGCCTCCTGGTCAAATCAGGAAAGGTGAAAGGATTGAAGAGTGAAAAAAAACCTGAACGTGGTGTTTAAATATAACATTATTAAACATGAACGTTTTTGCCAAAGCATTAACAGCTATGAAGAGGAATAAATGTTCCAACACGCTCTTAATAGTCCAATGCTATGTTTTAACCTCTTGAGGTGGAACATACATAATGGGCTGTAAAGTAAAAATCAATTTCAGTACACGATAATCGTATTAGAGCTGCATTCATCGTCACTACACTAAAATAATTAATGTCGAACACTAATAGCTTCACAGGTTTCCATTCCAAGATTCTGTACCATGGTAAAGCAGATTTTTTTTTTCTGAGTGCATTTTATCCCAGATGATCAAAATTCATGCATCCTCTGAAAATTGATTGTCATGTTACTTTTTTGATGGAAATTCAAATTCGCTCAGAGTTTAATAGAGATACCCTTTTTGAGGTTTTGTAATTGTCATTCACCAACCACTACACGTCCTCTTGGTCTTGACCACTTCCTCGGGAAGTTTTTCACCTATTTTTTTCGGAGGAGCTGAGATGTTGAGGTTTGACTCTTGGGCGAGTTTCCAAGACCCGCACGGAGAGCAGAGAATTTGCAAAGAAAATCCAACTTCAAGCTATTATCAGCAGGGCTTCTCAATCTCCTGCCTCAATTTAGCTCCAGAATGACACCTCTCTACTGCAGATATTTTGTTGCACAACTATTTGGAGCTCGATAAATGCATGGAAGGTTGTTTCACAAAGAAAGCCACAGCAGGCATGTTGTGCATTCACTGGAGCGCATCATTACAGTAAAGGTAATACCCTTTCATCCACACTGCAGGTGCCCTTAAAAGAGCCAGTGAAGCAAAGAAGCTGTGATAAGAACCACCTGAAAATACCTCGTACTCCAATGTTTAAGCCTGAAATCATCGCAACTTGGTCCTCAAAATGGAAGCCAAAAATATTTAAGGTGCATTCTTCGGACTCTGGAAAGGCCGAGTTGCAACTTCTGATACTCAACCAAGGACATTACAACAGGTTATCAACTTCTAATATTTGTGTTTGGTGGAGGTCAGGTTGGTGTGAAGGGTGGGTGAGGAATTTCAAGTTCTGTGCTATTTCTGCGAAGTGCCCTTAACAACCATAAACACTAATCAAAAACATGGTGATACAGTAATACAAAGCAACAATGCTTCCTTATCAGGCACAACTATTCCTATCATGATGTGGGGTTCAGCAGGTTAAGTTTTTGCCCCAGACTGTCACAAACCAGCCAGCCAGACCTGACATTCTACTGAAGGGGAACTGTAGGTTAAGGCAGGAATTAATTTATTTGTTCAGTGTACCGGTGATAACTCGACGACAATTTGTGAAAGGCAATGGGTTATTTAACTTCCACCAATGAATGCGAGCGAGCGGGACACCTAACCGAGAGACGGTTCACTTTGTGATGCAATGTCTGGCATGCCTCCTTAAAGGAGAACCCAAATGCAATTTTTTTTCTTTCTGAAAGCCATTGACAACCATTAATCAAATAATTAATCAGTCTAATATGAAGGGGAATTTTTTTTTTTTTTTTGCCAATCACTAGGTGTCAAAGAAAGCCCCAGAGTGTCGATTTTCCTCGGATGTTTCGGCCATTTGTGTACCATGAGACCATCTCGGTTTGTATTACTAAAATCACTAAGGACACATCGACCCACCATATTTGTAGAAAATCGAAATTTAATCGCCATTTGAGTTGAATAGTTCCGGCGATGTAACCCGTCGACAGTACAAATATGGTGGTCGACTTCCTGGTGTGACGTCACTGCCAATTGTGAGGACGGAGAAGATTTCGATTTTTAATCGCAAAATTACTTATTTTGTAAATCGGAAAAATACACATCATATCTATTTTGTAGTGTACAAAGCAATAGATTCGCGTCGGGGTGATCTGAGCATTTGGGTTCCCCGAGCACCAAACAGTGTATGCCTATCGTCATGTCTGAAATCATACCCAGAATCGACACCTCGAAGGTAAGTACGGCAACCTTGCATTATCACAATCATGCCAGACTAAACGTAATATCAAGCCTTCATAAGTTTGACTTCATCCATTCATTCATTTTCAAACTACAACACCCAATAATGAATGTTTTGTGCTCAACATGATATGCTAGACATAAGTCAAAAGGCTTCTTTTTTTAATTAATCTGGGATTTATTTACTTCGTTTGAGCAACGGAAAGTCTCCGCACAAAATGTTCTTTGAACAGGTGTTCTTTAATGTCATCATGATGTCATCTCAGGGTCGTTTTTTATTCACGTTTTTGCAGCTGTGTTCCTTTTGCACAGCTGGTAACAATCAAGAACCCCCAAAATAATTATCCATGAAATCTCATACTTTTGGGAATTGCACAGGAAACATTTTGTATATTTGTGGAATTACAATAGATAGTAACGATGAGCAAAGGCAAGGCTAGGTTATTCATAATTCGATTTTACAAGTCAATGGTTTCTCACAATGGCCTTTTGTTGCCATTCTCCCTTGCTGATGCCATTCATGAAATTGATCTGAAGATATGAAATTCCATTTAGCCAATTTATGAACATCATAAATTTTTATATTACAATGTGCTGCTTTATTTCATTGCAGTTTTCATAATGGTTGTTTCCCTGTTCCTCATTTTAATGTCAAATTATCATTTTTCAAGCTGGTCCCATTTATGTTTGCCATGCATTAATTTTTTATATTTCTTTGTATATAAAGTCGAGGACGGTGGAGGAGCGAGAACATAGAACGGAACAGGATGTAATAGAACAAAATGAACAGCAGAAAGAGGAGGTGGGGGACACACCAATAGCAGGATTTAGGGACAAAATAGGAGACTTGGATAAAGAAGGGATGTGAGGAAGAATGAGGGGTAGACAAGATGGCTACAACCGCAACTTCTAAAGAAGGAAAAACTGGAAAATTGGAAAGAGATGGTATGGGGTGGGTTCAGGGGGAGTAGAAAAGATCATGGTTTTGGATGGGGGATGATCTGAGATGGTGGTGAACAGCTGTCTTGAAGCCCTGGACGGAAGAATGAGATTGAAGAGAATGTGGAAGTTGGTTCCATAAGTGGGGAAAAAAGGAATAAATGAGTGGAGGTGGGCAGTGAGTCTAGATTTTCTGTGAAAGGGGGTTACTGGCAGATTGCATGTGTCGAGGAGAGAAAACGAGGGGATGGGGGGGGTGGGGGGGAGGGAGTGCATGGCATGGAAAGGGCAGAGGGTGCAAGAGCAGAAAGGAAGCAGTAGAAAACAGGGAGACCACCGACTTGTCTGCCATGTGAAGATGAAAGGCCCGAGACTCAGCTTGATCGCAGGGCTTCCAATGATGTTGAAGGCGATGACTCCATAGCCACAAACGGAGCAAGGTTTGTTTTTTTGTTTTTTTTGTATACAAGATCGAGGCTCGTGAAAGAGCTAACATTAATCACACAAAAAGTCAAACCGACACACAAAAAACAAGGGCAGCGGCAGACAAGATGGGGGGAGAGGGGGAAGGACACAAACACAACATTTGAGAGCAGGGACATCGGGAGGACTTGGGGGGAGGTGGGAGAGGTATAAAACATATGAACACTGCAAGGACTCTGGGGTGAATTAGCGGGGGTAGAAAAGATCAATGTTTTGGATGGGGGAAGATAAGAGATGGTGGTGAACAGCTGTTTTAAAGACCTGGAGGGAGGAGTGGGATTGAAGGGAATGGAGGAGTTTGTTCCAGAGGCAGCAGAAAAGGGGAATGAAAGAGTGAAGGTGAGCAGAGAGCCTAGATTTTGGCAGTTTAACCATAAGAGGGTTGCAGGCAGATCTTGTGCGACCTGAAGGAATATTGGGGGGACAGAGCACAGAGAGAGCTGGGGGAGCAAGGCCAGAGACGAGTCGGTAGAAGACAGAAAGACCACCAACCTGCCTGCGGTGAGTGAGTGAAAGGCCCTCAGTGTTAACTTCATCGCAGGAGATTCCATTGATTCTGAAAGCTTTGGCCTCAACAGCGTGAAGCCGAGCTAGGTGTGAGGCAGGAGCACCAGCCCAGAGGGGGGAACAGTATTCCATTGAGCTGCGGATGAAAGCCTTGTATGTGGTGAGGAGCTCAGGTGTGCCAAGGAAGGACTTCGCACGACGGAGGGTGCCCAGTCGGCGACTGGCTTTGGAGGCCAGCTTGGAAATGTGGTTTTCCCAAGAAAGATCATGGCAGATAGTGAGACCCAAAAGCTTGAGCGACAGAACTTCTTGGAGAGGATTGTTGAGAAAGTAGATGGGAGGGTTTTCCAGTCGGTCCTTTTGGAGAGACATTTGAAGAGTGTGAGATTTGTCAGGATTGAAAGACATGTTCCACTTGTTTGACCAGTCTGTGATTTTGTCCAGCTCTGCAGAGAGTGAGGAGGCTGCAGACTGTCGATCTGAGGGATGAGGAATGGAGTGGCAGATAGTGGAGTTATCAGCAAAGACATACAGGGAATTTTCCAGAGAGTCGGAGAGATCATTGATGAAGACCAGAAATAGCACAGGGCCCAGAACACTGCCTTGGGGAACTCCAGCCAGAACAGGAAGGGGAGATGAGAGAAATCCATCCAGGGCCACACGTTGCCTACGACCAGAGAGGAAGTCCGCAAGCCATGAGTGGAGATTTCCATGGATACCATAGGAGGAGAGTTTGGTGAGCAGACCTGGGTGCCAGACCGTATCGAAGGCACGTGATATGTCAAGTGAGACAGCTCTGATTTCCTGTTTGGCATTGAGGACCTCCATCCATTGTTGAGACAGCAGAAGCAACATGTCCAGAGTAGACTGACCTGGTCTGAATCCAAATTGATGATCAGAGATCAAGCCATTGGAGAAGAGGAAAGATTTGATATCCGAAGCAATGATGGATTCCATGACTTTGCTGATAATTGGAAGCAGGCTGATTGGTCTGTAGTTGCAAGGATCTGTTTTTGCACCTTTTTTGTGTAAAGCGGTAATGTTTGCTGATTTCCAAGATGCTGGCAGATGACCTTGAGCAATAGAGAGGGTGAAAAGAACAGAGAGAGGGTGAGATAGAGCGGCATAGCAGGATTTTAGGACCCGTGGGCTGATGCCGTCTGGTCCATTTGCAGAATCAGAGTCGAGGTTTGATAAAAACTTCTCCACCTTGTCAGGAGAGAAGGACACAGAGTCCAGGAGCAGTAGGGTTCGACTGGGAAAGGTGGGAACAGAGAGAGATGGGTTTGGGACACAAGATTTTGAGGCAAACACAGAGTTGAGGCATTCGGCTTTGTCACGTGCGGTGTCAACTGTGTAGCCATTTGAGGCAAGGGAGGGAATGGAGGGGGCACAAACACCAGAAACGGATTTGACCAGACGTCACCAGGATTTGGAGGAAGGAGACAGGTTTGAGAGTTCAATCTTGAGTGTGGAGAGATAGTGCTTCCTGGCACTCCTGAGGGTAGACACACACTTGTTTCGAGCTTGGTGGAAGGAACTGAGATTGCCTTCAGTTGGATTTGCCTTCCAAGAGGCAAAGGCAAGTTGTTTCAGGGCAACTGCCTCACCACAAGATTCAGTGTACCATGGATGGGAGGAAGGGTAAGACAACTGAAGACGAGATGGGATAAATCTGTGCATGAGAGAGCAGTTTGCTTTGGAAGAATTTCCAGGAAGAATTGATGTCAGAGGCAGTAGAGATGGGAGACCAGTCCAGATGATTGATGGCTGCTTGCAGACCGTGCCAGTCGGCCTGAGTGAAATACCAGACTCGTCGGTGCTGAGGAGGCTCTCTGAGAATGGCCAGAGAGATGTCCACTTTAACAAGCACATTATGTTTGAGGCAGGGGCGCCAACACAGAGTAGAATGCAGTATGACATCAATATACGGATGAAGGTCATGTATGTAGATAAAGGATCTGCTGTGAAATTAAGGAAAGATTTTGCCTGATGGAGGATGACCAGTCAACGACTGGCTTGGAATGACATCTCAGAAGTGTGATTTGTCCAAGAAAGATCATGGCTGATTGAGGGAACAAAGGTTTAATTGCCTGAACTTCTTCAAAAGCATTTTTAAGAAAGTATATGAGAAAGTTCCCCACACAGTCCTATCAGAGACAGAGAGATAGAGTGTGACATTTGCCAGGATGAAAAGACATTCCAAGTGTTTCACCAGCTTGTGATTTTTTTTCAAGGTCTGAAGAGAAGGAAGAGGCCACAACCTGTCTGTCTAAAGGTTGAGGAATGTCATGGCAGAGGGCAGAATCATCAGCAAATAGATAAAGAGGATTTTCCAGAGAGTCAGAGAGATCATTAATGAAGATTAGGCATAGGACTGGGCTCAGAACACTGCCTTGGGGCACTCTAGCCGTGACAAAGAGAGGGGATGACAGGATTCCATTGAGAGCCACGCATTGGCTACGAGATCAAAGGACATCAGTGAGCCATGCATGGAGTCGGCCTTGGATGCCTTTGGCAGCAAGAGTGTGGAGAGTAAGGCGCCAGACTGTATTGAATGCTTAAGATATGTCTCGAAAGACAGCCCTTGTCTCATGTCTGATATTGAGGGCCTCCGTCCATTGTTGGGAGAGCAGAAGTAGCATGCATGTCCGGGTTAGAGTGACCTGATCTGAATCCAAATTGATGGCCTGAAATCAGGCCATTGGAGAAAATGGAGGACTTGATGTCAATTGTGATGATGGATTCCATGATACAGTTGATGATTGGAAGTCAGCAGAAAAGTCTGCAGTTTATGGGAATCCTCCATTCCTCTCATCTTTCCTTCTGTTCCTTTTGTCAATGTTGGCATTTCCTCCCTCCCCACCCCACCCAATACTTTCCTACCCTGTGTACATTTAATAAATACAGTATTTGCCTTATAAACGGGTCACACGATCATATCTATTTACATAGCAAGGAGATACTGCATGCTTTGCTTTAACAAAGAAGGACCTCTAGCAGTGCAAATATGTCAATGTCAAATGCTGTCACCGTGCAGGTTTGGGCTACCGACCAGTTTTGCCCTTATTGGGGCTCGTCAGGGAAACACATCGCTGTTCCAACCACTTTGCGACTTTGAAGCCTTTTGGTTTGTATACCAGAAGGTAATGATACATGTACCTCTGAAATGTTTCCTCGTGATGGCGGAGGGAATTTGTAAGGCCCACTCTACAATGGCGGATGGCAACACAATGTGTCATGTGGCAGATGACGCTTGTGTGTTCCAGTACGATCTGGCCTCCTCACCAATCACAGTTCGAGGTGTGTATCATGTGTTTATCACCCTTAATTTGAGGGATCAACCAATCAGCTCTATGCTCATCAATTATGCCCAGCTGTGAACAGGATTTCTGTAAACAATGCCCTGCTCTTCCAGCCAAACAAAGCTGTATGAAGCAACCAAGAAAAGCTAACCACAGTAAGCCTTATGCTGTTTCAAACCCGACCTGGGTTCCTCCACAACTGCAGACAATGACAAGTCACACATACATGATAATCCCAATGCTACCTGCCCCCAAACAACCACAAGACTGGTTTCATCGCTTACTAGTGAGTTTTCATTGACAGTGTAGAGAGAAATGCGCACCACTGATGCAACCAAACACGTACCATGAGCAATGCTGCAATAGCAATCATCATGTAAATTTGTAAGGCCCATTCACATCTCTCATCCAGTTGGGCACAGAGAAAGGGACAGAGCAATTGCTTGTTTTCTTGTGACGTCATCGGAGCACGCGCGCAGGGCACCCTGGGACACCTCAGCCATTTTGATACCCTCTCGAACAACGTCGTCAGCGGATTCACATTAAATAGTTTTTGTTCACGACCAGTCATGCCAATTTGCGGCGTATTTCGTTGTTCAAACAGGCCAGGCGTTAGGCCAGGAGTCAAGTTTTACAAAACGCCCAAACTTCTACTGAATCAGGGTGAGGAAACAAGAAATTTAAGTGAAGAGAGGCGGCGTTTGTGGAAGGCTGCCATCAATCGCAGTGACATCCAAACAGAATCACAGTGGGATCGCACACCTGTCTGCTCCGAGCATTTTGTTAACAGTAAGTAAGAACATGTTTCATTGTATAACCATACAATTACTATAATCATTAATGATATTGAATACAATACATACATTTGAACAAATGGAGGGCACTTAATCAATCAGGTCCATAACATTAACACAAGCAGCTTTAAAAAATACATGTTTGTTTAATATATTAATACCTTGGATCGAATCAAGTGGACGTCATTCAGTTCTTTGTGTAGGATTTGTCGCACCCATCCATCTTGGTACAACCTGTATGCCTCGAGGGATTTATACTTCTTCAACTCATCTTTGGTATAGGCCGATTTGCTGAACAACAGGTAGTTGATCACGTCGATGTGGGTCACCTGAGGCCACTTGCTCACATTCTTCTCAAATTGATCATTTGATAGACCATAAGGGTCACACCCAATGACAGAAATCTTCTCTTTGTAACGAACAAGAACGTCTGGGGGGAGCGTCTCTTGGTAGCCAAGGTTGGCACTCGCACTGCTAGCCATACTCAAGCCTGGATCTACCGTATCCTTACGTACACTCCAAGTCTGTTCTTCAGGTAGTTGGTTGCAGGTTGACCCACTGCCCAGGTGTTCACCAGTTCACTGGTCCACGGCAAACTTAAACCGAATGTTCTGTGTTTGTTGGGCAACAATACGTAATATAAACTAGATGGCACCACACTCCACATGAACGTGACAAAACAAACAAAATTACTTTATAAAACAGACGTTTTGCGATCCGCATTCACCATAAACCAACGCAACAAATCAATATCAGCGCACACGGACAGATTAGCTTGGGTATCAAAATGGCCGCCGCGCAATGCGAGATGGGTAATTTGTGACGTCAGTGAAAACAAAGGATTATGCAGGCAGAGCGAGTCGCATGAGCAGAGCGAGCATGAGGGAAGAGCAAGCATGTGGGCCGCGTGAGTGTGCGCTCCAACAGAGTGAGGACTCCCAGTATCCTCGATCATCGATACCCACCTGCAGCGACACCTCATTTGGGGCCACATCTCACACACTCCAGCCCCTGCCCGCCATGGCTGCCAAACTGGCCACTCCTGGGTGTGCACACCAGAGGGACATGCGTGCACAATGCACATGTCTATGGGAGCCTGGTTTGCAGGCCCATTCCCTCCTCCAATCACAAATCGAGTCTCATGTCACACCTGGAGCCAATTGTCTGCCATGATGTGGGGGCCTAGGTGCACGAAGCAGTGATTGGGCTGATATTTCCTATGAGCCCCCCCCCCCCCCCCCCCCAGTCTTATGATATTGTTTTTATATTTAAAATCTTAGTTTCGAAGTGGGATAAAGTTAGATTTTTCCTTGTACACATGAACTGATCAACTCTTTTCCTTTGATAAACACTGATGTGTCGGCAATGTTCTGCGTAAAATATCGAAGGGATTACTGCAGTCCGCAATTTGCAATAGATACGCCTATGACACTGACCTTCTATGGGATAAAAGTTTTAAATTTTTGCTCCAGCCTTGCTTATTGTTCAAAGGGTTCCGGTTTGATTTTTCTTTTCTAATCCATTTTCTAAAAACATTGCCTCAAACAGGGAACCATGATTGTCATGGGGCCTGCAAGGCTAACCCCTGCTCTAGCGGGGAAAATGGCCTTAAAACGATCATTCAATCCCTGAAAGGGTCTGCCTTTTTTCATCATAAATTGCACAGTAAAAGAGTCTAAAGTCAAAAGTCTCTTCCTTTCTTCTCTCCATCCCTGTCTTTCTCTATCCCTATCTGTTTATGTCAAAAAAAATTGTTATGCGTAGATTGAGGTACTGCAAGGGGCCAAAGGAGTTGTCCAGGGCCTCCCTCTCTTTCTCTCGAGAAAGCTATCCATCCTGTTGCTCTGATAGCATTCGGCTACTTTGTCGATATGTGCAATGTATCACAGGCGTTGATCTTTTCAGTTCCACCTGTGTAAACTTCCCTTTGGAAAGGATGTTAAAAAAACTTGAAATTTGGAAAGGTGGGTAAGGACCAGTCCCAAGGTGACCAATCGGGGAAATTGCATGTAGAGTAATCTGGCACCAAGGATTATCCGAGAAGTCCAGACAGCTTGCTAACCACAGTTTAGTGGATGATTTTGCCATTTTTTCAGGTTGCTTGCAATAACTTCCCTACCCTCAAGCAAAACATACTGTGGGATCTTTAATGTCCACAAACTAATGCGAGCAGATGGGTCCCAACCTTGTGATGGCACACTTTGCGATACATGGGCCGTCGCATCACGATGACGACAATCTGCAATATTACTGAGAATCAAAACCAGCCTGACACAGCTCAGTGGTAATTGCGCTACCTCTGCACCATCCTCTGATACCAACATGCGGATATGAACGTAGATGCTACCAACAAAGGTAACATTCGAAATTGCAACAAATTTTCCAATTTCTAATTGTAATTTTTTTTTAAATTTTCTTATTTTTGCTTTTCTAATTGTCTGGCCTTTTTTCAAATTACATCCTAAAAAGAATCAATCTATGCAATTTGTATATATATATACTGTATATATATATATATATATATATATATATATATATATATATATATATATATATATATATATATATATATATATATACATATATATATATATATACACATATATATATATATATATATATATATATATATATATATATATATATATATATATATATATATATATATATATATATATATATATATATATATAGACAGTCACGTGAAAAAGTAAGTACACCCCATGTAAAGTTTGGACTTTTTCAACATATTTCAACATACAGCTATTTGATCTTCATTTCAACAATATTGATAGATAAAGGTGATATAATATAGCAAATATCATGGAACATTTACATTTTGTAGTCCATTGTATAATTTAAATAAACATAAATCCAAATTTCGCATGTGGAAAAAGTAAGTACACCCTTGGCTCTAATCGGTGGTATTGCCCCCTTTGGCAGAAACAACCTCAAGTAGGCGTTTCTTATAACTGTCTACCAGTCTCTGACATCGACTGGGAGAAATTTTTGCCCACTCCTCCATGCAGAATTCTTTCAGCTGTGCGATGTTTGAGGGGTTTCTTGCATGCACAGCTCGTGTCAAATCCCCCCACAACATCTCGATGGGATTTAGATCCGGGCTTTGACTTGGCCATTTCAGAACCCTCGATTTCTTTCTTTTCAGCCATTCCTTGGTGGATTTACTGGTATGTTTAGGGTCATTGTCATGTTTCAAGGTCCACCTTCGGTTGAGCTTCAACTCTCCAACAGATGGCCTCACATTATCCTCAAGCACCCACTGGTACAATGAAGAATTCATAGTGGATTATATGATGGTGAGCTGCCCAGGCCCTGATACAGCAAAGCTACCCCAAACCATAATATTTCCACCACCATGCTTTACAGTTGGCATCAGGTTCTTGTGGTCAAATGCTGTCTTTGGTTTTCGCCAAACATGTCTTCTGGTACTGTGGCCAAATAGCTCTACCTTTGACTCATCTGTCCAGAGCACATTGTTCCAGAAGTGCTGGTCTTTGCCGAGGTGTTTATTGGCAAACTTTAGTCTTGCCCTGATGTTCTTTCTGGACAGCAAACGTTTCTTCCTGGCACACCTCCCATGTAGATCAAATTTGTGCAGCCTCTTTTTAATGGTAGACTCGTGCACTTTGACATCAACAGTGGCAAGGGATACCTGTAGGTCCCGTGATGACATTCTGGGGTTCTTAGAGACTTATTTCAGCATCTTGCGTTCTGCTCTCGGGCTGATCTTGCTGGGGCGGCCTGGCCTGAACAAGTTGGCAGTTGTTTGGAATCTTCTCCACTTGTAGATGATCTTCCCGACAGTCGAATGATTGATTTCAAATTGTTTGGAGATCTTTTTAAATCCCTTCCCAGATGCATAGGCATCTATAAACCTTCTTTATGAAGGCCTGAGAGAGATCTTTTGATCTAGGCATGGTGATGCTGCACACTTCAACAACAAAGAGCAAGCCAAACTAAATGTCCGAGGTTTAAATAAGACAGGTTCCTCCAAGATCCTCTCTGACGATGTTCTAATCATTTGCACCTGAGCTGGTGCACCTGATTCTAATTTTAGGTGTTCGAAGTAGTGATAAATGTAGGGGTGTACTTACTTGTTCCACATGCGAAATTTGCATTTATGTTTATTTAAATTATACAATGGACTACAAAATGTAAATGTTTCATTATATTTGTTGTATTATATCACCTTTATCTATCAATATTGTTGAAATGAAGATCAAATAGCTGTATGTTGAAATATGTTGAAAAAGTCAAAACTTTACATGGCGTGTACTTACTTTTTCACGTGACTGTATATATATGTATATATACAGATATACAGACTTGTATATATATGACTTGTATATACTTGATATATTGTATATATACATATATATGTATATATATGTATATCTATCTATATATATATATATATATATATATATATATATATATATATATATATATATATATATATATATATATATATATATATACAGACTTGGCATTTAATATGGAATATTTTTTTGTGGGGGTGAACTTACTTTTCAAGATGACTTAGAACCAAAGGTTCATTGGAATTATGTTGAATGTATTCTAGATTTTGTTAATGTGACCTTTAAAAGAAACAAAAACCACATTTGACATTTCGAAGCAAATAAATTGAGCCTTGAAAGTGATGTAAACTGATATCAAACTCAATTCACGGACAGTACTGTGTTAAACTTCTGTAAGTTTTCCAGAAGTATCTCTTTATTTTGCACATTAGCCAAAAAAAATTTCAACCAAAACAAAAGCTAAATTATGACTGGGATTACGGACAGTAAAATGACAGTTCAGTACTTCGTTTAAACCCCACGAGCATTCAGGAGAGCACGTACACGTCGAGGCATGCTGTTCACCAGATTTGCCAAGGTTTGGACAGGAATCGCTTGCCATGCAGTGACAATAGTCTGCTGCAATTCACGCACAGAGGTCGGCTGCTGGTCCAAGTTGTCGATTTGACACGTTAATTCTGCCCACAAGTTCTCTATCGGATTCATGTCTGGGGACATGGCAGGCCACTCCATATGCTCGACATCACGGCCAGCAAGAAAGTGTTGGATCATGCGAGCATGATGAGGCCGTGCATTGTCATCTTGGAAGACAAAGTTTCCTCGAAAGGCTGCACGAGCAAATGGAAGCAATGTTTCTTCCAGAATGACCCTGTACTTGAACTGGTTCAGGTTTCTATTCAGAACAACCAGGTCAGTTTTGCCCCCTACATGAAAAGCAGCCCAAACGGTCACCCCACCACCTCCAGCTTGGACTCTTGGCACTATACAATCTTCGTTGTGGGCTTCATGCGCTTGTCTGCACACTCGGACGTGGCCATCTGGACGATAGACCAGAAATCTAGACTCGTCACTGAAGGTCACGTGATTCCAGTGTCCTGGCTGCCATTGACGGTGCTCTCTGGCCCACTGCAATCGGCGCTGGCTGTGTTGTCTGGTCAGGCGTGGCTTTCTCAGGGGACGCCTGGCACGATTGCCTGCTTGAACCAGTCGTTGGTTGACTAGCCTTCTGGATACAGGCACATTGTCAGTTGCTGCCACTCAGCCCTAAGCCGATTAGCTGACTTGGTACGGCCATTGCAGACTAACCGGTGCAGCTGGCGATCATCTCTCCTTGTGGTTCTGCGTGGACGTCCTGGCCTCGGTATTGGAGTAGGGACACCCCTCTGAGCATTTCGTTTCAGGATCTTTGACACCTGACCTTGAGTGATGCCATACTGCCGAGCAATAGCACGCTGTTTCATGCCAGAATTTCGTAAAGCCACCACTCCATGACAAACAGCATTGTCAAGTTGACAGACCATCTCCAGAGGAAGCGGCAATAACTTTTGTAGACGTGCAGCAGTTATTTTCCACTAATACAGAACGCAACAACCCTTACATACCAGATTGTGAAGCCAATCGTCAAATGTACCTGTCCTTACATTTTGTCACGCCACCTGTGATATAATCCTGTTATTGACTTCTTGCTGCGAAAAACAATCATTGACATGGTTCTTTCAACAAAGACATCACCGAAGGGTAAAAGAAACTCACCAGATTGATATACTGAGTTCAGAAAGTAAACCCAAGTCAAGAAAAAAAAAAACTTCCATATTAAATGCCAAGTCTGTATATATATTGTTACGTGCTCCTCCCCGACCCCTTGGTCACGGTGTACCTCCGAGCCCCGAGAGTGGTCACGGCAGAAAAATGTGTTATTCTGTATGTCAAAGATCAACGGTGAAGCCACACCAATTGTTACCAACAAACAAATATTGTATTAAGACCACACAAGAATAACAGTACAAAAACAATCGTAATCAATTGTACAACAAATAGTATATCATTCCTATGATGGTACCATCAGGTTCGTACAATATAACTCACTGTGCTCCAAGTGAGCGAAAAGAAGAAGATTCCCAATGTCTCTATTCCCGGCTTCCAGCCCAAGTGGATTCGTTCCAGCGATCGTCAGATCAATGTCCAATCGAGACCAGAATCCCGTTGGGTTTGCAGTTACAGTCCTGCTGCCAAAGCTGTGCAAACGCGCCCTCCTGGCGACTGGGAAATCCAAAGGCACCCTCCAGGCGACTGGGAAATCACACCCTCGGGTATGGACGTTCCAAGGCTCACAGTCGGCGAACCTCAGATTTACCTTCAAAATCCACGTTGCACACACACACCAGATACGTCTGAATGCGGTGAAAACGGCTGAAGTCAAGCAAAGAAAAACCTTGCACGACGCGCAAAGGCTGACGCGAAACAAAGAAACCTTGCTCAATGCGCAAAGCCCGCGAGTCAAAATGGCCGACGGCCCTTTCTCGAGACGTAACGGCCTTCGATGATTCTCTTCGGAATCAATCGCAAAACCTGACACGCAGGTTACTCTGTCACAGCGATAACAACTCTGTCGCAGGAATCCCTTTCCTGGGAAACCCAACGTTCACTCGTGACTGTCGTTCGCCAATGTTCGCTCCAGACCGCAAAACCTATGCTTCTTCTCTGACTCCACTTGCTCCGCCTTCTTTTTCTCTTCCTCCTCTTCGTCGTCGTCCGGTTCCTGATCCGGTTTCCAGTTTCTTTTACCTCTAACTTTTTCACCTTTTGAAAAGAGTTCATAAACAATAAACCTTTTGAAAACAATAATGGTACATGGAATCAAAAATGTATACAGTGGATGAAAACCACAACAACGGAAGTGACTAATAAGAAACACTTCCCCCCCTCAAGAAAGAAAGTTTGAACATAGTGGAAAACTTTCTTTGCAGGCAAAAACTCTTTTAACAAACAAAAGTAAAACTCACACCCAAATCGTCAATTCACGTGAGCAACAAAAATTAATATTTCCCAAAAATAAAGCAACACAACTTCCAAACAACCTCCAGAAATTTCCAAAGTTAGTTCACTCTGGACAAAGCATCAGCAACGACATTGTCCCTGCCCTTTACATGCTCAATTTCCAAGTTGAACTCCTGCAAAGCCAAACTCCATCTCATGAACCTCTGGTTTTTATTTTTCATTTTTTTGAATGAAGGTTAAGGGGTTGTGATCGGAAATTCAAAGCAAAACAAATCTATAGCACTTTTTGAAGGAGGCTGAGCTGGGAGCCATGTTTCATGGTAGTTGGTGAGGCCTGGAAGTATTCGCTGTGTGGACGCATTTAAGAATGTTGGGTTCGCAGGTTAATCCAGGTAGAAATATTGACTCAGCTACTCCGCAGCATTCAATGCTTCAAACTCTTCCTAACTTTCATAATAATCACAGTTGGAGCGCTTGTCGCTGTCGTCACGTGAATAGCGGTCTCCTTCTCGGCCACTACCCTGATAATCATCCCTTCGGGAGCTGCCGTAACTCTGGGAGCCTCCATAGTAATCTCGACTGTGGCCACCACCAAAACTACGACTCCCGCCCCGGGAGCCATAGCCACCCCTGAAACTACCTCCACGTTTTCCTCCTCTGTAGCCCCCTCGAAGCCCATGGCCTGCCTTCTCTACTGTTATGGTCCGACCATCCAAATCCTTGCCATTCAAATCCTTTTCTGCATCTTTGGCGTCCTTTGTGTTTTCAAAAGTGACAAAGCCAAACCTTCTTGACTTTTGCGTCTCCCTGTCTTTTATCAGCAGCACTTCCAAGAGTGGTCCATATTTGCGAAAGATAGAGTCCAGAACATCTTCTCTTGTGTCAAAGTTCAGTCTACCTACAAAGAGCTTGCCAACATTGCCTCCATTCATGACTCGTGTGCGCTGACACTTAGTTTCAGGGTACTTGACAAGACGTGCCTGTGCAAAGCGTGACGTCAGTACCTTCTTCTTCTCTTCAGAGCACTTCCTACCCATAGCACGAGTCGCGGCACAGGATGGAAAGATACCCGGAATCTCCTGTACTAACTGTGCGATGTTATTTTCCATAATAGGTTTTTCAACAAACATCGGATTACCAGAAACTCGACCACCGGCCAAATCATTCCCGATAACAAAAGAGATTCCCTCTACAGGAAGAGTGGCTTGTGAACCTACGGTGACCGGTCCTGACACCCAATCAGACTTTAAATGGATGACATGAAGTGGAGCTTTAACATAGCCACCAACCCCCTGTAAAAGAACACTAACACCAGTTGCCGTCTTCTCTGACAATGGCAAAATGCCCTCAAGCATCAAAGATTGATGTGCTCCTGTGTCCCTCAATACCCTAACAGGTCTCTGGTTAGTCAAGTCTCCATCCAGTGACACAAACCCCTCTGAAATAAAAGGTTTGTAACCCTCTTGAACAAGGTCGTTCTGTGATGCCGTAACTTTGGCATGCTTCACAAGGCACTGTCCTCCAAGGACGATTTCTCGCATTTGACAATGCATTCGGAGTTGTACTAGTCTGACTCCACTCCTGATTTTTCCTTTTCAGGGCGTAACATTGGGACATCAAATGCCCAGGTTTCTTGCAAAAAGCGCAAGTAGGCCCGGAGGAAAAACTCGTGGTCTGCCTCGGGCCCCCCGGAAGATAGGTCTGTCTTGGAACTGCAGTCTTCTGATCCCTAAAAGTCGCGGTATCAGATTTGTCCTCATAGTCATCTCTCGGCCGCCTCCACGAATATTTGTTCTCCGCACCGGATTTACCATAACTCCCCTGGCTAACTCTAGGCGGGAAGTTAGGTTTGTGGAACCCCATCCTGTGTGTCAAGGCATAATCGTCTGCCACGGTTGCTGCCTCATACAACTCTGGTACTTTCTTAAAATCCAGATGTACTTTAATGTCCGCGTGGACACACTGTTTGAATTCCTCCACTAAGATCAATTGTCGCAACAGTTTGAAGTCTTTTCCAATCCCCTTCGAATCACACCACCGATCAAACATGGTTTCCTTCATTCTGGCAAACTCCACATGGGTCTCACTCTCCCTCTTCCTGGCATTCCAGAATTTTTGCCGGTAAGCTTCAGGGACCAATTCATAGGCTTTGAGAATGGTTTTCTTCACTATCTCATAATCTGCACATTAGTCAATCGGTAAAGCCGAATAGATATCTTGAGCTTTACCGACCAGAACACTTTCACTAACATAGCCCAGGACCCCACAGGCCATTTTAGCATTTGAGCCACTTTCTCAAAGTGTAAAAAAAACCTGGCTACCTCCTTTTCATTGAAGGGTGGAACCAGCCTCACATGCCTACCAACATCCCAGGTGTTCTGACTAGTTGTCAAACTAGCCGGCATGGATACGACTTCTCTCCGTTCTCCCATTAATTCCAGCTCCTTGAGTTTAACTTCCTTCTGATACTCCATGTCACGTTCCTTTAACTCCCTTTCGGCTCTCCTTTCCTCTGCTCTTTCCTTTGCTCTTCTTTCTTCGAGTTCCCTTTCAGTTCTCCTTTCCTCTGTTCTTCTCTCCTCGAGTTCTCGTTCCTGTTCTACTCTTTTTTCCTCGAGTTCTCGTTCCTGTGCTACTCTTCTTTCCTCGAGTTCTCTTTCAGCTCTCCTTTCCTCTGCTCTTCTCTCCTCGGCTTTCCATTCCAACTCTTTGAACCTTTCCTGGCTCTGCAGTTGCATCTCCATTTTCCGGAGCTCCACATTTTCTTTTTCCTCGGATAACCAATCCAAGGCTACCTCTGTCCATGTTCCCTGTCCCACCAGAGATTCTACCACCAATGTCTGCATCTCTACTTTCTTCATATGAGCTCGGACTTCCAAGTTAAAATGTTTGGCCAATATCAAGATTTCAGATCTTTTTAACGCTAGGAACTGTGTCTCATTAGGGGATGCCGCAAACTTTTCTGCGTCAAACACCATGATGACTATCAGTTAACACCTGTTAACCTTCACACAATTTGTTTTCCAATTTTTTGAAAAATTTGGGAATGTTAGAAAAATTCCAAATTTGGGAATTTTGGGAATGTTCGGGAATTCTATCCCGGACGAATGTTATTAGGGAATTTAATCCCGGACGAGGACCCCAATTTCAATTTGGTACAATTTAGGACGAGTTCCCAATATCCCGGACGAGTGTTATTAGGGAATTTAGTCCCGGACGAAATTTTTGTCAGCAAAGACGAGCTCCCAATTTCTGTTACGTGCTCCTCCCCGACCCCCTGGTCACGGTGTACCACCGAGCCCCAAGAGGAGTCACGGCAGAAAAATGTGTTATTCTGTATGTCAAAGATCAACGGTGAAGCCACACCAATTGTTACCAACAAACAAATATTGTATTAGGACCAAAGGGGAATAACAGTACAAAAACAATAGTAATCAATTGTACAACAAATAGTATATCATTCCTATGATGGTACCATCAGGTTTGTACAATATAACTCACTGTGCTCCAAGTGAGCGAAAACAAGAAGATTTCCAATGTCTCTATTCCTGGCTTCCAGCCCAAGTGGATTCGCTCCAGCGATCGTCAGATCAATGTCCAATCGAGACCAGAAACCCGTTGGGTTGGCAGTTACAGTCCTGCTGCCAAAGCTGTGCAAAGGCGCCCTCCAGGCGACTGGGAAATCCAAAGGCGCCCTCCAGGCGACTGGGAAATCACACCCTCGGGTATGGACGTTCCAAGGCTCACAGTCGGCGAACCTCAGATTTACCTTCAAAATCCGCGTTGCACACACCCACACCAGATACGTCTGAATGCGGTGAAAACGGCTGAAGTCAAGCAAAGAAAAACCTTGCGCGACGCGCAAAGGCTGACACAAAGCAAAGAAACCTTGCTCGACGCGCAATGCACGCGAGTCAAAATGGCCGACGGCCCGTTCTCAAGACGTAACGGCCCTTCGATGATTCACTTCGGAATCAATCGCAAAACCTGACACGCAGGTTACTCTGTCACAGCGATAACAACTCTGTCTCAGGAATCCCTTTCCTGGGAAACCCAACGTTCACTCATGACTGTCGTTCGCCAATGTTCGCTCCAGACCGCAAAACCTATGCTTCTTCTCCGACTCCACTCGCTCCGCCTTCTTTTTCTCTTCTTCCTCTTCATCGTCGTCCGGTTCCCGATCCGGTTTCCGGTTTCTTTTAACTCTAACTTTTTCACCTTTTGAAAACAGTTCTAAAACAATAAACCTTTTGAAAACAATAATAGTACATGGAATCAAAAATGTTTACAGTGAATAAAAACCACAACAACAGAAGTGACGAATCCGTAACTATATATATATATATATATGTATATATATATACATATATATATATATATATATATATTGTTGCGAATATGGAATTTGGCCTCCATATCCGCTTGTAAATATTCCCCTATTTCCCCAATACTCCCCAACTATCCCCAATCCCCCATTCCCTAGTCCCATTGTCTGTAAACAACAATCAGTAGAGCCGACCTTCCCCTTTTTCCCCCATTAAATGTCGTGCCCAGGTCCACCGCACCACACGTAGACCACTTTCGGACATCTTGCTAGTTATTCTTAGTCTATGTCAGTTAAGGCCTCGTTTCCATTAATTATGACTCTTCGTTGCACCAGAATGTGATTATATGGCACCAGTAGTGAGTTTAGGACCTTTCCCATACCTCCTCCCATCCTCTTCCCCGTCTACAACAACAGAGGGGCACGGCGCTGCGCGGGGGGGGAGTGTGCGTCCTCCCACCGGCTCGGTTAGCCGCCATCGACAATGCGCTCCAGACAACGCGCTCCAGACCATGCGCTCCACGGGGTTACCACAAAGGGGCTCCTTGTCAGCTCCTCGTCAAGGGCGGAGCCGGTAACCCCCCCGCACGCACCCAATGAGAAGCAACGTGCCGATTCCACGAGGCGGAGCTAACGAGCCGAGGGCGTGTCACTCCCCGCCGGATATACGCGGCCCCGCGCCGGATGTGACGTCAGATGCGCCCCCAGCTTGAGACGAAAAGACGCCACCTCGAGCGCTGTGCAACCTTCCGCATCTCTGGACCGGATCGGGTCGATCCTGCCCTGAGCCCAGGTGCACCTGGAGCCATCGACAACCGCTTTCCTGCCCTCAACCCCCGTGTGAGTCAGCCTTGTCCCGTTTACCTGTCGTCTGTTGGGGTTAATATAAGGTTGTGTCTAAGTGCCTATCTTCCTTTGCTGTACCTCTCGTCCCTGTAATCTGACCTTCCGAACGAATATAATCTCCTCCGGAGGTCTTGAGAACTGAACCCTGGGTGTCGTGTCATTTGAAACCCAGCCGTGTGTCCTTTTCCTTTGTTGCCTTTATTGGCCTAGCGCAGCGCGATTAGTCAACGTTCGGGTATAATATCGAGTATAATCTTGTGCAGACGTGGTCATCCCAAAACCGCTCGGTGAATAACATCCAAGCCACGTCTGTAACAATTGGTGTCGAGGAGTGGAATTCGAACCCGGGACTAAATTTATTAGGCCCAAATTTGTAACAAGTAGAATCGATTCGGAGCGCGTTTCCCGCGCGTTATTAGGCCCAAATTTGTAACAAGTAGAATCGATTCGGAGCGCGTTTCCCGCGCGAAATTATAACGGCCGAAATTTGTTTTGTTGTATAAAAACCCGAATTTTGAAAGTCGCGCTATGGCAGACCAAGACAGCTGGGGTCCGGTAGAGGAGAGTGAGGTAGGGTCGATCCAGGACCAAATTGAGGGACAAGAGGAGAGCGAAGCAGTGAGGGCGGCAGGGTCGCAAAATAGCGTTGTCATGCACGAGGTGGCCGCGGCGTCCACGCCCGCGACCGTAGTGGCGCCACTGGTGGATTCGAACCTTTTTATCCTGCAAATGAGGGCCCTTATGGAACAAATGGGTGAGCAATTGGGAGACCAAATTAGAGGTTTGAAAAGCAGTATGGGACAAATGGGGAACCGGATGGAGGCTCAGAATGAGCAATTGGGGGTAATGGGGAACCGGATGGATGCTCAGGGTGAGCAATTGTGGGTAATGAGGGACGAAGCGAGGGCTCGGAGTGAGCGATTGGGGGTAATGGGAAACCAAATGGGGGTAATGAGGGACGAAGCGAGGGGTACCGGTGAGGGATTAGACAAGAAATTAGAGGGGTTAGACAATGGGATAGAAGGGGTGAAACATGGGTTAATGGGGGTAGAAAACAGAATGGCCGCTCAAGAGAATCAAATGGAAGGGATGCAAAAAGGGTTAGAGGGGTTAGAAAACACCATGGAAGGCAAATTGAGGGACATGAGGGACCAAGCGGAAAGGGAAGTTAACCAAATGGGGCAGCAGATAGAGGGGGTCAGAATGGGGGTAGAAGCCAAACTGGATGCTCACAGGGAGGAAATGGAGCAGATGAGGGTGGCATCTGGGCAGGAGATGCAAGTGATGGGAGAGCAGATCAGAAGAGGAGTGAGTGAGGAGGTCGGAGGAGTGCGCGAGGAGGTGAGGCACTGTAAGGAGCACATGGAGAAGGAGGTGAGAAAGGGGACTGTAAAGTTACAAGGGGGCATAGAGGACCTGACGCAGGAGGTGGAGCAGCTGACGGTGGGACAAACGGAGTTAGTGGAGCAGGTTCAAAGGAACACTGCGGTATTAGGAGGTTTAAAAACGACACAAAACGACATAAAAAACGACTTGATAGCGACAAAGAGGGAATGTCAGATGGTACGTGAGGGATTGACAACGAGGTTGGACGAGGTGATAGAGGTAATGGAGACGAAGGACCGGCAGGTGAGGACGCACCTGGAAACGGTCAAGGTAGCCTTGGAGGACGAGCTTGAGGAGACGTACCGGGGAATAAAAGAGGTGAAGCACAAATTAGAAGAAGTGGAAGAAGGGATGAGTGAAATTAAGAAGCGACGGAGAGGGGATAAGAAAGAAATAAAAGATGAGATAAAAGAATTGGTCCAAAGTCTGTGTTCGGATCGTGATGATGTGCTCATTAACCGGATGAGGGATTCGCAGGTGATGGGGGAGAAGCGAAGAGAAAGAGAACCCGGTGTAAGTGGTGACCAATATGGTCGTGCGTATGATGCGCCAGGGGATTTAAGAAGCTTGGGGGTGGAGATAGACCCGGGTGTTCGTGAGAGGCCGTGGGTGAAGTGTGCGACAGGTCTGGTGTGCGAAAAAGGAGGTGTGCGAGAAAGTCCGACTCTGGGGTGTGTGAGGAAAAAGTGTGTGCCAAGGAGTGAGGGTGCTGGCGAGAATGAGTCGGTCGTAGCGCGTGTGCGAGGGGGCACATGGAAGCGCGGTGTGGTGAGTGTTACAGAGGGTGTGACGGGAGAGTGTGCGCGAGGAAGGTGTGTGACGGACAGGTGCATGGGGAAAGAGTGCGCTGTCAAAGGCAAGGAAGAATGCACACCTGTGGTGAGTGTTACAGAGGGTGTGACGGGAGAGTGTGCGCGAGAAAGGTGTGTGACGGACAGGTGCATGGGGAAAGAGTGCGCTGTCAAGAGTAAGGGTGAGTGCGCTGTCAGGAATGGAGGTGAAAGTAGTGAGAGTGACATGGAGCGTGAGTTAGTTGTGACAGGTGAGCGAGGATGTACACCTGGGATGGAAGGATGCACACCTGGAATGGTAGAGCGTGAGTGGGAATGCACGCTGGAGTTGGTGGTGAGGCACGTGGTTGGGTGTGCGAATGAGAGCACACCTGTGATTGTCACAGAGGAGGTGACCGAGGAGGGGGTGCGAAGCGGTGTATTGGTGAGGTGTGCGAGCAACGAATGTGTGCCAAAGTGTTCGGTGGTCAGGTGTGTGACCAAGGCTGTGAGTGGAATGAGGGTACCTGGGTGTGTAAGGAAAGGTACGAGGAGCATGGGCACAGCTGGATGTGTGAGCAAGGAACGGGCTGCGGGGTGTAAGCATCCAGGTGAAGCATCAACGGTGACCGGGGTAGAGTTTAGAACGACTTATAGCCGAATCGGGCCCTCGGTGCGTGCTGGGCCTCGCTTTGAACGGCCGCGTCCGTGCTCCACTAGGCGGAGCGGGCAGCCCGATAGGAAGGGTCGTTATGGCGACCACGTTTTGTTGAGACGTGCCGGCAGGTCGAGATCGGGACATTGGATGGCTCCACGCCGAGGTGATGCGTGGGATCTCGGCCCGGGTAAGCCCCCGTCCCTGCACCGAGTGCCGGACGCATCCAGCCGCTGGCACAAAACAACCAGCATCCATTGCTTGGCTTTACGAAGCCGGGCTTTGGACAGGGATTGGCGCACCGAGAGGTATTAGTGAGTCGACTGGGTGATGAGGATAGTGTTTTGGCCCCAAAATTAGAGAAAAACAAAATTTGATGATTGGCAAGGGATTGGCAGTAGTGATTGGCAGATGATGGGCAGTGATTGGCAAATTTTTAATTTGTGGAAATTTGATGTGCAAAATTGGTAGTGAGAGACCCCCGATGTGGTGGGATGGCAAATCCACCATCCTTCCCATATGTGGGGGGCAAATGCGCAATAGTTTATGGGGTGATGGCAGTGAAAACTAGCCCGGGTGGGTTAGGTTATATTGTAGGGATCTAGCGAAGATGACCTTAGGTAACGTTAAGTTTAGTTAGTGACTGATACCTGTAGTGGGGACGCAGGTAGATTAGTGTGGATGATAATGACGTGGGAGCGCAATAGTTTAAAGGGACGACTGGGAAGCGCAAGTTTCAGAAGGGAGTAGTTAGCTGAGATGATGCCGTGTTTGTGAGAATTGAACAGGTGTGATTGCACAGGTGTGCAACTGGACAGGTGTGTGGAGCAGTGTATGAGTAGTGAGTGTGTGGATCAGCGCGAATGCGCTTGGGGAGAGAAGGGTGCAGGTGGCACCAGGTGTGAGAGCACAGGTGTGCAAGTACAGGTGTGTGGAGAGAGTTGGAGTAAGTGGTACGGAGTGGTGTGCATGGTGCGAAGGTGTGGATGGGGGAAGAGTGGACCCCTTTCACGAATACCCGGGGCGGGTAGTGTAAGTGTTAGGTAGAGGGTACAGGTAAATTGTGATTGGATATTGGCATCTGTGGTGCGGTGACAGAATGGTGTTGTGGATGGGTGCATTAGTGTTGTGGAAATGGCTGGGCGTGTAGCCTGTTAGTGTGTGTAGTTGGTTGGGCACTCCACCACTGTGAGGATGTCGGCCAGGTGAGGCCGCAGGTGGGCTCTGGGAGCCGGGAGAGTTGTGGATGGGGCCCGAGGATCCGGAGGATGGACCCGGGTAGCCCAGTGCCAGAGAGGGCACCGAGTGGGGAGAGTGCCAGAGGGCCTTCCCCAGGTAGTTAGGTTAGGGTAAGGAGCAGGTAAGCTCGGAGGCAACTGCAGTGGTGGAGGTGTGCAGGTGGGTAGACCCACTGGGAGAGGTACACGTCGCAGCCCAGAAATTGTACGAGGGCACCGGGAGATGAATCGGGGGAGTGAGACCCCAAATTGAAAAGCACCACAGTTTGGCCAATGGGAATTGGTTTTTAGAACCCATAGTGTAAGAGGGCCAATGGTTTGGCCGGAGAGAGACCCCGGGTAGTGTAAAGTTGTTAAAGTCATTTAGGAAATAGTTAGGATTGATGAACCTGTCGCACCATGCGCAGCCACTTACCTGTGGTGATGATGATGACTCCACACCTGTGTTTTCTTTGTTTTGTTGCAGGAAATGAAATTGCTGTGTGGATTGTGAGACGCATCACGACGTGGATGAGACATTGGGGTGATTCCATCTCTCCCTCCCTAGGAGGGACTGATGATGAATTGGTAATGGCAAATTTTGATGTGCAGTTGGAGATGGCAAATTTTGATGAGAGTTGAAAATGGCAAATTTGATTGGTTAGGAGGGAGAGAAGACGAATTTGGTTTATGGGAGGAACGGGGAAGACAGTAGGGATGTTTGTTGATTTGTAAAGTAGATGTTTATGGGTAGTGTTGTGTTGTGTGGATACAGTAAGGGGTAAGGGAGGGGCCATGTAGGTTACCTGGTGGGGGGGGGGGGAGCGTACGGTAGGAACGTACCTGTCTCACCTGGTTCCCATGTGCCCCCAGTGTGCATTACCTTGCATTGCGTGCACTTTTGCGCCCTTACCACCTTACTCACTTGTCTGCTTCTTTTGTCTCCCACCTCCGAGGATCTGGCTTTGGGGTAGAGAGAGAGGAGAGAGAGGTGCTGGCTACGCAGTTGTGGGCCTGCACTTTCGCTGCTTGCTGCTTGGATCGATACACCATATGGACCGCAATGTTTGTGGCCACCCACAATGGACCGCAGCTCTTTTGCGGCCAAGCACCACCCGTGGAAGGACCTATGGGTCAACGTGGCACCTATGCCAAACAGGTGAACCACTAACAGTTGACACCACTGAAGGCCACAATATAGAAATGGACGCGGTTGGCGCCTTTCTTTATTTTTTGAAAGAGGCAAGAAGGCCAAGTGCACCACACGAAGGCAAGACCAGCGGCAGAACATCGGCCGGCTGTGACACCACCGGTGATTTATAGACACTTTATTGGAGCACCGGATGGTGCTCACTGTGTGATGGGGTGGTGCTTGATGCTTGGAAGGGGTGCTCTGCACATTATTAAAGGCCGTAGGCCACAGAGCACTCGTGGGTTGGTGTATCGATGCTAGCATGCGTGCTCTCTCTCTATGCATAACATCTGCATGTGTTCCTCCAAAAACAGGTCCTGGATCGTAGTGTAAATATCAGCGTAGTCTTGTGTAAATAATGCTCCCTACCGGCTGTATGTTTAGTTTGAGGATTCTTTCCGGATTCGGTTATCCTGTGGGTGTGTTTCTGTGAGGAGAAGGGTGCAACGTCGCAGGGGGACATATTTACTCATTTGTGAATATCTGTAAAACTGTCGCACTCAGGGTAGAGTTAATAGTAGAGGGAACTACATTGCGTGCCACACTAAAGTAGGTAAAAATTTATCGGGTCGGGACGCCCCGAGGGTAGAGAAGGGTGCAATGTTGCGAATATGGAATTTGGCCTCCATATCCGCTTGTAAATATTCCCCTATTTCCCCAATACTCCCCAACTATCCCCAATCCCCCATTCCCTAGTCCCATTGTCTGTAAACAACAATCAGTAGAGCCGACCTTCCCCTTTTTCCCCCATTAAATGTCGTGCCCAGGTCCACCGCACCACACGTAGACCACTTTCGGACATCTTGCTAGTTATTCTTAGTCTATGTCAGTTAAGGCCTCGTTTCCATTAATTATGACTCTTCGTTGCACCAGAATGTGATTATATGGCACCAGTAGTGAGTTTAGGACCTTTCCCATACCTCCTCCCATCCTCTTCCCCGTCTACAACAACAGAGGGGCACGGCGCTGCGCGGGGGGGGAATGTGCGTCCTCCCACCGGCTCGGTTAGCCGCCATCGACAATGCGCTCCAGACAACGCGCTCCAGACCATGCGCTCCACGGGGTTACCACAAAGGGGCTCCTTGTCAGCTCCTCGTCAAGGGCGGAGCCGGTAACCCCCCCGCACGCACCCAATGAGAAGCAACGTGCCGATTCCACGAGGCGGAGCTAACGAGCCGAGGGCGTGTCACTCCCCGCCGGATATACGCGGCCCCGCGCCGGATGTGACGTCAGATGCGCCCCCAGCTTGAGACGAAAAGACGCCACCTCGAGCGCTGTGCAACCTTCCGCATCTCTGGACCGGACCGGGTCGATCCTGCCCTGAGCCCAGGTGCACCTGGAGCCATCGACAACCGCTTTCCTGCCCTCAACCCCCGTGTGAGTCAGCCTTGTCCCGTTTACCTGTCGTCTGTTGGGGTTAATATAAGGTTGTGTCTAAGTGCCTATCTTCCTTTGCTGTACCTCTCGTCCCTGTAATCTGACCTTCCGAACGAATATAATCTCCTCCGGAGGTCTTGAGAACTGAACCCTGGGTGTCGTGTCATTTGAAACCCAGCCGTGTGTCCTTTTCCTTTGTTGCCTTTATTGGCCTAGCGCAGCGCGATTAGTCAACGTTCGGGTATAATATCGAGTATAATCTTGTGCAGACGTGGTCATCCCAAAACCGCTCGGTGAATAACATCCAAGCCACGTCTGTAACAATATATATATATAATAATGGTATCTGTAATCTGGTTCTCCAACCTAATGAGCGGACAACATGACGTCATCGCCATGCACCCGCCTTGCCTGCAAAGTTCCAGAGGAACCATCTAGCAGTGCGTCATTACGGATTATAAATACAGATACTGTCACAAGTGCATGCAAAACTCACAGTTACCGACCTGGTTTCGCCCTTGTTGGGGCTTCATCAGGGCAACGCAGTGAGGCTTTCCATACACTTGTAACTCTGTGAACCTTTCGGTTTTTATATCAGTCACTATGCGACCTTCATATCATCAGTGGAGAACCGCCAGCAAGGTGTCCCATACAGCTGCTGCTGCACCTTGTTGGGAGCGATAAGCACCGCCTGCCACGCGGTAACGTTATCTCTGGTATCCACTCATCATATGGAGTCGACCTGGTTGCGGTTGGGAGTTACTAATAATGGTAATATTATAATCCGTAATGACGCACTGCTAGATGGTTCCTCTGGAACTTTGCAGGCAAGGCGGACGTGCATGGCGATGACGTCATGTTGTCCGCTCATTAGGTTGGAGAACCAGATTACAGATACCATTATTAGTAACTCCCAACCGCAACCAGGTCGACTCCATATGATGAGTGGATACCAGAGATAACGTTACCGCGTGGCAGGCGGTGCTTATCGCTCCCAGCAAGGTGCAGCAGCAGCTGTATGGGACACCTTGCTGGCGGTTCTCCACTGATGATATGAAGGTCGCATAGTGACTGATATATATAAATATATATATATATATGTATATGTGTGTGTGTGTGTGTGTGTGTGTGTGTGTGTGTGTGTGTGTGTGTGTGTGTGTGTGTGTGTGTGTATATATGTGTATATGTGTGTATATGTGTGTATTTGTGTGTATATGTATATATATGTGTATATATGTGTATATGTGTATATATGTATATATGTGTATATATGTGTATATATGTATATATATGTATGTATATATATGTATATATATGTATATATATGTATATATATATATATATATATATATATATATATATATATATATATATATATATATATATATATATATATCCAAGCCAGACCTTAGCTCTCGTTTCCAAGAAGCACCATTCTGAAGATTGCAGCGCTTCTGCAGGGCAGTGGTGCCATTTGTATTCAAAGCAAAATATCGTTTACTGCCAACAAGACAAGAATGATACAAAATCAGTTGCTCATTGATAGACGATGCTACCAAAATTTGGAGCTGTTTGGATAATTTGGGGATTGTCTTTGAGCTGGAACCAATGATAAATGGTGAAGCTGTTTTATAGCGCTCAGGTGGTGCCGTGAGGGCATAGGTACATCCTGCAAGGTGGACAAGTATGAAATGATATTGGAAATGATGATCAAGATGGGTGGTGGTTATTTACAAGCAAGTATGGATGTAAAGAAATCTGATGTCAAAACTGAATTAAAAGCAAGAATGGATGAACAAAAAGCTAATTTAAAAAGCAGTTATGTTACGTTAAATGTGGTAAGATGGTTGACCTGTTTGAGAGTGGGAACACAATGATTGCGAGCCTGAAGGTGAGTGTGACTGCTGACAGAGATGGCACGGGACAACATGAACTGGAGAATATCGATAAATTTAATGATCGGTGAAAGGAAATATGTGATGGGACAAGGTGTTATAATGGAAGGATGGAAAATAGTGTGGAAGAGTGATGTGAGGTGATAAAGTTGTGAGGTTGGAAATTGGTGTGGAAGGAAATGGATGGCAGACGGGAGGTTTGAACATTGTTTTAAGAAGGTGCAGAGGATGGAGCTGCATACAAATGAAGAAGAAGAACCGGCACCCGCCCAAGTTAACCTACCATGGTGCAATGAAATAGGCAGAACATACAATGGGTAATAAAATCAGGAAGTGTTTTTAGCACAAATGTAAATGAGTAGTTGAACGTTGAAAGATTTGCTCGATCGTTGGCTTCTTTGAGGAGACAAACGTGATAAATTATTGGTATAATCCTCGTTCTCAAGAGAATCAATTATTGCAATGAAAAGGCTCTCCAGAGATGTTTCCGCAGCTAGGAGTTGGCATATTCAACTTTTTAATGAGACTTGTTTGTCCAGACGAGGTTAAAGTAGGGTTTCCAAACTTGGCCTAAATCTACATATGTAGTTACAGCTATTGCTGGGGATTTCTGGTTTCCAAACTTGGCCTAAATCTACATAGTTACAGCTATTGCTGGGGATTTTTGGTTTCCAAACTTGGCCTAAATCTACATAGTTACAGCTATTGCTGGGGATTTCTGGTTTCCAAACTTGGCCTAAATCTACATAGTTACAGCTATTGCTGGGGATTTCTGGTTTCCAAACTTGGCCTAAATCTACATAGTTACAGCTATTGCTGGGGATTTCTGGTTTCCAAACTTGGCCTAAATCTACATAGTTACAGCTATTGCTGGGGATTTCTGGTTTCCAAACTTGGCCTAAATCTACATAGTTACAGCTATTGCTGGGGATTTCTGATTTCCAAACGTGGCCTAAATCTACATAGTTACAGCTATTGCTGGGGATTTCTGGTTTCCAAACTTGGCCTAAATCTACATAGTTACAGCTATTGCTGGGGATTTCTGGTTTCCAAACTTGGCCTAAATCTACATAGTTACAGCTATTGCTGGGGATTTCTGGTTTCCAAACTTGGCCTAAATCTACATAGTTACAGCTATTGCTGGGGATTTCTGGTTTCCATACTTGGCCTAAATCTACATCGTTACAGCTATTGCTGGGGATTTCTGGTTTCCAAACTTGGCCTAAATCTACATAGTTACAGCTATTGCTGGGGATTTCTGGTTTCCATACTTGGCCTAAATCTACATCGTTACAGCTATTGCTGGGGATTTCTGGTTTCCAAACTTGGCCTAAATCTACATAGTTACAGCTATTGCTGGGGATTTCTGATTTCCAAACTTGGCCTAAATCGACTTAGTTACAGCTATTGCTGGGGATTTCTGATTTCCAAACTTGGCCTAAATCTACATAGTTACAGCTATTGCTGGGGATTTCTGATTTCCAAACTTGGCCTAAATCGACTTAGTTACAGCTATTGCTGGGTATTTCCGATTTCCAAACTTTGCCTAAATCTACATAGTTACAGCTATTGCTGGGGATTTCTGATTTCCATACTTGGCCTAAATCTACATAGTTACAGCTATTCTTGGGGATTTCTGATTTCCAAACTTGGCTTAAATCTACATAGTTACAGCTATTGCTGGGGATTTCTGGTTTCCAAACTTGGCTTAAATCTACATAGTTACAGCTATTGCTGGGGATTTCTGATTTCCAAACTTGGCCTAAATCTACATAGTTACAGCTATTGCTGGGGATTTCTGATTTCCAAACTTTGCCTAAATCTACATAGTTACAGCTATTGCTGGGGATTTCTGATTTCCAAACTTGGCCTAAATCTACATAGTTACAGCTATTGCTGGGGATTTCTGGTTTCCAAACTTGGCCTAAATCTACATTGTTACAGCTATTGCTGGGGATTTCTGATTTCCAAACTTTGCCTAAATCTACATAGTTACAGCTATTGCTGGGGATTTCTGATTTCCAAACTTGGCCTAAATCTACATAGTTACAGCTATTGCTGGGGATTTCTGGTTTCCAAACTTGGCCTAAATCTACATTGTTACAGCTATTGCTGGGGATTTCTGGTTTCCAAACTTGGCCTAAATCTACATTGTTACAGCTATTGCTGGGGATTTATGGTTTCCAAACTTAGCCTAAATCTACATTGTTACAGCTATTGCTGGGGATTTCTGGTTTCCAAACTTAGCCTAAATCTACATTGTTACAGCTATTGCTGGGGATTTATGGTTTCCAAACTTAGCCTAAATCTACATAGTTACAGCTATTGCTGGGGATTTCTGGTTTCCAAACTTGGCCAAAATCTACATAGTTACAGCTATTGCTGGGGATTTTTGGTTTCCAAACTTGGCCTAAATCTACATAGTTACAGCTATTGCTGGGGATTTCTGGTTTCCAAACTTGGCCTAAATCTACATACGTAGTTACAGCTATTGCTGGGGATTTCTGGTTTCCAAACTTGTCCTAAATCTACATACGTAGTTACAGCTATTGCTGGGGATTTCTGATTTCCAAACTTGGCCTAAATCTACAAACGTAGTTACAGCTATTGCTGGGGATTTCGGGTTTCCAAACTTGGCCTAAATCTACATACGTAGTTACAGCTATTGCTGGGGATTTCTGGTTTCCAAACTTGGCCTAAATCTACATTGTTACAGCTATTGCTGGGGATTTCTGGTTTCCAAACTTGGCCTAAATCTACATTGTTACAGCTCTTGCTGGGGATTTCTGGTTTCCAAACTTGGCCTAAATCTACATAGTTACAGCTATTGCTGGGGATTTCTGGTTTCCAAACTTGACCTAAATCTACATACGTAGTTACAGCTATTGCTGGGGATTTCTGGTTTCCAAACTTGGCCTAAATCTACATTGTTACAGCTATTGCTGGGGATTTCTGGTTTCCAAACTTGGCCTAAATCTACATTGTTACAGCTCTTGCTGGGGATTTCTGGTTTCCAAACTTGGCCTAAATCTACATAGTTACAGCTATTGCTGGGGATTTCTGGTTTCCAAACTTGGCCTAGATCTACATACGTAGTTACAGCTATTGCTGGGGATTTCTGATTTCCAAACTTTGCCTAAATCTACATAGTTACAGCTATTGCTGGGGATTTCTGGTTTCCAAACTTGGCCTAAATCTACATAGTTACAGCTATTGCTGGGGATTTTTGGTTTCCAAACTTGGCTTAAATCTACATAGTTACAGCTATTGCTGGGGATTTCTGATTTCCAAACTTTGCCTAAATCTACATAGTTACAGCTATTGCTGGGGATTTCTGATTTCCAAACTTTGCCTAAATCTACATAGTTGCAGCTATTGCTGGGTATTTCCGATTTCCAAACTTTGCCTAAATCTACATAGTTACAGCTATTGCTGGGGATTTCTGATTTCCATACTTGGCCTAAATCTACATAGTTACAGCTATTCTTGGGGATTTCTGATTTCCAAACTTGGCTTAAATCTACATAGTTACAGCTATTGCTGGGGATTTCTGATTTCCAAACTTTGCCTAAATCTACATAGTTACAGCTATTGCTGGGGATTTCTGGTTTCCAAACTTGGCCTAAATCTACATAGTTACAGCTATTGCTGGGGATTTTTGGTTTCCAAACTTGGCCTAAATCTACATAGTTACAGCTATTGCTGGGGATTTCTGATTTCCAAACTTTGCCTAAATCTACATAGTTACAGCTATTGCTGGGGATTTCTGATTTCCAAACTTTGCCTAAATCTACATAGTTACAGCTATTGCTGGGGCTTTCTGATTTCCAAACTTGGCCTAAATCGACTTAGTTACAGCTATTGCTGGGGATTTCTGATTTCCAAACTTGGCCTAAATCTACATAGTTACAGCTATTGCTGGGGATTTCTGATTTCCAAACTTGGCCTAAATCGACTTAGTTACAGCTATTGCTGGGGATTTCTGGTTTCCAAACTTGGTCTAAATCTACATAGTTACAGCTATTGCTGGGGATTTCTGGTTTCCAAACTTGGCTTAAATCTACATAGTTACAGCTATTGCTGGGGATTTCTGATTTCCAAACTTTGCCTAAATCTACATAGTTACAGCTATTGCTGGGGATTGCTGATATCCAAACTTTGCCTAAATCTACATAGTTACAGCTATTGCTGGGGATTTCTGGTTTCCAAACTTTGCCTAAATCTACATAGTTACAGCTATTGCTGGGGATTTCTGATTTCCATACTTGGCCTAAATCTACATAGTTACAGCTATTGCTGGGGATTTCTGATTTCCATACTTGGCCTAAATCTACGTAGTTACAGCTATTGCTGGGGATTTCTGGTTTCCAAACTTGGCTTAAATCTACATAGTTACAGCTATTGCTGGGGATTTCTGATTTCCAAACTTTGCCTAAATCTACATAGTTACAGCTATTGCTGGGGATTTCTGATTTCCAAACTTTGCCAAATCTACATAGTTACAGCTATTGCTGGGGATTTCTGATTTCCATACTTGGCCTAAATCTACATAGTTACAGCTATTGCTGGGGATTTCTGATTTCCATACTTGGCCTAAATCTACGTAGTTACAGCTATTGCTGGGGATTTCTGATTTCCAAACTTGGCTTAAATCTACATAGTTACAGCTATTGCTGGGGATTTCTGATTTCCAAACTTGGCCTAAATCTACATACGTAGTTAGAGCTATTGCTGGCGATTTCTGGTTTCCAAACTTGGCCTAAATCTACATAGTTACAGCTATTGCTGGGGATTTCAGATTTCCAAACTTGGCCTAAATCGACTTAGTTACAGCTAATGCTGGGGATTTCTGATTTCCAAACTTGGCTTAAATCTACATAGTTACAGCTATTGCTGGGGATTTTTGGTTTCCAAACTTGGCTTAAATCTACATAGTTACAGCTATTGCTGGGGATTTCTGGTTTCCAAACTTGGCCTAAATCTACATAGTTACAGCTATTGCTGGGGATTTCTGATTTCCAAACTTTGCCTAAATCTACATAGTTACAGCTATTGCTGGGGATTGCTGATTGACAAACTTGGCCTAAATCTACATAGTTACAGCTATTGCTGGGGATTGCTGATTGACAAACTTGGCCTAAATCTACATAGTTACAGCTATTGGTGGGGATTTCTGATTTCCAAACTTTGCCTAAATCTACATAGTTACAGCTATTGCTGGGGATTTCTGATTGACAAACTTGGCCTAAATCTACATAGTTACAGCTATTGCTGGGGATTTCTGATTTCCAAACTTTGCCTAAATCTACATAGTTACAGCTATTGCTGGGGATTTCTGATTGACAAACTTGGCCTCAATCTACATAGTTACAGCTATTGCTGGGGATTGCTGATTGACAAACTTGGCCTAAATCTACATAGTTACAGCTATTGCTGGGGATTGCTGATTGACAAACTTGGCCTAAATCTACATAGTTACAGCTATTGCTGGGGATTTCTGATTTCAATATGATGGAATCACCAAAAAGATCTGTACAACACAGAAGAAGAAGCTACAGAGTTAGTTTAGTGGCAAATAATGTGCAGACATGAGATTATTTCATACAGAGAGTCTGAAAGAAAGAAGAGAGGGGGGTTCATGGGGTCGAAAAGATCATGGCTTTGGATGGGTGATCACCTGAGATGGTGGAGAACAGCTGTTTTGAACACCTGGAGGGAAGAATGAGATTGAAGAGAGTCTGGAAGTTGGTTCCACAGGCGGAAAAAGAGGAACTAGTGAGTGGAGGTTAGCAAGATTTAGAAGAAAGCATTCCATAAGGGAGCGTGGAGTCTGGGAGAACAAATTCAAAAGGCAGAAAGGAGTTTTCCCAAAGTTGGGGAAAATCTCTGGCAAGGTCCTGTATAATTTTGAGAAGGTTAAATGATATCGTCTTCTCATACACTTGGGTCCCACAGAGGATTACAACGCATTTGCATTGGCATGTATTATGGGAATGTCATGGAGATTTATTCCCAGATTGGATTCTGACTGCAGAAAGGAAGCTTAATAAGCTCACAGAATCTCAAGAGACTCTAATGTTAATTTCGGGAGAGGGACAAATACAAGAAGAACAAAAACATCCAAAATGAATAAAAATAATTAGTTCAGAATGGGGATAGAATCAGGAAAAGGCCCTTATCCTTGAATGAGTATACGACACAACATGTGTATTGTACACAGGATGCATGTACATGTAATTATGCTGAATTAAATTTCTAAGAAGTTAAACTTTAAACATTACTTGCACTTGTTTCATGTAAATCGTGTTTGGTATTGAGTTTTTGCTGAGGATAATCATTACCTCTCCGCCACAGAAGGTAGATGGAGATTATGTTTTCACCCCTGTCTGTCTGCCTGTCTGTCTGTCTGCCTCTGTTTGTTTGCCTCTGTTGTCTGTGAGCAGGGTGTCTCAAAAAGTTGAGGACGGATTTGGATGTAACTGTGTGAAATGGACAAATTGATTCGATTTTGGTGAAGATCTGGATCCGGACACTATAATTTTAAAGTGAATCTTCATCATTGAGAGATAGCACTAAAAATCGATACATAGCACGATATTCCAAAAGGTTAGGGATGGATTTGGACGAAACTTGGGGGACAGGTTGGGTGTGTGAAATGGACAAATAGATTCGATTTTGGTGAAGATCCGGATATGGATCCGGATATAATATATAAATGCAAATGTCATCGGACCGCAAGTTGAGAGTAACAATTCACATTTATTGCCACATCTAATCCAATTTAAATGCTCTAATTGGTGATAGGTGCTCCATTTGAAACTGTTTGTTCGATATATGTAACTTTTAGATGTCTAGGGTCCATAATAAATATTTGTATTGGTGTCAAAGCCAGTGATGACCAATTTGAAATAAATATTAGGATGACGTAAACTCGTGTTCATTCTTTTTGAGTGTTGACACCTGAGTAATCATCGTAGTGATGTGAGAAGCATTGTTATCATTTTATTATATTCCATTTGTTGTGTTTGAATCGATAAGTTCGTGAAGGTAGCTTGTAATATGCGCTTTGTTACCTCGAACCTATAACCGGGTTGGGGAAAATTGGAGTTAACTCGGGATGGAGTTGTGTGATTATCTCGGGTAATTCGTTATTAATTGTGATCGTATTTATTGATTTTGTGCTTATTATGTATAGTATGAAGGTTGTTCGATTTTACTTGATATAATTTCTTTCATGTGTTTGCTGAATGAGATTATAGTACATTCTTGTGTCATCTGAAAATTATTTCGTATGAATCTGAGCAGGCAGTACTGGAAGGTAATTAAATGTAAAATGCGTGAAATTTCATTCATTGTTTTCGGTCAGCTGCTTAAATAGCACTTTGGGAAAAGCTGTTAAGGGCACTCACCCTATCCGGACATTCTAATGATCAGAGTCACAGTAAAGGTGTGGGTGGTGTTGGGGGATGGGATGGAGGCCTTAAGGCGGACGGTCTGCATCCTTGTGTGCATCGAGCATGATGCACCACACCCAATCGTGACCAGGTTGAAAGTTGCAGTTGAGTGGGTTGGCAAGGCAAATTCAAGTCAACTGGAAGGGGCTTAAGGAGATGCTGCAAGCTGGGGGAGTTTTGGACCAGGGCTATATGCAAACACCTAAGGGTTTATCTGGGTCCCAATGTGCTGTTTTCACCATCTCATCCTTGTAAGAGCAAACAGCGGATCAGCATTCCTTGCACCGACAGGCAAGCCACAAGGAATGAGAATAGCATTACCTTTTGTGGGAGAAACTGGAAATCAATCATTCCTCATCCCTTCCTTCTGCCAACCCAGCGTAAGTGTGATGCTTAAAACCAGCAAAGATTGCTTATTGATATTTGAAAGAATGTTTTTTTTCATTTTTTTTTGTTTCTAAAGTCAAGGCTCATGGAAGAGCTGGAACACAGAATGGACCAGGATGCTAAAGAAAAAAAGGAACAGCAAAAATATAGGGGGGAAATGGCAACACCAGGGCTGAGGGACAAGGAAGAAATGTGGGTAAAGATTAGGGATAAGGAAGGACCGCAAGTTGAGTCCATCTCCCCCCCCCCCCCCTTCCCGTGCCTCCTCCCCCCAAACCCTCTCCCACCCACAGATCTTCCATTGTCCCTGTTCTCTGCTGTTGTACTTATGTGCTTCCCTCTCTCTCCCCATCTTGTCTCCCGCTCCCTTTATTGTATGTTTTGTGTGTCGGTTTGTTTGTCGTGAAGTATGTTTGTGTGTATGTAGTGAAGTGAAGTCCAGTTTTTTTTGTGATTGATGTTAGCTCTTACACGAGCCTCGATCTTGTATCCAAAAAAAAAAATGAACACAAAAGCTAATTCTTTCGGAGGAGAAACTGGAAATTTGTTGGTGGCCGTTGAGGGAGGTTGTGATAGTTTAACGGGGGTAAAAAGGATCATGGTTTCGGAATGGTGATGATCTGAGATGGTGTTTAACAGCTGTCTTGAAGAATGAAATTGAAGACAATGTGGAAGTTGGTTCCACAGGTTGGAAGAGAGAGGAACGAATGAGTGGAAGTGAGCAGGGATTTTGGATTTTGGGTGCATCAACCTAAGTGGGTTGGTTGCTGCAGGTGGAATGTGTGTGCCCTGCAGACACTCGGGGGCTGGGAGGTGGAACTGGGAGAGCAGAGGGTGCAAGACCAGAATGGAGGCACCAGAAGACAGAGAAACTACTGACCAGTCAGTGATGGCAAAGTTACAGGCCCATAGCTTCAGCTTCTTCATAGGATATTTCAATGATCTGGAAGGCCTTGGTTTCCATGGCGTCAAGCTGAGTAAGGTGTGAGGCAAGGGCACTAGTCCAGAGGGGAGAACTGTACTCCATCAAGTTGCAGATGAAGGCCTTGTAGGTGGATAAGAGTTCAGGTTCTGTGAAGAAAGGACTTTGTAGGACGTAGGACTTTTTGCCCAGTTGGCGGCTGACTTTGGAGGCCATCTTTGAAACGTGGTTTGCCCAGGAAAGATCATGGCTGATAGTGAGACCCAGTAGTTTAAATTACTGAACTTCCTCAAGAGGATTGTTAAGAAAGTAGATAGGAGAACCTTTCAGAAAGAGAGTGAAAATGTGAGATTTACCAGGATTGTAAAACCTATTCCAAGTGTTTTACCAGCTTTTGATTTTATCTAACGACGGAAGAGAGGGAAGAGGCTGCTGTCTGTCTATCTGAAGGATGAGCGATGTCATGACAGAGGGTGGGTCATCAGCACCTCTGTTATGATAAAAGGGATTTTCTGGAGAGTTTTCCAGATGTTCTTAACAGAAAGCTGTTTCCAATGTCTGTGAATTTGCCCATCTATGCCATTCTTGGGGGGAAATGTCAGGGGCATAGACAAGGCCCCTTTATATGGTATGTGCCATGTGACAAAGTATAGCAAAGAAGGGACATTCCTTGGCTTGTATAAAATGCCAAACAATACAAAATAAGGGCCATTCAAAAAAATATCGTGTGCATGCTGTACTACCCTTGTGTTCTGAGGAGGAACCAAGTAATGGTCTAGAAAAGTTCATATGAAGAGATGCCCTACATCTGGCAAATAAAATACATTTACTTCTTCATGCAGCAAATCAAATGAAACCAACACAAATCAAATCCCAAATTAAAAAATCAAATTAAAATCAAACAAAAACAACCAAATCAAATTTAAACACCCCTTTCAAAATCAAAACACTCAAAAACTTCAAACTTCAAAAAAACTTCAAACTTCAAAAATTTCAAGTTCAAACAAGTCAAGTTCAAGTGAAGTCTTCAAGTCTTCAAGTTTAAGTTTTTTAACTTCAAAAAGTTTGAATCAAATTGGCGTACCCTTTATTGGCAACAACACTTTGCATAGGGAATGGTACATGATGATGATGATGATGATGATGATGATGATGATGATGATGATGATGATGATGATGATGATGATGATTGTTGTGAGAATGAATCAAATCCATAACTTTGTCTCATAGGTAGGTTTAATAACAATCAGATCTCTGGCATCATCCTGTAAAATACAATCATGCAATATATGTATCAGGATCTTGGCATCATATAGAAAGGATCGATATCAGTCAATGCAAGCAAGCCTAGAATATGAGCGGGTACATACCATCCAAGTCTACATGTCATAGTATAATGTCGCAGGAGTGGCCCAGAGTCGCGGACGTCCGAGGTCTTATAGACGCCTCTCAGCGGTTTAAGTGAGCATCACACCTGGGTTCATCTTTGATACATTTTCACTACAATGATGATGATGATGATGATGATGATGATGCTGATGATGATGATGATGGATGTTTAGTCTTCATGCCTGCCTGTGCAACCCTACTATCCTAGCTAATTGTAAAACCTAACTTAATACATAACATTCCCTCTGAAAGGGCAATTGGATATCTCGGACTGTGTGAGGACCCAATATCACAACATTTTGGGAAATTGATAGGAGAGCGCTCTCTGCTCTGAAGGTAATTTGCGCTGAAGGAAGGTAATTTGCACAAATTATATCGTCACAATCATCCTGCATTTTATAGGTTCTAAGACTGATGGAGGAGCTGTAACACAAATCCCACACGCAGGCAGATGCATGAGACAACGCTAGACTTGACTTTCACACAAATACAGTCGCTGAGACTGAGAACGGGTGGAAGTGCCGCTGAGAACGGGTGGAAGTGACGCTGAGAACGGGTGGAAGTGACGTCACTTCCTAGAGCACTCTGAGTGCCAGCAAGGTCATCGTTTATGTGACATCGCTTTTCTATCCACACTCAACGGGACAATGAAGGAGAAAATTCCACCTCCCCATAAATGCCAAACTATTGGGTCTTTTCCTGCTCTCTACATTCTATACTTTAAGAGACGTTTGTCTGTCTGTTTGTCTGTCACCATTTTTCTCATAGATGGCAAAGCGGATCTTCGTCAAACTTTCAGAGCTTCATCAGTGAGTGAGTGCCTTGGGGTGTTTTAGGGGAAAAAAACATTTAAAAATTTTTGAAAACAAAAGTTGGATTTTTTTTATCGCTCCTCAATGTCTACACCTAATTGTAGCTACATGCAAGGTAATACAGTTTTAAATGATCCCAACCCCATTCCTTAGTGGGTGCAGGTAAGTGGTTTAAGCCCCCACAAAAAAAATAGAAAAAACCAAAATTTGATTCTTTCAAAATGCCAACAGGAATAGAACAGCACTTTGCGGGCAATGCTGGGTACCCCGCTAGTCCTTTAGTGAGGGGTATAATAAGAGGAGGAAGAAGAACTGGAATAAGAAGAAGCGTAGTCTTCTGTAGGAATCACAGCTCCTGTGGAGTGCTACAGGTGACTATAGGATTGACTTGATCCCTGTCACACAAGGAAGTGTATCATGCTTCGGTATGTCTCTCTGAAACTACAGCCAGGTGCATTCCTCAACCTCGTCCCATGCCAGTCTCCATGAAAGGTAGCGTTTGCTTTGGTCATTTGGCCCATGATGATATACTCTCTTACGTACTGTTTTCGTACAATGCTCACACTGTGCTTACCTTGGCTCACTGCTAGCATATGCCCCTGACAGCGTAGTCTCACTCACGTCTTTCTTGCCTCTCTCAGCTAACATGGGCCCATAAAATCATGTGCAACTGCCGGATCAGAATGCTCCAGGATTCAGGGTCTCCAACTCCAGCACAGGTCATCAAGATGCACCAGGCCTTTGGGTCCTCACTCTCCTCACCATTTCCGCGAGCTCCACCGACTTGTCGCAGGCTCGACAATCCCCTTCTGATGATAATAATCGTTGACAGACCCGGCCTTCCCATGTCAGGCTCTGAAATACTCACACTTCTCGCCAATGGCTGAGCCGCTCATGCCTTCCGTAATCATCTCCAAGTTGACATATACATTCCGCCAATAGCAGAGTTGTGGCCTGCTGCAGGGTTCCATGAATTTTTACATTCCAGTCAACATTTGCCATGATTGGTGCTTCAGTAGCAAAAAAGTGTTAGGAGAAACGAATTGCCAAAAGTATCAGTACCAATTAAACATGTTATATATTTTACCAATCATTAAAGCCAAGAAATTGTTTATATTTGTAAAAAAAACAACAGCAAAGTATCCTTCTTTTTTTTTTTTGCAAGTTCAATTAATATCATTATAGTTAGGTCCAAAACTTCAATTCCGTGACCATTTTCTGGCTAGTAAGGTTTGACGATTGATTTGACTTCCATTGACATTTTATAACAAAAATAGCCTCTATGTCCCTCCCAAAAATCCCGGCATTTTTCGCCAGAGGCCCGAATCCAAGATGGCCGCCGGCACTATCTTGAAAAATTAAGTTTTGAACCAGAACACCTAGAATCACGTACAAAGACACTTTTTGGGGTAATTTGACCACGAGGATTCCGAATCTGACATTAGTTTGAAGTTATGACATTATTTTGACCGAGAAATCCAAGATGGCCACCATCCAGTAGAGCGAAAATGCAACTTTTAAATGGGAGAACATATGATCATGAATTAACACATTATTTTGGCTAAATCTATACTGGCCACGGAATTGAGGTCCTGATTAGTGAATTGCTATTTTCTTGTTTTTTATTTGTCTGTGTGTGTAATGTCATATACTTATTTCTGTCTTTCCAGGGAGTATACGAGCGAAAGAAAAAACCCTGTTATGGAGCGGTCTTGACAAGTTCGGAGACGTTTATGCAACAGTCAATTGGGATAATGGTCCCGGCAGACAATGTGTCCATAAATCATGTAGGCTGACCTTATGGAATGCTAATAAACTGGAGCAGGCCAAGACAAGACAGAAAAAACGAGAAGTCAAGGAATGCCAATCTCAGTCTTCGTCCATGTCTGAGGCTTTCCCCCCGGCTGCTTCTCCACCTGCCAAGCGGCTGCGATCAAGTGTAGAAGGGCTGATACATGAAAAAACAAAATGTGTCTGGTGCTGTAAACCAGAGTCGGCAAAGCACCCAGAATCAAAGCTGTCCCTGATTTCGTATGATAATGCATGGGCAACGTTCAAGAGTCACACGGTGGTCCTCGAAGATCAGAGCATGCGAGACAGAATCAACTGTGTGATCGATTATGCAGCTGATGACCCATATGCGATTGAGATCAGATATCACAACAAATGCTGGTTGAAATATGTGCGTAGTTACCAGAAAATGAGTGAAGATGACAAACTCCCACGCATGCACAATGTCAATCTCCGTGAGGCTCAGACTATCTTCTTTGACCACATCAGAACAGTTATCTTTGAGGAACGTGAGCTAAGGTCACTACAGAGCCTCCTCAAAGACTACAGCTCTGTCATATCTCGGTATGGCTTCTCAACATCCAGCATCAAGCCATCCTTTATCAAAGATATCCTGACCCGGGAGTTTGAGGGCAAGATCGGCTTCCACTCCCGCCCTCAGAGAAACCAGAGCGACCTAGTCTATGACACGTCTGGGGGTGGTTCATATGTCATGGCCTGGTTAATGACGAGATGGCAGACTGTATTGTGCAGCTGCACTGTATGACAGGCTGTGATGCCAACTCAGGCTTCTATGGCAAGGGTAAGAAGTTGGTGTATGACCGGGTGGCGAAGAGCCCTGTGGCTCGACGGCAGCTCTCGCTGTGTGGAGATAGCCTTGACCTTGAGGAGGAGGTGCTAGAGGAGCTCTTCCAGTTCACACGACATGTCATCTATGGCGACGAAAAGAGTAGCACCATGGCTGAGGCCCGTGCAGCAAAGTGGAAGACACTGAAAAACAAATCATTTATCCGTCTCCCTCCAGATGCAGACAGCCTACGCCAACACTGCCTCCGAGCAAACTACTTGGCATATCTTGTGCGTCATCCCTCCAAGAAACACCACCCCTCGCCACTCGGACATGGCTGGGAGCCGGTGGGTGGTCGCTGTCGCCCTGTCCGCCACACGCAACCTGCTCTCCCGACACATCTACCTGCACCAGGGCCAGCTGAAGAGAGTGAGGAAGATGAGAGCCAGGAGGGGAATGAGGAGCGAGATGATGATGTACAAAGGCGGGGAGATTCATCGGAATCTGATGATTCAGATTCTAGTGAAGCAGAATGCTCTGATTCGGACTAATCATATAATTAAAGGTCATATTGATTAATTACTTCATTTGAAAACTGTTCAAGTCACAGCTATTAAAAATAGCTTATTTTGAAGTGTAATGAGTTTACTTGTCATACAATCATCAATTACTTTACTGCAAGATATCCTTATGGAGGTAGTTTCTTTAACATGTTTAAGTACAAAAGTTGCATTTTCGCTCTACTGGATGGTGGCCATCTTGGATTTCTGGGTCGAAATAATGTCATAACGTCAAACTAATGTCAGATTCGGAATCCTCGTGGTCAAATTACCCAAAAAGGTGTCTTTGTACGTGATTCTAGGTGTTCTGGTTCAAAACTTAATTTTTCGAGATAGTGCCGGCGGTCATCTTGGATTCGGGCCTCTGGCGAAAAATGCCGGGATTTTTGGGAGGGACATAGAGGCTATTTTTGTTATAAAATGTCAATAGAAGTCAAATCAATCGTCAAACCTTACTAGCCAGAACATGGTCACGGAATTGAAGTTTTGGACCTAACTATTAGCTACTTTGTTTCAATAGTGCTCTTCCTGTTCCACATGCACTTTATTATAGATGGAGTTATTTCTGCAATCTGTGATCATGCCAGCTTGGGCCCGAGTTTCCTACAGTGAGCCTGTAATGACAAACGGAGGAATGAAAGTTTTAATATTGCATCTATTTGTCATTTGGGTTCCATTGCTGAAGTCTCCCAGGTCTGATGAGACGATTTCAAGATGATTACACAATATAAATTTTTTTTTTTTTTTGTATACAAGATCGTGGCTCGTGTAAGAGTTAACATTTATCACACAAACAATCAAACAGACACACAGAGTATATAATAAGGGGAGCGGTGGACAAGATGGGGAGAGAAGGGGAAGCACACAAACACAACATTTGAGAGCAGGGACATCGGGAGATCTGTGGGAGGGAGAGGGCTTGGGGGGAGGAGGCGTGGGAAGGGGGGAGGGTGGGTGGGAGAAGTATAAAACACAAGGACACTGCTAGAACTTCCAGGAAAGAAGTTGGTATTTCAAAAAGGTGGATCTGGGGTGAAATTAGTGGGTGTAGAAAAGATCAAGGTTTTGGATGGGGGAAGATAAGAGATGGTGGTGAACAGCTGTTTTAAAGACCTGGAGGGAGGAGTGGGATTGTAGAGAGTGAGGGAGTTTGTTCCAGAGGCGGGAGGAAAGAGAAATGAAAGACTGAAGGTGAGCAGAGAGTCTAATGAGGTCTCTAATAGTAAGATAAGATAAGATAATAAGACTCTAATAAGAGTCAATGGTCCTAATGAGGCAACATGATGAACCATGTGATTGACATACACAGGATTTTTAGACTTGTCCCCCAAGCTCCCGCTACACTCATCATTCCACTGTTCCTTCATGGAGCACATGTAATGTCTATCTTTGCTCAGATACAGACACACAATCTATACAATCCGTAGGTTCACTACATTATGGGATTACCTGACATTCGCTCTAAGCTTGATAAGTTGAGCTCAGACTGCTCGATGAAGTTAACGACCCTCTTGTGGTTCAGGATTCCCATTTGACTGTATTTGTTGGGGGGCCCGCAGTGTTCAGTCATTCTTAATGGTGCCTCTTGGGTAACGACCTGAGTATGACTAATCAGAGGGACTCGGCACAACATTTAAGAAGCGGTTGATCCGCTTTTTAAAAAGATTGAAAGTATGCATTTCCTGGAGAAGATGCAGTTTGGGAATACCAAGTAGGAATGGAAAAGAAACTGCTAAGCAGTAAAAGGGAAAGCTATGGCAGGATGGAAAAATAATGAAGTTAGGAGAAATCATTATTGACAAGTGGAACGCATTTAACGTCTCCTAAAAATCAGAAAAGGAGGCAAATTGGTGCAATTATGGTTATGGGAATACTTTAAGAGCTTGGAATAAAAGAGCACCGCAGGCAAAGTTACATATACAACACACAACAAATAGATAGTATTGGCGATAATACTCGAGCTTTTCAAGGTGGGTCATACAGGCACACGGATCAAATTTAAAGCAACGGATGACTCAGGAAGACTATTGAGTGATATCTTTGAAAAAGGGTGTGCTAGATGGGTTTGGTAGCTGGGTGAGGCCTCAATTGTTTAACCAGAGTTCGATCTATAACGAAACAGGATCTGACTTGAAATGTACTCTTTTTGTCGTGATGATTTGTGTATTTTTGGTGATGAATCATAAACGATGCTAACAATTAGAGGATGTATTCATCTGGTGTCCAGTTTGCTTGCACTTGGCTGTGGTTGGTAAGATTTCTCAGGTACCAGATCTCCCAGGTACCTTCCTCACCGTTGAGAGATCGGGCAAAAAAGGATCTATAACATGATATTTCAAAACGTTGTGGAGGAGTTATGACAAAATTAGGTGGTTGAGTTGGATAGATGACAACAACAACCTGATTACATTTTGGTTCAGGTCCGGGTCCAGATCTGACCTATTGGTGGGATACAAAATGTAAACTGTTCAGCCTGGCAGAGGTATGCACTCTGTAATGATTTCAATTACAAACTCCTTCAAGATAATGAGTTTTATTGAAATCAAACCTTCCACGTCATCTACAAAAGAATAATCACATATTAGCAAGCGGCCATATAAAAACCCTATGTAAAGCAAGCTGTATACAGATGCGTCATTTAAACTTAATAGCTCGGATCGGTCACAAAATAAAGGCAGTTCCCTCACACTCAGACCAACCCTCTTATAGGAACATTGCTTATCTCAGCCACCAGGGAAAAAAACTACAACGGGTCTTATCCTTTATTTCATTACATTCTCCCTCCAATTAAGAATTTCCAGTGAAGCGCGCATGGACGTAAGCCATAATACTGCATATGAGGCACACAGATAAACATCGTTCATCAGCAAAGAACAAAACCCATCTACCACCACAAATGAACCGGCTTCCGACTCTCTCGTCCAGCTCGGGTATGATAGCCGACAGAACTGATCTCAGAATCAACAATGTTGGGCTCAGCCGGACTCGTAGAATCTACTTCAGGCCCCAGCGGTTCCACACAAATTGGGATGCCATCAGGCAACGGGGGCCCTGAAGAAGAAGAATCTGCAACCTGCCCCGGAGAAGACAACGCAGGTGTGTTAAGTGCATCCAGCCCCACCTCATGCCCTTCACTCATACCCGGACATGGATCAGCGCCACAATGAACTAAATGCCGAACCGATACAGTTGCCGTGCATACGTCCGCCATCCGAATATGAGCGTATCCTGGGTTCCCTTCCAGCACGTGTACACAATCAACCAGTGGTTCGTATTTACTATGACGGACCATCCACTTCAAGAAAGCGGGTCCGGGTTCAGAAAGCCAGCCTGGCAAGGATTGTCCACTCGCACTACGCCTTTGATAACTAAACAATCGATCGTGTGGAGTTTCATTTGTAGTGGTACATAGGAGAGTATGTATAGCGTGTAAGGCTTCAGGCAACACTAAACCCCATTGATTAGAGCTCAAGCCCGGAGTTCTCAAAGCCATTTCCACGACCTTCCAGACAATGCCATTAAATCGTTCGACCTGACCGTTCCCCTGCGGATGACACGGAGTAGTCCGGCTGGCGGCGATGCCTCGGTCTAGAAGGAAGGACCTCATCTCCTGAGACTTGAACACAGCCCCCCTATCAGAATGCATGAAAGCCGGATGTCCGAACAGTAGAAACAGCTGATGCAAGCAGCGGATGACCATAGCGGATGATATGTCAGGGCATGGGAACGCAAATGGGAATCGCAAATACTTGTCTACGACCGTGAGCATATAGTGATGCGGGCCTGGCGGTGGTAGGGGTCCCTTAAAATCGATACCCAATCTCTCCCAAGGATGGCCGGCTTGAATCAAAGTCCCCATCGGCAGTTTGTAGAAATGAGGTTTAATTTCAGCGCACACCGAACATGAACAACACATGCGTCTGACATCATCTACCGAGAAAGGCAGATTACAACAGCGAACAAAATGCACGAGACGCGTCACCCCAGGATGACATAGAGATTCGTGAATAATTCGCAGATCATCGGAAGTCATGCCCACACAGACAGGTCTAGATAAGGCAACGGCTGCCAGATTATCGTGTCCAAGGCGATAGATTATGTCAAAGCAATACTCCGCCAATTCAATCCACCATCGCGATATCTTTTCATTCTTAATGCATTGTGCATGCCGATGGTCGTACATAAATGCCACAGACTGCTGATCGGTCACGAGTTGAAACTTTCTGCCCAAAATAAAGTGACGCCACCGCCTCATCGACTCCACTATGGCGTACGCTTCATTTTTTATAGCAGAGTGTTCACATTCACTGTCGCTCAAGGTGCGCGAGAAGAATGCCACAGGCTTCCTCCCCTGGGTCAGTGTCACAGCGATCGCTCAATTGGAAGCGTCTGTTTCGACTAGGAAGGGTATTGTCTCGTCAATGGAGGTCACGCAGGCGCCTTATATGGTCTCTTTCAGGTGCTGGAATGCGGCCTTGGCACCCATCGTTCGAGGGAACGCCTTGCAATCCACAAGAGGACAAATCTTTTCCAAGTAACCTTGGGCCCACCGAGAATAATGGCCAAATAGCCCCAAGGCATGGCGCAGAGACGCACGATCACACGGAGCCGCCATGTCGAGAAAATTGCGCAGTATCTCAGCATCCGGTTTTATCTCGCCTCCAGTCACTGTGTACACGAGAAGATCTATCATCTGGGCCGAATATTTACATTTTTCCTTGTTGAAAGTCAAATGGTACTGTTGGGCAACCCACAGTAATCTGCGCAAGTTGGTGTCATGGTCTTCTTGATTGTGGCCACAAACTGTCACATTATCAACGTACACAAAAATGTCTTTCAATTGCTCTTTAGCAATAATGTCATCGATGGTGCTGAAAACAAGTACACCATTTGTTACGCCGAAAGGGATGACCGAAATTGATAGAGCCTTTGGCCAGGTTCGAACCCAGTATAGGGTCTGTCAGACTCACGTATCAGTATCTGATGGTACGCACTTCTTAAATCCAAGGTGCTGAATACGCGGTACTTAGCCACATCACGTACCATATCATACAATTTGGGCAATGGATATGCGTCAAGCTGTGTGAATCTATTAACAGACTGCGAATAATCCACGAGCATGTGCTTCCGATGAGTAGCCGTATGCACTACGAGCACCTGGGCCCTCCACGAAGAACCACGGGGCTCTATAATGCCCTCCCGCAGCAATCGTTTAGTCTAATCAGCAATGAACTGCGTGTTGGCGCGAGTGTATCATCTAGACATTATGGGCTGCGGTCTACAATCGGCAGTTAAGCTCGGAAAGAGAGCAGGGGGCTCGATAGCCACCTCAGCCAGACCGCAAACCGAAAGAGTATTCTCCCCTACTCCGAATTGCATTTCCAACTGCCCATGTCTATGCAAAAAGTCATGGCCCAGCAGCACATCGGTGCATAAATTTGGCATTATCATGAGTTTAACATCAGGATACACAACATCATTGACAACGAAATTAACAATGCACATCCCCTTCGTGTGCGTCCACGGGCCTGCAGACGCCATGTAGATTCGCCGCGTAACTGGGCCAACTGTCCACCCATGCCGTTTGACCAGCGCTTGACAGACATAGCTTGTGTTGTTTCCCGTGTTGATCAGGGCATCGGCAGCTTTCCCCTCGACGAGTACAGGAAGCACCGCGCTGGAGAGGCTGGAGACAGGGCCGGCTCCGCGGAGCGGGCGTCCCATGAAGTGTTAGTTCCCGCGGGAGTGGTACATCGCATCTTCATCGAACGATAAACCTTCACAAAGTGTCCTTTATTCCGCAAGTATGACAAAGCGCATCCAGGGCAGGACAAAGAGCTGTGCGTGCCGACGATTTCCACAGAAGTAACACTTCGCATTATCGGAAGGAGAGACAGCAGCAGTAGAACTCAGGGCTTCTTCTTCGGGTGATGGCAGAACGTCGGAAGCTCCGGGAGTGGCCGCGACACTCGCAAGGGGTTGCTCAACATTAGCGTGTAAGCTTCAGCAGTTGCTCCTACTGTTATGTAAGGCCATCCGTATGCCTCTGAGCGAGTCTGAGTGAGCTGCAGGACGCGAGCTTGATCGTAAGCATCTTGGAGCGTCATAGCTGTTTTCTCAAGTAATCTTAGCCATATCGCGGGGTACAATAGGCCAGTTACAAAGGCGTCTCACATCAAATCATCAGTTATCTCAGCGGCCGTTAGAGTCTCAGACATGCAGTCCTTCCCGAGTCTTCTCAATTCCTGAAGATAGCGTTCGAGAGGCTCTGAGGGATCCTGTTGCCAAGAGGCGAGCATGTGTCTCACATACAAAACACTACGAGGTTTCACGTAGATTTCTCTCAAAGCTTCCACAGCGGTCTCATAAGTTTCACAATGTGAAATGTAGTCGAAAACGGTGTTGGACACGTGACAGGTAAGCACAGACAGTTTTTGCACATCGGTCATCTCCGGCATCGTGGCAATATAATTAGTCAAAGCTCGAAGCCAGTGTTCCCATTGGCTCACAGCATCAGTCGCCTGATGGTCCCCGCAGAACTTCTCGAGTCTCAGTAGCTTGTCCATGTGGACTCCGAGCGGAGAAAGTGATTTCAATAAAAAAAAATGTAATGATTTCAATTACAAACTCCTTCAAGGTAATGAGTTTTATTGAAATCAAACCTTCCACGTCATCCACAAAAGAATAATCACATATTAGCAGGCGGCCATATAAAAACCCTATGTAAAGCAAGCTGTTTAAAGATGCGTCAATTAAACTTACCAGCTCGGATCGGTCACAAAATACAGGCAGTTCCCTCAAACTCAGACCAACCCTCTTATAGGAACATTGCTTATCTCAGCCACCAGGGAGGAAACTACAATGGGTTTTATCCTTTATTTCATTACACACTCTACCGAGTGTCGTTCTAGTTACCCTCACCAGAGGAGAGGGTATTGCATTTGAGTCTGTCTGTTTGTCTGTTTGTTACTTGCCATAAAAAATTCCGGCAAGTATGTTGGTTGGTTTGTGTGTCTGTCTGTCTGTTTGTGCGCGGTACTACGTCTACATTGTTGCACATAGCATCGGCAGACTTTACACACATATTTGTCTTGCCCTGGAATAGACTGTGCCCAATCTTTAACTCTCTTGGCCCAAGGTCAAGCTCAAGGTCACCCAAAACGTGAAATCAGGGGGGTCGAGTTTTCATTTAAAATATATTTCAAACCACTATAACTCTAAAAGTACAAGCGATATGCACACACTTGCTGTTACTGATATATAGGAAGTCACATACGACATTTCATTTGGTACCATGACCTTTGACCTTAAGTGACCTTGAAAGGTCAAACTCAAGTTCAAAAATTGTTTTTTTTCTTCTAATAACTCTGTCAAACATTATCCGATTCCCTTCTAACCAACACCCGTGAAAAAAAAAGAACATTCCGCAACTCCTCGGTCTCTGACCGATTTCTAGTCTGTTTGTCTGTTTGTTTGTCCGCATAGAATAAATATGATTTTCTCTGCAACCGTTGGTCCTATTGACAGGAAATTTTCACCACAGGTGCACCTCCATTTGTAGAAAATTTAAGTTATAAATATGACGTCATACGTTACGTGGTATGGCCGCCATCTTGGAAAAACCGAAAAGCTTTGCACCTCTATATCTCCGACAGCGCAGCACAGAAAAAAATTAAGACATGCAACATTGTAAAGAACTCTCCATGGGGAATAAAATATGTTAATGATGATGTCATAGGTGCCTCCATTATGACGTCATAATTCGACAAGTACAAAACTTCATCCTATCAAGATGACATTTCTTAGGCGTCATGTAGACATAAATTGGTGGAGAAAGAAAATAATGATGACGTTATCGGTCACGTAGTTCGGCCGCCATCTTGGGAAAACCGAAAAAATTTGCACCTCTATATCTGACAGCACTGCATAGAAAAAATTGAGACATGATTCATTGTAAAGAGCTCTCCAGGTGGAATAACATATGTTAATGATGATGTCATAGGCACCTCCATTATGACGTCATAATTCGACAAGTACAAAACGTCATCCGATCAAGATGAAATTTCTTGAGCATCATCTAGGGATAAATTGGTGGAGAAAAAAAATAACGATGAGGTCATTGGTCACGTGGTTCGGCCGCCATATTTGTTTTAACACAAAAGACTTAAAAACCACTGAAAATACATCCTGGCGAGGGTCTGCAATCTCTGATTGCTCTTTCTTGTTACTTATTGTAATGCTGCACAACTAAACCTGCATATTAAAAGTGCAAGCTTGAATGCTTTACTGGGGAGGGAAAGCAGCTCTTACACCACCTGTATATTGAAACTCAAACTTGTCTCCTTCCTCAAATACCTGGTGACATCTTGTTAAGTCTGTCTTTGGATTATGCTTTCTCCTCCGTCCCCTCTCCCACTTCAAATGGCACCACAGCCGACTCTGCTCTTGAGAAGGCCAAATGCCTCAGTAATGCGTTTATTTCCAAACCTTGTGTCCCCAAGACCCCAACCCCTCATTATCTGTAGCCACCCTATCCACTATCCAGTCACACCCAACTGTTCCTGGACTCTGTGTTTTTTTTCAGCTGATAATGTGGAGACGTTTCTGGCAACCCTCGACTCTGATTCTGCAACTCGACGAGATGACATCAGCACACACGTCCGAAAAACTGATACCCATAAATTCAGAATTATCAGCTAAATTCCAATCATCATCAAGATCATGGAATCCATCACCATAGTTAACATCAAAATCCTTCTTTTTCTACAAAAGCCTCATTGCAGAGCATCCGTTCAGATTCAGACCTCATCACTTTAATCTGGACATTCTGCTTCTGCTCTCCCAACAATGGATGGAGGCCCTCAATGTCAGACATGATATCAAGACCATATCTCGAGACATTTCGAGAGCATTTTATACAGTCTGGAACCCCACCTTGCTCTTCAAACTCTCTACCAAAGTAGTGGCCAAAAAAATTGGCACCCTTGCACTTTTTTCAAATAACTAACAATTTCCTCTGAAAATAAGTTAAAATTGACAAAAGTATTTGGTCACCACAATTCTTTATTTCAATGTTAATATTACAGAACCTTTGTTTTTGTTTCAGAACTTAATTTATCCTTTTAAATCAGAAAACAAAATGGCATTGACAAAATTATTGACACCCTAGACTTAATATTTGGTAGCACAGACTTTGGACAAAATAACTGCAGTCAAGCGCTTCCTATAGCCATGAATGAACTTCCTACACCTCTCTACTGGCAGTTTGGCCCACTTTTCTTGTACAAACTGCTCCAGTTCTCGCAGATCTGAAGGGTGCCTTCTCCCAACTGCTGTTTTCAGATCTCCCCACAGGTGTTGAATGGGATTTATATCTGGAATCATTGCTGGCCACTTCAGAATAGTCCAGCGTTTTGTCTTGAACCATTCATGGGTGCTTTTTGAAGTGTGTTTGGGGTCATTGTCCTGCTGCAAGACCCATGACGTTTGATGGAGACCCAGCTTTCTGACACTGGGTTGAACATTGCGCTCCAAAATGCCTTGGTAATCTCCTGATTTCATGATGCCATGTACACATTCAAGTCACCCAGTGCCAGAGGTAGCACAGCAACCCCAAAACATCACTGAATCTTCTCCATGTTTTACTGCAGGGAAGGTGTTCTTTTCTTTGAAGGATTCACTTTGTTTTCTTTAAACGTAGAGATGATGTGCTTTACCAAAAAGCTCCAATTTGGTCTCATCTGTCCACAGGACATTCTCCCAGAAGGATTTTGGCTTGCTTAGGTGTGTTTTGGAAAACTCCAGGCGGGCTTCCTCAGCAGTGGGGTCCTCCTGGGTCTCCTACCATAGATCCCCCTTTCATTGAGTTGGCGACGAATGGTGTGCGTTGAAACTGCCGTACCTTGTGTCTGAAAGTCAGCTTGAATCTGTTTGGCAGTTGATCGAGGTGCTTTCTCCACCATTTGAACAATCCTTTGCTGCAATCTTCGATCAAGTTTTCTCTTGCGCCACGCCCAGGGAGGTTGGCTACACTGCCATAGGCCTTAAACTTCCTGATAACATTTCGTACAGTGGACACAGGAACATCAAGGTCTCTGGAGATGGACTTGTAGCCGTGAGATTGTCCATGCTTGGCAATAATCTTGTGTCTGACCTCCTCAGACAATTTTCTGGTTTTCTTTCTTTTCTCCGTGCTCATTGCGGTGACACACAGTGACACAAAACAGCAGAATGACTCCTTTTTTCTGTTCAAACTGGTTGAATGAGTGATTGTTATATTGCAGGCACCTGCAACTCACCACAGGTGAGTTCAATTCCAAAGTAAAGTAGATTTCACCTGCTTGAAATGTAATTATTTCTAACAACTTCTAAAAGGTACCAGTAATATTGTCCGGGCCATTTTAGGATTTCTGTGTGGAATAAGCTAAGATTTAGTAATGTTTTCAGCTTTTTTTGTTTTGTTCCACTGCAAACCAAAGAAATACAAATGTGGATACCAAAATATTTTTTTATTTCAACAATTTTCTGGAAGAAATGGTGTATTATTTGAAAAAGGTGCAAAGGTGCCAATATTTTTAGCCACAACTGTATGACATTCAAAGCCACCCCCTAACCCTAACTCTAACACAAAATCCAGAATCACTTCTCACCTCCACACATCCATTCCTCTTTTCCGCACTGGTGGATCCAACTTCGTCAGTCTCTTCAATCACATTCTTCCCTTCAGGGCTTCAAGACAGCAGTTCACCATCATTCCAGTCACCCCTCCCATCCACAACCACGATATTGTTTACCCCCATTAACCCTTCCCAACCTCACACCTCTTTACAAGTTTCCATTTTTTCCTTGTCCACCACAAGTGTCCTCCCCACAGCCCTCATTTGTCCAAAGCTTCCCTCTATTTTCTTTATCAATCATGCTGTTGGTGACCATGTTCTTGGTTTCTACTGTCCCCTTTGCTCCGTTATGTTCTGATCCGTTCTGTGGCCTCGCTCCCTCCACGAGCCTTGGCACTGTATATAAAACCTCCAAACTTTGGCTCTAATGAAATAAACTTTCATTGTCAAACTTTGGGAATATGCATCATTTAAAGGCAGATACTTCCTGCAAATACTTTTCTGGGTCAGATTATATTTTCTCCGTGAAAAATCCAAGGCTCACATAAAAGTTAACAGCAAAAGATACATGTTAATACAATACAGTCATTTACCCAGATGGTGTCACCTTCTATTTAATCTTTCTATCACACCTATATAGTATATATCTTGTATATCCTTACAGTCATGTCCTCCAATTTCCCTCCTCATTAAACCATCTCTTGCTAACTGCAACTTTGTCATAATACTCATTATCGAGCTTTAGCTTCAAGCTTATTCATCTTGATGCTTAAGCTCCTGGAATAAGTATGGAATATTTTAAAAGCTTTTCACTTGCCTGCCCTTATCAGTCATGTTATCAGTTGCAGTTCCTCCATTTTACAATTTCCATAGTAAAAAAAGTAAATCGGGGAAAGCAAGGAAAGCAATAGCAAGGATTAAAATAGGAGAAAATATATGGGGAAATTTTTCTTTTCCTATTTTTCTGCATATGAAAAACTATATTTTAAATAGTGAGTTTTGAAACAAAAAAAAGTAGGAGAAACATACATATTAAATAGCCCCCTTTTTAAAAAAATAGAGAAAAAATAGGAGAAAAATATATTTTAAATAGTGAGTTTTGGAACAAAAAAGAATAGGAAAAATATATTTTAAATAGCCAGTTTTGGAACAAAAAATAGGAGAATATATTTTTTTGAAATAGCCAGTTTTGGAACAAAAAAATAGGAGAAAAATATATTTTAAATAGTGAGTTTTGGAACAAAAAAGAATAGGAAAAATATATTTTAAATAGCCAGTTTTGGAACAAAAAATAGGAGAATATATTTTTTTGAAATAGCCAGTTTTGGAACAAAAAAATAGGAGACAAAATATTTTAAATAGTGAGTTTTGGAACAAAAAAGAATAGGAAAAATATATTTTAAATAGCTAGTTTTGAAACAAAAAATAGGAGAATGTTTTTTGAAATAGCCAGTTTTGGAACAAAAAAAATAGGAGGAAAAATATTTTAAATAGCCAGTTTTGGAACAAAGAAATAGGAGAAAAATAGGAGAAAAATATATTTTAAATACCTAGTTTTGGAATAAAAAATAGGAAAATAATAGGAGAAAAATACATTTTAAATAGCAAGTTTTGGAACAAAAAATAGGAAAAAAATAGGAAAAAATATATTTTTGCTTGCTGTAAATCCACTAGGGAATTTCCATCTCTCTCTCTCTCTCTAGCTTAAAAAGCACTAATTATAATCAATCCACCATGACGTCATCTACCACAAACACAATTTATGGAGTTGCATTTCTCACTGGGATTAAATTAATCTTTGAATAAATCTATCTCATTGTATAAACTAAATAAAACCAGATAAAACTGTATTTGTTTGTAGTACAGTATTTACATTTTCTTTCTTTATTCTGACATTTATACCAGCCACAGAATATTTCAAATAGCCCACACACCCTGTGGGATATTAAAAGTCATGATAATGTGTCTTATTTTTCCGAAAGAAGCAAATGTAGCACTTTGGGTCTTGCAGATAAAGTAGATAACTAGGCTTCTGATTAACCAATTACTTGAACCACATCCCCTGCAGCAACACCTTGAGACTGACTCATCTACAACTTGAAACCCGTGGCAGGACCACAAATCTAAGCAAGTGGGCCGCCATGCACAGGAAATTACTTATTCATGATAAATTAATGAACTGCTGGCTCCTCGCCACGTACACAAACACACTGCGTGCTTTCTAATTCCGAATCCAAATCGCTAAATAATTAGATCTGTTGGGACATGTCACTGGAACAAATCTCCATGTTTAGCATGGTCATGGAAAGAGGGGCAAAATTATTGCGCAATCACAATAATTTGATTGTTACGAGCACATCAAACACCTTTCGATTTATATTAATGTTCATTACTCATTAGATTCAACACTCCCATTGAGTCCGTGTACTTATTTGAATGCAAGTTGCTTTCTTCGTGGTGTATGAAGAAAGTAATTATCTGCTCTTTCTCTCATTCTCTCTTTAAGTTCATCCTTCCTCAGTCAGATATTAAACAAACAAATACAACTTTGATGGAGAAAGGAAGTTCTGCGTACTTGGGTTATAGAAAAAGGTACAATTACTGGCTGGCCTTCTCCGTCCATACGGAAGTGATTGGTCCCCATGCAGTATCAGGGTGGTTTTCCAGGGTGAGCAATGTCTATATCAGAAAGGGCTTTACGGGGATCCTCTCATCCATGAAATTTGACTGATCCATGCAATTTCATCAAGGTAACCGCTTAAGATACCTCGTTTGCTCTGACAAAGGCCTATAGTGCCTGAAATGTCAGCAGCACCAAGCTTCTCTATAGCAAGTATAAACTTATAGTTGATAAAATCCATTGTTTAACTTGTCAACTAATACAGACTGGCAATAACCTTCAGAAATACTTGTGTTCCATTATACCTGCTTAAAGGAATACGAGTACTCTGGTGATAGAAACTATTGGATCTCTAAAGAGGAACCCAAACGCTCAGACCACCTCAACGCTAAGCTATCCCTTGATACCCTCCTTGCAAAATAGATATAATATGTCTTTTTCTGATTTCAGATTTATAAAGTGGGTAATTTTGTGATTAAAAGTGGAAATCTTCTTCTTCTTCATGATTATCCCTGACGTCACACCAGGAAGTTGGCCGTCACTTCTGTATTGTTTACGGGTGACATCGCGGTACGATTTAAATCAAACAGCGAATAATTATTGTACACCGCACCTTTCCTATGCCATCTCCAGGCATTGCAAATCATCATTGCTGGGCACCGAAGGGGGCTCGGCAGTGACGCACGCTGAAAGAGAGTACTCAGTTTTCACTCTGGTTGTTTGTACACCGCTCCTTTCCTATGCCATCTCCAGGCATTGCAAATCGTCATTGCTGGGCACCGAAGGGGGCTCGGCAGTGACGCACGCTGAAAGGGAGTACTCAGTTTTCACTCTGGTTGTTTGTTTTCTTGCTTTCTTTCTTGTTTGTTTGTTTGTTTGTCCGGGCGATATCTCAGCCATCCTTTGAGCTAGGAAGCTGAAATTTCGGCACAATAGAATAGTGAGTGAGCAAGTCCTTTGTCAAAAACGGTATTTTTTGTTTTTTGATTAATCAATCAATTAATTGAGGAGTTATTTAATTATTAGCGATTAATAAAGTACTTATTTAATTAATCAAATTTCCTTTCTCTTCTGACCATTAACTCAGGCACCTTTTGAGTTAGGAAGCTGATATTTGGACATGCCAATGACCAGGTGATTTGGCTGCAAAGGCTATTTTTGATTTATGAATTAATCAATTAATAGATTAATTATTTAATTATTCGATTAATGGCTAAAAAAAATTTTTTTTAAAGTTACAGATTCTGAAGAAATAGTGGTAGTTTATGTGTTCTTTGACCGAATTGATTAATAATTTATTTTTTTCATGATTATTATTTATTTCTTTTCATTATTAATCATTTACTTATTTTCTTTCTCATTTGGCCAATATCTCAGGCACCTTTTGAGCTGGGAAGCTAATATTTGGACATGACAGTGACCAAGTGATGTGGCTATCAAGGATATTTTTGAGTTATTGATTAATCATTTAATCCATTAATTATTTATTGATTAATCGATTATTTATTTATTGATTCATCAATTAATTATTTAATTTTTATTAATGACTTATTTAATTACATTTCTAAAAGATACACCTTCGGATGAAGCACCAGTGGTTTAGTTATGCTATTAGCCAATTGATTAAGAAAATATTTTGTGATAATCTTTTATTGATTTTAATTATACAATTAATCAATCAATTAGCGTACACCTCTCCCTCCCAATACAGCCTCTATGAGCTGCACTGCGGTATTGCCGGGCGCCGGAGGCACTGCAGGATATTTAATTATTTGGCATTGGGGCGGTGTACTTTGAATGTATCTGTACTTGTTTTCGAATTTCTTCAAATATGCTGGGACGATGCATCCTTGGTGATTGTTGTGATACAAACCGAGATGGACCCATGCTACACGAGTGGCCGAAGGATCTGAGGGTTGCTAGAAATTGGACGACATTATTCTGAAATGCCTGAGTAGTGAGTGTGGACCAGGCCTACAAAATGTTTGCTTTTGTGCTCAGAACATTTTATAGAGAACTGTTATGAAACAACAGCGAAGGCCATATCTTGTGGTTATCTGCCACAATTGAGTGGAAAAAACAAGCATCGCTCAAAATTGTAGGACCATCCAGCACCTCTACACCCTCTAACACCCCCCATTAAAAGTCACCCTATATCGCTAAGAATACCCACGACCATCCCACATCTCCCCCATAGGCCATATCACCACTCCCCCCTCCATTTGGGACGTGGGAAATCAACACAGCATGACACGCACAATTACAGACAAAAATGGCGTCGCGAGAATGTATGAAGCTGGACGATCATGTAACATACAGTACACCGGGTCAGCCTGTGAAGGTAGGAAAAAGCATTTGTCGCCCATTTGGTCGACGGTGTCCGAGTGTGCCTGGGCGGTGTATGTGCCGATTCGTGCCACGTCCATGCTGAGTTGTGTCGTGTACGTGTTGATTCGTGCCGTGTACGTGGTGAGTCATCCCATGTACGTGCTGCATCTTGACATGTAGGTGCTGAGTAGTGCCATATACGTGCTGAGAGTTCCACGTGGTGTCCGTGCCATATTTCTTCTGCAGTAATATAATGAAGGAACTGCGCTCCAACGCGAGTCGAAAGAATTGACGCGACCAAAGACGGAATTCGTCCGAGTTGCTTTATTGAAACAAAACAGCTCAGGTATTCTGACAAGCCCGTTTATCGGGCAGCAATATATATACACATTTATGTCGGGAAGTTTGCCCGGCAAAAGCTATACCGGGCATGCCCGGGTGTCAAGGGCGAGCCTTGGAAAGGCGAGTCTGGACCTGCCCGGGCGTGTTTGGCTGCGGCCTGGCAAGTCGAGGCTGGGCGTGCCCGGGCGCTCTGGACGAGCACTGGAAAGGCGATAGCGGGCATGCCCGGACGCTCTGGGCGAGCCCTGGAAAGGCGATAGCGGGCATGCCCGGACGCTCTGGGCGAGCCCTGGAAAGGCGAGAGCGGGCATGCCCGGGAAAGACGAGACCGGGCGTGCCCGGGAGGTTCGGGCGTGCCCGGGAACAGTGAGTCCGGGCATGCCCGGGAGAGGCGCGTCTGGCCGTGTTCTGGCCGGTGCAAGGCGATTGTGTGCATCCAGCGGTAACCGCTACACACGCCCCTCCAGAATCGACCTGCACCGGCAGGGTCAATTTAAGGGGGGTCCGGATGACCCGGCCGAAGCGACCCCTGGAGGGTCGTGGGGAGGGGTCCGACGTGGTGGTGGGTGGTCGAGCGGGGGGAACTGTGGACAGGGGGCGGCCTCGCCGCGGAGGAAGGGCCAACCGTGGTGGTCGGTCGACGTCCATGTGCGCCGGTTTGAGGCGGTCCACAGAAATCCGGTCCGGCCGGCCGCCGAAGTCGACGATGAAAGACTTGTCGCCCCGTCGCAGGACCCAGAAGGGCCCGTCGTACGGCGGCCGGAGTGGCCCCCGGTGCGCATCATGACGCACAAAGGCGTACTCCGCTGTGCGAAGCGCCGGGGGGACGTAGGATTGGGGGCCACCGTGGCGGGACGTAGGCACGGGGGCAAATCGTCGGGCGGCCTCCTGGAGGTCCGAGCGCTGGCGAGCGGCGGACCAGGGACTGGTAGCGTCGGGCACGAATTCGCCCGGGACGCGGAGCGGCTGGCCATAGACGAGCTCGGCGGCGGACGCCTGGAGGTCTTCCTTGGGGGCCGTGCGAAGGCCCAAAAGGACCCACGGCAGCCGGTCGGCCCAACCGTCGTCCTGAAGGCCGGCCATGAGTGCGGCCTTCATGGAGCGGTGAAACCGCTCACACAACCCGTTGGCTTGGGGGTGGTAGGCCGTGGTGCGGTGCAGCGTGACCCCCAACGAACGGGCGACCGCGCCCCAAAGCTCAGACATGAACTGTGGGCCGCGGTCGGACGAGATGTCCGCTGGTGCGCCGAAGCGCGCGACCCAGGTGGCGATGAACGCCTGCGCCATGTCGGCGGTGGTGGTGGAGGTGAGGGGCACGGCCTCCGGCCACCTGGTGGTCCTGTCCACCATGGTGAGCAGGTGGGTGAACCCCCGCGAGGGGGGCAGGGGACCCACCAGGTCCACGTGGACGTGGTCGAAACGCCGTTCAGGCACGGCGAAAGGTGCCAGCGGGGCCTGGGTGTGGCGGTGGACCTTGACCTGCTGGCAGGCCGTGCAGGCGTTGGCCCAGTCGCGGATGTTTCGTCGAAGGCCGTGCCAGACGAAACGTGCCGACACCAGCTTCTGAGAAGCTTTCCGGCCCGGGTGAGAAAGGCCGTGGATGGAGGCGAAGATGCGGCGCTGCCAGGAAACGGGCACGATGGGGCGAGGCTGGCCCTGGGAGACGACGCAGAGCAGGACGGTGCCCGCGAAGGGAATGTCGGCCAGGCGGAGGCCCGTGTCCGCCACACGGAGTGCCTGCACCGAGGCGTCGGTGATCTGGTCGGCCGCCATGAGCGCGAAGTCCACGCCGAGGTGGACCGCGTTCGCGCTGGCCCGAGAAAGACAGTCGGCCACGGCGTTGTCTTTGCCGGCGACGTGCCGGATGTCCGTGGTGAACTCCGACACGGCGGAGAGGTGGCGCTGCTGGCGGGCCGACCACGGCTCCGTGACCTTAGGCATTGCGTAGACCAACGGCTTATGGTCGACGAAAGCCGTGAACGGGCGGCCCTCCAGGAGGTGTCGGAAATGGCAAACGGCCAGGAATAGCCCGAGCAGCTCGCGGTCGAACGTGCTGTAGTTTAACTCGTTCGGCCGGAGTTGCCGGCTGAAAAAAGCGAGTGGCTGCCAAACCCCGTCCACCCATTGCTCATGGACGGCGCCCACCGCGTAGTTGGAGGCGTCCGTAGTGAGGGCGATGGGCGCGTTGAGCACCGGGTGAGCCAGCAGCGTTGCGTCGGCGAGGGCCCGTTTGGCACTGGCGAAGGCCGCGTCCATGGCCGCGGACCAAACAATGTTATGCTTGGCCGGCTTGCCCCGGAGGGCCTCGTAAAGGGGCCGCATGAGCTGAGCAGCGCGGGGCACGAATCGGTGATAAAAATTCACCATGCCGAGGAACTCTTGGAGGGCCTTGATGGAACGGGGATGCGGGAACGTGGTGATGGCCTCGACCTTGGTCGGCAGCGGCACGGCCCCGGTCTTGGTGATGCGGTGGCCCAAAAAGTCAACGGTCGTCGCGCCGAAGTGGCATTTGACCGGGTTGACAATTAAGCCGTGCTCGCTGAGGCGACCGAACAGTGTTCGGAGGTGGAGGAGGTGCTCGGTGCGGGACGTGCTGGCGACGAGGATATCGTCCAGATAGACGAAAAGAAACGGCAGGTCACGCAGCACGCCGTCCATCAAGCGCTGGAACGCCTGGGCCGCGTTCTTGAGGCCAAACGCCATCCGCAAAAATTCGAACAGGCCGAACGGCGTGATGACGGCCGTCTTCGGGACGTCAGCCGCCCGGACAGGTACCTGGTGGTAGCCCCGTATCAGGTCAATTTTCGAAAAGATGACCCGTCCCGCCAAACGGGCAGAAAAGTCCTGAATATGCGGGATCGGGTACCTGTCGGGGGTGGTAGCGTCGTTGAGACGGCGGTAGTCGCCACACGGGCGCCATCCACCCCCCGGCTTTGGCACGATGTGCAGTGGCGAGGCCCACGCGCTATCGGAGCGCCGCACGATGCTGAGGTGCTCCAACGCGTCGAACTCGGCCTTCGCCACGGCGAGCTTGGCCGGGTCGAGGCGGCGGGCCCTGGCGTAGACCGGCGGGCCCGTAGTGGGTATGTGGTGCTCGATCCCGTGCCGCACCGTGACAGCCGAAAACGTCGGCCGCGTGAGGGGCGGGAATTCCGCGAGCAGGCGAGCGAACTCGTTCGCTGCCGGAGGGGCGCACGCCAGTTCGGTCGGCGCGGAGCTGCTCATTGTGCACGCCAGGGAGCAGAAGGTCTCGGCGTGGACAAGGCGACGTCGTTTGACGTCGACCAGCAGCCCGTGCGCGCAGAGGAAGTCGGCGCCCAGCAAAGCCACGGGGACGCTGGCGGTAACAAAAGTCCATTGAAAACGCTGGCTGCCGAAGCAGAGGGTGACGACGCGTGGGCCGAAAGTGCGTATGGCCGAGCCATTAGCAGCGACCAAAGAGGGGCCGCAAACGGCGTCCCGCCTGTCCTGCTCGGAGGCGGGTATGACGCTCAGTTGGGCACCGGTGTCACACAGGAAACGCCGCCCAGACGCTTTGTCCCGAATAAACAGCAAGTTGCCCGAGTGGCCGGCGCTCATGGCTGGGAATGAACGCCGGCCCGGCCGTTTCCCGACCTGCCGAAAGTGCACGGGGGCCGGCACGTCCGAGCCTTGTGTCCGAACCTGGCGTGGTAATAACACCACGCCCGGTCAGGTGGAGGCCCCGGCCGTCGTGTCGGAAGCGGGCGGTGCGGCGTGGCGGCCGCCAGTTGCACCGGCAGTTCGGCCTCCAACCGCGCAGGGCGCTCGGGCGTCGTGGGCGTCGCCTCGGAGGACGGCGGGCTCCAGGTAACCGCGCCGATGTGCTGGCCCGCCGAGGAGATCTTATCGGCTTCCCTGGCGAGGGCGCGGGAATCCGTGATCAACGTGCCAGCCAGGGCGAGGCGTACTGGGTGAGGCAGCTGGCGAAGGAACAGCTCGCGGAACAGAAAATCCGGAGAGTGCTCACCGAGCAACGAGAGCATATAGTCCATGCGCTCGGACGGGCGCGTGTCGCCGAGCTCGGGCAGAGCGAGCAGGCGCCGTGCGCGTGCTGCCGGTGAGAGGGCGAAAGCGTCGAGGAGGAGTGTCTTCAGCACATCGTATTTGTCAGCAGCCAGCGGGTGCTCGAGGAGGCTCAAGGCGCGGGCCGCGGTGGCGGAACCGAGCGCCGCCACAACATGGTGGAAGCGGGTGTCGTCCGCAGTGATGCCTCGCAGGGCGAACTGGGAGTCCGCCTGGGCGAACCAAACAGCCGCGTGAGCCTCCCAGAAGGTAGGCAGTTTAAGCGTCACTGCCGTGTCCATGTCGGTAGGTCACCAATGAAGGAACTGCGCTCCAACGCGAGTCGAAAGAATTGACGCGACCAAAGACGGAATTCGTCCGAGTTGCTTTATTGAAACAAAACAGCTCAGGTATTCTGACAAGCCCGTTTATCGGGCAGCAATATATATACACATTTATGTCGGGAAGTTTGCCCAGCAAAAGCTATACCGGGCATGCCCAGGTGTCAAGGGCGAGCCTTGGAAAGGCGAGTCTGGACCTGCCCGGGCGTGTTTGGCTACGGCCTGGCAAGTCGAGGCTGGGCGTGCCCGGGCGCTCTGGACGAGCACTGGAAAGGCGATAGCGGGCATGCCCGGACGCTCTGGGCGAGCCCTGGAAAGGCGATAGCGGGCATGCCCGGACGCTCTGGGCGAGCCCTGGAAAGGCGATAGCGGGCATGCCCGGACGCTCTGGGCGAGCCCTGGAAAGGCAATAGCGGGCATGCCCGGACGCTCTGGGCGAGCCCTGGAAAGGCGAGAGCAGGCATGCCCGGGAAAGACGAGACCGGGCGTGCCCGGGAGGTTCGGGCGTGCCCGGGAACAGTGAGTCCGGGCATGCCCGGGAGAGGCGCGTCTGGCCGTTGCAAGGCGATTGTGTGCATCCAGCGGTAACCGCTACAATAACTGATTTAAATCCCCGATAAACCGTCAATTGAACAGAAAAACAGAACCCACCAATCTGTAGTGAACATGCGACCGGAGTTTTCCTCTGCACTTCAAAAATAAGTGCCATCTTCCTCTTTACTAACACCACTGATTTGCTCACATATGCCACTAGGTTCGAAACGATACGTATCCACAATTCCCCTGAAAGCATTTCCATCACTAAGTTTGTCTCCACTAGTTTTCTTCACAATCTCACTGATTAGTTTCAACATAGGCCTACTGAGAACCTTCAGAGTTGCTAATCAGTATTGGACTCGACACGCACTCTTTCTCCATGTAAAACCGCCGTTAGGATCAACGTGAGTTCATAATGTGACGTCACAGGCAAAATCGAAAATCGACACTTTTTGTTTTGCCAATCACAAAGTGTCGAAATAATCACCGTCTTGAAGTGGATGGGAACTTGCACAAATTAGACTAACAGAGAGATGTGAGAAGTGAGAGTAAAGTTTAGGGGGGGGGGGGGGGGGGGATCAGGGACATGTATGAAGGTTGATATTATCTAACAGTGAACCTCTGACTTGAAGAACTTGTAGAAATCTGAAAGATATTCCTCACAACATGAAGAATCACCTTCAGAGGCCATTTTTCCCCGCGGAGCAGGGGTTGGGCTTTTTCGGGCACCGTGGTCCCCTTTTTGAAGCAATGTTTTATGGCCGGATGCCCTTCCTGCCGCCAACCCTGTTAGTCACCTCTTGTGACACAGGGAATTACCATATGAACTGGTACTCAATTTGCCGACCTCGGAAGGATGACAGGCTGAGTCAACCCCTCTGGTGTTAATTCTGCGATCAACCGGGATTCGAAATCAGGATCCTAGGATCCCAACCCGGCACCCTAACCGCTAAGCCAACACCAGGCCGTTAGCATGGCAAACATAAAATGCAGATATATGTATTTGCGGACATTTGCTTTCGGCAACCACCATAGTAAGCTACCTTGCACACGCATCGATACAATGTTTTTTTGTACACTAAGTCGAGGCTCATATAAGAGGAAAATGCAGTCTCAGGTTCTGGGAATCATCAATATTCATGACACAAAGCCAAGGAAGAAGTTTTCCAGTTTTATCCTCACAGACAGGTCATGCTTTCTTCTACTTCCATCCGATCAAACATTTCACCTGCTCTTTCTGATATCACACCATCTCCATACTCTCAAGGTCACGTGCATTTTTCGACTAATTTACTCTTTGCTTGTTTTCCCAAGTTCAAACTTGGATACTCAAGCATTCTCTTTCATTCCTCCTTGTTGCACCTTTGCATGTTTTCACCTGTCTACGCCCACTCTTGCACTTTGCTTCTGACCTTCAAACTCAATGTATCCACCGTTGTGTTTCAAGCCATTCTTCCCCCACTAGGTAACATGTTTCACTCGACAGTCTCTCTCAGTATGGCAAGACCAACTGGGATGCATTCCACTTCCCTCTTAGTGATGTTCTTTGGAACTCAGTTCCTTGTCATCGCACATCATAAGATGCTGATGATGTTACTCCGTGGATTTGTTGTTGGCATGGAGTTATTCATCCCTCCTCAAACCTTCCAAGTGAGACAACATTCTCAGCCTGCGCAACAGCAATTGCCCATCACAGCCATTTCTTTAAGTACCATCATGATGGCTTTCATCAGACTCGACATCGATATTGTCTTTCAAGTAATTGCTGTAAAGGGGTATTATAGAATTTCAAGATCCAATATGCAGAGTCTGTCCGTAATTCTGTCCAAGCTTTTCAGTTTTCAAAGTGCCTACCCTCACTCTCTTCAATCGCACTCCCCCCTCCATGTCTTTCAAACAGCTGTTCACCACCATCTCTTATCTTCCCCCATCCAAAACCTTGATCTTTTCTACCCCCGTTAATTCACCCCAGATCCACTTTTCTGAAATACCGTCTTCTTTCCTGGAAGTCCTAGCAGTGTCCATGTGTTTTTTTTAACTCTCCCACCTCCCCCCCCCCCCCCACCCCTTCCCATGCCTCCTCCCCCTAAGCCCTCTCCCTCCCACAGATCTCCCGATGTCCCTGCTCTCCATCTTGTCTTCCGCTCCCTTTATCATATATTTTATGCTTCAGTTTGTCTTTTTTATTGATCAGTGTTTGCTCTTACACGAGCCTCGATCTTTCATACAAAAAAAAAAAAGAAGCTCAGCAGCTTGGGTCCAGAGATTTCTAGAGAATTGCTAACAACCTAAATAACTCATCCATACCTGGCATTTTCAATTGTCCATGTGTTCTCAATCAATTGTCCTGAAGATGTGTTCTCCGGAACTGTCTTCTGTTTTTTCAAAATTATGGAAACTGCGCCTGTCGAAGTCTCCATTACCATCTTGTTTGAAACTGGATCTGTTGTGCCAGTGTAAAAAAAGTTTGGGAAAGAAATCTGATCCCATTAACACCCTATTAGCCCACGGTACTTCCCCTCATGAGTAAAGTCTTTGAAACAATCAACAACTTATGGAACACCTGGAACACAATGATCTTCTAACTGATGTACAATATTGCTTTAGACATTTCTTGTCTAGTGGTGATCACCTAGTGGTGATCTTTTATCACTCATGATTGAGCATATTCCGGGTTTGGATTGCCATGATGAAACCAAGATTTTTGCTCTTGACATCTCTAAGGCCTTCGATAAAATATGGCACAGAGGGATTATTCAAAAGCTATGTCCAATAAATTTCAAGTGTAATAGCAAAAGGTCTGAATACTTATGTCAATGTGATATTTCAGTTTTTTCATCTATCTATAATTCCAGTAATCTCTGTCTGTCTGTACGTTTGTCTGTGACCGCTGTTTCTCGACAACCACGGGTCCGATATACTTTTAACTTGCCAGGTATATTGCTGGGGACCCGAGGATGTGCCTTTTCAAGGTTTCTTATTAATCGGACAATTACTTACCGAGCTATGTCCAAAAAACGATTCAACCAATCAGAGAGCAGCGAACGATCGCGTGTGCCGAACGTGGCGGGCACACTCTGCCTCGGATGGCACATTTGAGAGCGTATTCATTTATTTCACGTTTGCAAACTATGTTGGCGTTAAACTATGTTTTACAACTAATAAAAACGAATTTGCGATTCATTCGCTTTCCTGCGCGTTTGTGCACGCGATGGCGATTTCTTTACCAAACTCCGGAAGCCGTTCGCTTTGGACCAAACCATTGCATGTAAATAGAGGGGGGGGATTGTCACCACTCGCAAGCCGTTCGCTTTGGACCAAACCATTTCATGTAAATAGAGGGGGCGGGGGGGGGATATAATTTTAGATATAGATATAGTACGGGCATGCCCTAGTTTTATTAAATTTGCTAAACTTTCTAAAATCCTGTTTTCTTTGTCATTATGGGGTATTGAGTGTAGATTGATGAGAGAAAAAAATGAATTTAAACGATTTCAGCATAAGGCTGCAACATAACAAAATGTGAAAAAAGTGAAGGGGTCTGAATACTTTCTGAATGCACTCACTGTATGTGTGTGTGTGTGTATATACAGTATATATACAGTATATATATATATATATATATATATATATATATATATATATATATATATATATATATATATATATATATATATATATATATATACACTACATGGCCAAAAGTATGTGGACACCCAAACATCACACCCGTATGTGCTCGTCGAACATCTCATTCCAAAATCATGGGCATTAATATGGAGTTGTTCCTCCCTTTGCTGCTATAACAGCCTCCACTCTTCTCGTAAGGCTTTCCACTAGATGTTGGAACATTGCTGTGGGAATGTGCTTCCATTCAGCCACAAGAGCATTCATGAGGTCGGGCACTGATGTTGGGCGATTAGGCCTGGCACGCAGTCAGCATTCCAAGTCATCCCAAAGGTGTTCGATGTGGTTGAGGTCAGGGCTCTCTGCAGGCCAGTCAAGTTCTTCCACACCGATCTCAACAAACCATTACTGTTTGGACTTCACTTTGTGCACGGGGTATATATATGCATGGCTTTGTGCATGGCATGCCAAATCCACTGATTAGAAGGGGTGTCCGCATACTTTTGGTTATGTAGTGTGTGTATATATTGTTACAGACGCGGTTGTGGATGTTGGTTTACCGAGCGGTTTGGTATGACCGCGCCTGCACGTTTACCCGATTATGCTCGAACGTTGACTAAGTCGCGCTATGCTAAATCAATGATGGAAAAGACACAACGGCTGGATTAAAATGACACGACACCAAGGGTTCAGTTCTCAAGACCTCCGGAGGAGGTTATATTATGGCGGAAGGTTAGATTACAGGAATGAGAGGGACAGCATAGAAAGGCAGGCACTTAAACACGGTCTTATCTTAACCCCGACAGATGACAGATAAACGGGACAAAAGGCTGACTCACACGGGGATTGATGGCAAGGAGGGGCAGGTCTTCGATGGCTCAAGGTGCACCTTGGCTCAGGGGCAAAATCGACCCGGTCCAGTCCAAAGATGCGGGGAGGTCGCTCACTCAGCGCTCGGAGGTGGTGACTTGTCTTCTTCAAGCTGGGGGCGCATCTGACGTCACGTCCGGTAAGTGGCCGCGTATATCCGGCGGGGAGTGACACGCCCTCGGCTCGTTAGCTCCGCCCCAGATGGAATCGGCCCGTTGCTTCTCATTGGGTGCGTGCGGGGGGGTTACCGGCTCCGCCCTTGACGAGGGGCTGACAGGGAGCCCCTTCGTGGTAACCCCGTCGGAGCGCATGGTCAATGGCGGCTAACCGAGCCGGTGTGAGGACGCACACTCCCCCGCGCCGCGCCGCCCCCATTCTCCTCTGTTGTTGTAGTTGTAGTTGTAGTTGTTGTTGTTGTTGTTGTTGTTTCATGGGGAAGATGGGAGGAGGTAAGGGGAGGTCCTAAACTCACTACTGGTGCCATATGATCACATTCTGGTGCAACGAAGAGTCAGAATTAATGGAAACGAGTCCTTAACTGACATAGACTAAGAATAACTAGCAAGATGTCCTATAGTTGTCTACGTGAGATGCGGTGAACCTGGGCACGACATTTAATGGGGGAAAAAGGGGAAGGTCGTGTAGTGAAAATCGTATCTGTACTGAACCCGAGGGGGAATGCTCGCTGCTCGCTGTCATCGTTGTCACCGCTAGGGGCGTGACTATAAGACCTGTTGCTGTGTCGGTGCTCCGGGACTTCTCCCTTGTGACATGTTACATCGGTAGCCTCGTTAATGGTACGCCTTTATAGAATATCTAGCTTGCTTGCTTTGAATGATGAATGGCTTCATGAGATGTCGCATCGTATGCTTATTGTGTGTTTCTACTTCTACAGGAATGATGTGTTGATCTAAATGCAATTAAACCAAACCGTTGGACTAAAGTTGTGTGGACCTGAATGGTTTTCCACAACACTTAATTGCATTTAAGATCTGCTGACATGGCTGGCAACAAGACGTTGACGGTGTCCATTTTCAGCGCCGACCCACAAGCCACGGACGGAGGCTTGCAACTCAAGCACTGGCTCCGACAACTGGAGCATCTCTTTGATGAGCCTGAGACCGCTCCGACGCCTGCCGCGAAGCTGGCGATATTACACTCAAAAATCGACTACCGGGTCTACCACGCGGTCGCTCAATGCACGACGTATGATCTTACCATCGCGGAGCTCAAGCGGCTTTACATAAAACAAAAAAGCCCTGTGTACGCGCGTTATTTGCTGCAAACGCGACGGCAGCAGCCCAACGAGCCTATGTATCATTACGCCCAGGAGCTCCGGCAGCTCTTGCTGGACAGCGTCAGGGAGCCACGGACTCCCGAGCAGGCTAAGGATGATCGACTTTTAGATGCCTTCATAGCAGGGGTCTCCTCCCAGGAACTACGTCTCAAACTCTTGGAGAAGACCGACCTGACCTTCGCTACGGCGGTTGAGCAAGCGACGGTGTATACCGAAGCGCGGATGCAATCGAACGCCTATGATCGCACGCGCCTTTTGGCGGGCACCTCACTACACGCCCGGCCGGAGAGTGCCACTGACGAGGACGTGGATCCGCCTGCTGAACTCCGGGATGCTCCGGAGGATGACCCTACCCTGACTGCTGCCGTTACGACCAGCAGACCCAAGGCCTTGCGCGGGGCCGCATGTTTTTTTTGTGGAGGGCCTCGTCATGCCCGAGTCGTGTGTCCGGCACGTGACGCTATTTGCCATTTGTGCTCGCTAAAGGGACATTACGCGAAAGTGTGCAAGAAAACGGCGCGCGGCTCGCGGCCCTTCGACTCGCGCAGCCGCGGCCGCGTGGGCGCAGCAACCTTGAACGGGCTCGTAGCAGAACCCACGAGCCCAGCACCTTACCCGACTTCGAAGGGGAGGGCCGCTCTCTGCGGCCCGCTGGGCGCTCAGACGACCTTGATTGGCGCCACCGGACAGCCACCACCGTCTCATTCTCCATCGGGGACAAAGGCCGCGTCCTTGGCCAAACCACGGGCCACACTTCACCAAGCCCCTCGTACTCCTCGAGTCGCCCACGAGCTAACGGCGGCCCCCGCCCCGTCAAAAGAGTTAAGGCAACTTTCGAATACTACGGAAGCCTTTTGTCAAAGCGACCAAAAATGTAAAAAGGCAATTTCGAATACTACGGAAGCCTCTTGTCAAAGCGACCAAAAATGTAAAAAGGCGATTTCGGATACTACGGAAGCCTTTATCTGCCAGGAGTGTCAAAAGGCAATGTCAAATACTACGGAGGCCTTTTCTCGTCGGATTTTGAATCGCGAAACACCGGAATGCTGGGGAAAGCCCTCTGATGACGATAATGGGATCCCCATGGCCAACACAGCCTCCGGCCACGCTCGCAAAACTGCTGCTGGTGTAGGATCCACCCGCGAGGCTGGACCGACCCATTCGGGGGGCTCAGTCCCGCTCCCAGCTGCCTCGTCTGGCCTGGCTCAAGCCCTTATTCCCCTTATGGTTGAGGGCCATTGTGTTCAGGCCTTGGTGGATACCGGATCTACGGATAGTTTTATCGACCAACGACTTGTGCTCAGGCATGGATGGCGGATCGGGCGGTCTACGAGACGGATCTTCATGGCTTCCCAGGGACTGCGGCTCAGCACGAAAGGGGAATGCCGATTGAAACTCGTACTAAAGGGACGGGTTTTCCCTGATGTACACCTTATGGTTTTACCCGCATTATGTGCTGATATTCTGCTAGGACACGATTTTCTTAAGCTGCATGGACGTCTGGTAATGGAGTTCGGTGGGCCTGACACTCTTGTTGTGGGGGGCGGACGACGCGCTAACGGTGTGCGCCCTAGCGCAAATGGACGTCCGGCCGCTTTCGCTGTTCCCCAATCTAACCTCCGACTGTACCCCCCGTCGCGGTAAAATCGCGACGCTACTCTCGCGCGGACATGCAATTCATTGCGGACGAAACGGCTCAGCTCTTGAAAGACGGCATCATAGAACCTAGCAGGTCGCCATGGCGCGCTCAGGTCTTAGTGGTGCGCAGCGAGGCCCATCGCAAACGCATGGTAATCGACTATTCCCAAACGATTAACCGCTTTACACAGCTGGATGCCTACCCCCTTCCGGGGATGGACGCGCTAGTGCAACAGGTATCCCAGTATTCGGTCTATAGTACTCTCGATCTCCGTAGTGCGTACCACCAGATCCCTATCTCTAGGGCGGATCGTATCTATACCGCTTTCGAGTCGGGGCAGCGGTTGTACCAATTTACACGATTGCCTTTTGGGGTGACGAACGGGGTCGCTTGTTTCCAGAGGGCCATGGATGACCTCGTTGCGCGGGAGCACTTAACCGATGTTTTCGTCTACCTCGATAACCTTACGGTTTGTGGATATGACCAAGGGCACCATGACGCTAATCTGAAGCGCTTCCTTGAGGTCGCGCAACGGTATCACTTAACTATGAACGAGGATAAGTGCCGATACTCCCTACGCACCATAGATCTTCTGGGGTACACCGTGACCCATGGCTCTGTCTCTCCGGATAAGGAACGTCTGCGACCTTTTGCTCGACATGGCCCCTCCCTGTGATCGGGCGTCCCTGAAACGCGACCTTGGGCTGTTCGCCCATTACTCCAAATGGGTGCAAAATTTCTCCGCGAAACTGCGCCCCCCTTGTGGCCTGCGACACCTTTCCCCTGAGTTCAGCCGCATTGACGGCCTTTGAAGGTCTTAAGACCGACATCGCCCGAGCCGCCGTAGCAACCATCGACGAGAACGGCTCGTTCGTCCTCGAAAGTGACGCCTCGGATCAGGCCATCGCGGCGACCCTCTCCCAAGGGGGGACGTCCCGTGGCTTTCTTTTCACGGACTCTTACCTCCGCTGAGCGGAGGCACTCGTCCGTTGAAAAGGAAGCGTATGCGATCGTCGAGTCTATTCGGCGATGGCGCCCGTACCTACTCGGGCGGAGCTTTCCAAATCATCACGGACCAGCAAAGCGTTGCGTTCATGTACGACACCTTACACGCCCAGCGCGTTAAGAACGAGAAAATCACTCGCTGGCGTATCGAACTCGCCGACTTCTGTTACACCATCAAATATCGCCCCGGGAAGGATAACCAGGCCGCCGATGCCTTATCGCGCCCGTCTACATGTGCTGGTATCACCTCTTTGGAGGGCCTTCGGGTGCTGCATGCCACTGCGGGCCATCCCGGCGTAACGCGTTTCGCTCATTTCGTGCGGAGTGGGAATCTCCCTTACTCGATTGACGATATCCGCCGTATCTGTCGCGACTGCGCTGTCTGCGCGGAAATCAAACCGCGTTTCTATAACCCTCCTATGGGGACTCTGGTGAAGGCTACACGCCCGTGGGAACGCTTGGCGATGGATTTCAAGGGCCCTTTGCCGGTGTCGAGCGGCTCTCGCTATCTGCTCACTATCGTTGATGAGTACTCACGATTCCCCTTTGCTTATACGTGCGCGGACATGACTGCTGCCACGGTGATGCGTTGCTTACAGAACTTGTTCTCAATGTTCGGTTACCCGGCCTATGTCCATACCGACCGGGGGGCGGTCTTCTTGTCTCAGGAGGTGCGCAGCTATCTGCTCCAAAACAACATTGCGTCTAGTTACACCACGCCGTACAGACCCCAGGCTAATGGGCAGATCGAACGCTTCAACGGGATTATCTGGAGGGCCGTCATGCTCCATCTCCGGACCCCTCGGCCGGGGCCTCGATAAATGGGCTTGGTCGCTACCTGCGGCGTTGAACTCAATCCGGGCTCTCCTGAGCACGGCAACCAACCAAACTCCCCCACGAGCGTCTTTTCCACCACCCCAGGAGCTCGGGGTGTATACGGTCTTTGCCCAGTTGGCTCGCTGGGCCCGGGCCGGCCTACCTTAAACGGGCGGTTCGCGCGAGCAAGTACGACCCCCTTGTGGACAAAGTGCAGATTCTCCAGGCTAATCCTGAGCATGCTCGTGTGATGACGTCTGATGGTCGTGAGACTACTGTCTCCGTTCGTCATCTTGCCCCTTGCGGGGGTCGACGACCTTAGTAGGGATTCGGACGAACCGGTCGAGCCCATCTATGAGACTATGGCCTCTCCCGACGCTCCCATCGCCGACAGTCCACCGACCCTCCCCTCGTCGAGACTGTCCGGGTCCGACGACTTGGCGTTACCCCCTTCATCACCCGACCCTGTTGGCGCCTCTGACTCCGGGGATACAGGGTTACGTGATGCCGTACCCGGGGAATTTCGAACGCGTGCTGGCAGAGAAATTCGCCGCCCGGCCCGATACGGTTGGGCCGACTGATACTCCGCACCCTATTCATGCTGACGCTCACTTGCTTTTAGCCACGCGGCCGTATAATTCTGACGGGGGGAGAATGTAGTGAAAATCGTATCTGTACTGAACCCGAGGGGGGAATGCTCGCTGCTCGCTGTCATCGTTGTCACCGCTAGGGGCGTGACTATAAGACCTGTTGCTGTGTCGGTGCTCCGGGACTTCTCCCTTGTGACATGTTACATCGGTAGCCTCGTTAATGGTACGCCTTTATAGAATATCTAGCTTGCTTGCTTTGAATGATGAATGGCTTCATGAGATGTCGCATCGTATGCTTATTGTGTGTTTCTACTTCTACAGGAATGATGTGTTGATCTAAATGCAATTAAACCAAACCGTTGGACTAAAGTTGTGTGGACCTGAATGGTTTTCCACAACAGGTCGGTTCTACAGAGTGTTATTTACAGGCAATGGGACTAGGGAATGGGGGATTGGGGATAGTTGGGGAGTATTGGGGAAATAGGGGGAGTATTTACAAGCGGATATTGAGGCCAAGTCCTATATCCGCAACAATATATATAGGGTGAAGCAGGTGAGGATGAGGTTGGTGAAGTTGAAGAGAGTGGAAAGGATGAAGAGGTGAAGAAAGGAGAGGCAGAGGAAGAGAAAGAGGTTCTTTGTGAAGCCTTTTCAGTTTATGAAGGATCTGTTGGAGCCGTCTCGAGGTGGTGTACTGAAGGTACCAAAGGAAGAGTTGGAAGGTCACCTGCATGTCACGTATGCAGACACAAGGAGGACCGAAGTGGTGGAGGACATCGAAGGATTGGTGAGACCGACAGAGCCAAGTGTTCCATTTGATTTGTCAGAGCCAAAGATGTCTGAGATTGAGGCAGTTTTGAGGAAGACACGGACGGCATCGGCTCCAGGACCAAGTGGAGTGCCATACCAGGTGTTTAAGAGTTGTGAAGGCATCAGGCAGTACCTGTGGAAGGCTCTGAAGGTAGTGTGGAGGCAAGGAGTGGTGCCCAGTCAATGGACTAGGGCGGAAGGAGTTTATATTCCAAAGCAGGAGGAGGCTGTGACACTGGAGCAGTTTAGACCAATATCATTGCTCGATGTAGATGGGAAGATATTGATGAGTGTCTTTGCGGCACGGCTCTCAGGCTTCATCAGAGGGAATGGTTTTGTGGATGGTTCTGTGCAGAAGGCAGGAATACTGGGATCACCAGGATGCATTGAACACTCGGCAATGGTCTGGCAAGTGTTACAGGAGGCAAAGAGACAAAGGAAGGATGTGGCAGTGGTATGGCTGGATTTGGATAATGCATATGGGTCAGTGCCGCATGCCTTGATCAGGTATGCCATGGATTTCTTTTGGGTGCCACGGAGATTTAGGGATTTTTTGATGGCATATTATGATCACTTTTGGATGCGGTTTGCGACACAGTCCTATGTAACAGAGTGGCAGAAGTTGGAAGTGGGGATCCCGATGGGATGTACCATCTCTCCTATTTTGTTTGTGCTGGTTATGGAGTTGTTGATACGTGCGGTGAGTGGACATGGGAAAGAAGTGGAGCTAGCCCCTGGTCAGAGGTTGCCAGCAATGTTTGCTTTCATGGATGATCTGACAGTTGTCCAACAGTCCGCTGATGCAGCAGTAGAGGTACTGGGACGACTGGAAAGGTTGATGCGGTGGGCAAGAATGGGATTTAAAGCAAGCAAGTCGAGGAGTGTGGTAGTGAGACGAGGAGTGGTGGATAACATGCACAGGTTTGAGCTGGGAGGGGAGGTGGTTCCAGCATTGGTAGAGGCCCCTGTGAAGAGTTTGGGAAGATGGTATACAGTGGAGTTGAATGATGTGGGAAGAGTGGAGGTCAGAAACAAGCTTTTAAGAGGTTTGAAGAGGATTGATGGATGTGGTTTGCCAGGTAAGTTGAAGGTATGGTGTTTGAAGTTTGGATTGATGCCATGAGTATTGTGGCCATTGATGATGTATGATATTGCAATTAGGCATGCAGAGAGGATGGAGGTTGTGGTGAGCGGGTTTGTGAGGAGGTGGTTGGGAGTGCTACGCTCTTTGACGAACATTGCCTTTTATGGTCAGGGTGGAAAACTCCAGTTTCCCTTGACATCATTAACCGAGGAGTTTAAGGTGGTGAGGGTGCGGGAGTTCATGATGTTGCGGGATTCAAGTGATGCAGTGGTAAAGAATGCTCTCCCAGAGAAGAAGGGAAGTCAGAAGTGGATGCAAGAGCAGAGGTGGACGAGATGGAGGAGCGGTTGCAACAGGAGGAGGTCATGGGGATGGTACAGCATGGGAAGCATGGCTTGGGGTGGATGAAGCATGAGCGATGGGGAAAGGCATGTGTGAAAGAGAGGCGGAAGATGGTTGAGAGGGAGGTGAGAAGAAAGGAAGAGGAGGGGAGATATGTGAAAGCATTCGGTCAGGCACAGCAAGGTGCTAGGAATAAGTGGGAAGGTGTGCGGATGCGGATATTGAAGTGGCAAGAGATTTGGAGGATGGAGCCAATATTGTTGAATTTCCTGTTGTGGGCAACGTATGATGTGCTTCCGTCACCAGTAAACTTGAGATTGTGGGGGTTGTTGCAGGAGGAGAGATGTTATTTGTGTGGAGGTGTGGGAACAGTGCAGCATACACTGAGTGCATGCTCAGTAGCATTGGCAGCAGGACAACACAGGTGGCGACATGATCAGGTGCTGGCGGTGGTGGTGCAGATGGTGCAACAAGAGCTGCTGAGGTCGAGAGAAAGAAGAGTGGAGAAGGAGACTGATGGGGGAGAGGTGTGGTTTGTCAAAGAGGGCCAAGTGGTAAGAGGTGGAAAGAGGAGGAGGTGGAAAGCAAGAGGGCTGTCAGATGCTTGTGATTGGCAGGTGGTGGCAGACATAAAGCCACAATTGGTATTCCCAGAGGATGTGTGACAAGGTTGCGGCCTGACATTGTCATTTGGTCAGGTGCAACAAGACAGGTCATCTTAGGGGAATTGTCGGTACCTTGGGAAGAGAACATGGAGGAGGTGCATGAGAGGAAGAGAGGAAAGTACAGTGAGCTGGAGGCAGAGTGCCGGGAGAAGGATTGGCGAGTTTCGAGTCAGCCATTTGAGGTGGGGGTGTAGAGGGTATATTGGCAATTCCTTTCTGCATTTCTTGCTAGGCTGGGAGTGTGTGGGACAGAAAGAAGGAGGATGTGTGACATGGTGGCCCAGGTTGCCTTGAAAGGCTCATTTTGGATATGGAGGAAGTTTATGGAGGCACGTCGAACGGTGTAGGTTGGTTGTTTGTGTTTTTTTTTTGTTTTTTTTGTTACTATTATTATTTCTTATTTTGTGTATATGAGTGAGTGGGTGAGGGTTTGTGTTTTTTTGAATGAATTAATTTTTGCATGAGTGTGTGTTTTTGTATGTTCAGTGGTGTATGTTGTAAGGGTAGGTGGTTGGTTGGTTGGTGTTGTGTGTGTGTGTGTGTGTATGTGTGTGTATGGGTGTGTATGTGTGTGTATGAATGATCTGGTGTGTTTTGTTGGTGAGTGGTGAAGGGTATAAAGGTGGGTGTTTGAGTGTTCCACTATGTTTGTTTGGTGCTGTGGATTCTGGATGCGAGGTGCCGTCACGACGTGAACCAGTTCTGTTTCTCTGCCGGTGTTTTCGTTTCCTGTATTTTGCTGTGTTTGCATTTATTTCTTATTATTTATTTATTGCTTTGATTATTGCTTGTTTGTCCTGCATTTTCGTTAGTCTTTTCCCTCCCTGCTTTCCCCCCATCTTCCTCCTGTTTGGGGGGCGTTGCCCACCAGACAGGGGGGAGTCTTGTGCTCCCCTTAGTCTCCCGTCCCTCCCTCCCTCCCCCCCCCCCCCCCACCCCGAGTGTTGTCCTCCGCCCCTCCTAGAACCCCGGCATGGCGAGCAGGCGCCATAATTGTGTCCGGTTTCGGTTGGTTGAAGTGGATTGCAGTGTGCCGGCTAGAGATAGATTCGGTAAAGATGTATTGTTGGGTGTGCTGGGGTTCAAGGCTGTTGACTTTTTCTGCCTGATCTCCCTCGCCCGTGGCTTCGACGTGTCCTTTCAAACAGGGCAGGGACTTGCCGAGTTCTGGCGCCGGTGGGCTACCGCTCGGTCTGCTGGGAAACTGGCAGACTGGGCGGTCGAGGCTCTCTCAGAAACACAGGAGAGAGTCGTGACCGTCCACCTGTACAACGAAGGCGTGAGTGACTATGATGTCAAGGTTTGGCTCAGTCGATACGCGGACATCCGAGGCCCAGTACGGCTCGTCCGGGACAGCCTCGGTATTTGGACCGGGACTCGGCAGTTCCGGGTAAAGCTGCGGACGAGGCAGGACGGCACGGCCACCCATATCCCTAATGGAATTATGGTTGGGATGGACCGAGGCCAAGTCTTTTACGCGGGACAGCCGAAATTATGCCGCCGATGCGGTCAACTTGGCCACTTGATTACTGGGTGTACAGTGAACATCTGCACCCAGTGTGGCGAGTTGGGACATTTGAGGGAGCGCTGCACCCAAGCGGTGCGGTGCAACCTCTGTGGTGCGCCGGGGCACACTTTCCGCTCCTGCCCGCAGAGTTACGCGAGCAAGACGCGTGCTGCTGCGGGCGGGAGTGGGGGGTGTTGCTCAAGGGACAGGGGACGGTGTGCCCCCAGGGACAGGGAAAGGGGACGGTGTGCCTCCAGGGACCAGGGGGGGTGTTGCCCAAGGGGTGGGGGAGGGGGTTGCCCAAGGGGTGGGGGAGGGGGTTGCCCAAGGGACGGGGGAAGGGGTTGCCCAAGGGGTGGGGGAGGGTATTGCCCAAGGGGCGGGGGAGGGTATTGCCCAAGGGACAGGGGAGGGGGTTGCCCAAGGGACAGGGGGGGGTTGCCCAAGGGGCTGGGGTGGGGGTTGCCCAAGGGGCGGGGGAGGGGGTTGCCCAAGGGACAGGGGTGGGTGTTGCCCAAGGGACAGGGGAGGGTGTTGCCCAAGGGACAGGGGAGGGTGTTGCTCAAGGGACAGGGGAGGGAGTTGCCCAAGGGACAGGGGAGGGAGTTGCCCAAGGGACAGGGGAGGGTGTTGCCCAAGGGGCAGGGGAGGGGGTTGCCCAAGGGGCAGGGAGGGGGTTGCCCAAGGGGCAGGGGAGGGGGTTGCCCAAGGGGCAGGGGAGGGGGTTGCCCAAGGGGCAGGGGAGGGGGTTGCCCAAGGGGCAGGGGAGGGGGTTGCCCAAGGGTTGGGGGAGGGGGTTGACCAAGGGGCGGGGGAGGGTATTGCCCAAGGGGTGGGGGAGGGGGTTGCCCAAGGGGCGGGGGAGGGTATTGCCCAAGGGGCGGGGGAGGGTATTGCCCAAGGGACAGGGGAGGGGGTTGCCCAAGGGACAGGGGGGGGGTTGCCCAAGGGGCTGGGGAGGGGGTTGCCCAAGGGGCGGGGGAGGGGGTTGCCCAAGGGACAGGGGAGGGTGTTGCCCAAGGGACAGGGGAGGGTGTTGCCCAAGGGACAGGGGAGGGTGTTGCTCAAGGGACAGGGGAGGGTGTTGCCCAAGGGGCAGGGGAGGGGGTTGCCCAAGGGCAGGGGAGGGGGTTGCCCAAGGGGCAGGGGAGGGGGTTGCCCAAGGGTTGGGGGAGGGGGTTGACCAAGGGTTGGGGGAGGGGGTTGACCAAGGGGCGGGGGAGGGTATTGCCCAAGGGGTGGGGGAGGGGGTTGCCCAAGGGGCGGGGGAGGGTATTGCCCAAGGGGCGGGGGAGGGTATTGCCCAAGGGGTGGGGGAGGGGGTTGCCCAAGGGGTGGGGGAGGGGGTTGCCCAAGGGGCAGGGGAGGGGGTTGCCCAAGGGGCAGGGGAGGGGGTTGCCCAAGGGGCAGGGGAGGGGGGTTGCCCAAGGGGCAGGGGAGGGTGTTGCCCAAGGGTCAGGGGAGGGTATTGCATCTGGGGCCGGGGAGGGGGGGACTAATGTGTTTGTGTGTGTGTCAGCCCCCCGTCCTGTAGAAAGTAAAGGGAGGGAGGTGGAGGGAAAGGAGAACATGGAGGAGGGAGGGTTAAATCAGGACCTGGATGTGGCTTCGCCGGGTGTCGGGCCCACTGCGGTGGGAGGGGAGGATGCACAAAGAATGGTGGCTCCAGTGGCGGGGTCAGAAGAAACATCCTCGGTGCCAGAAACCCTGCTGCCGGAGGCTGGAAGTGATGGCTCCTCCTCCGCTATGAGCAAAGTGACCCTGGACAATGGATCGAGAAGAGGCGTCGGAGGAGGGGCCAGGACAAAGGGAAAGCTCCTCTGGGCAAAGCCCCACAGGGAAAGAACACAAGAACATCAAAGAAGAAAACCCCTGTGGGGCGCAGAGCCCCCCATGCATCAAGCGACCCATCCAGGCCTGGGGGATCACCTGCTCGTGGTAGGGGTGGGGTGCAGTCGGGGTTGGCCGCAGCAGGTCTCCGGGGGAGGGCCCAAATGCCGTCTTCCCCTGAACGCTCACGTTCCCGTTCCCCCGTGAGTCGTTCCCCACCCGTTGACCTCACCCCTCCTCCGGGGGCAGCTGTGGCCATGGGCCTCAAGGAGGGTTTGCTCGCGGAGGACTGGTGGCTTTCTTCCCCGGGTGGCGGGCGAGGGGGGGGTAATTTATTTGACCCCCGATGAGGAGGACCTCTCCCTGCTACCCGGGGAGAATGTCTGCATAGACGGGGACTGGCTCCCGGGCACCCTCGTGGCTCCCGGCTGCGGGAAGAACCGCAGGGGGAGGAAGAATGGTAGCTCGTCGCGTCTTGGCAAGGAGGGAGGAGCTTCATAAGTCCTATGACTCCCCTTTCGTGGTTTGCACTAGGGTTGGTGATTAATACACTAACACCTATGAGCTTTAAACTAACGAGTTTAAATGTACGGGGAGTCCGTACCACGGTCCGGAGGATCGCTATTTTTGAAGAACTGCGCAATTTTGAATGGGATGTCTGCCTGTTGCAGGAATGCCATATTCCGCACGGTGAGTATGGATACCTCCGTGCAAATTGGCGGTACGGAGAGTCGTATTGGTCCGGCAGCTACACTAACAGGGCGGCAGGATTAGGGTTCCTTATTAAGAGCCCGAATGTCGAGGTCCTTAGTTTAGAAGAAATTATCCCGGGGCGATTGGCCGTGCTCAGGGTGGTGGTGTCCTCGACCCCACTGACCCTGGTCAATGTGTACGCTCCAACGACGGGGGGAAGGAAGAGTGGAGCTCCTGCGCCAGTTGGGGCCCCTCCTCTCCACCTCTGGCCCCGTGATCGTCGGGGAGATTTTAATATAAGATTGGACAGGTTGCCCCTGGGGCCATCGGCGCGGGCCCTTAAAGTGCTTGTTCAGGATTTTAGGTTGAGGGACACGGGTGCGGAAAGGAATGAGGTCACCTGGACCGATGCGGCTGGTACCAGTCGGGCTAGGATTGATTACATCCTTTTGACACCAAATTTTGGCGACCCGGACCTGGTACTTCACACGGTGGCATTTTCAGATCACTGTCGTTTGTCTCTGGGTATTGAATTAAATGCGGTGCGTCCCCGGCGCTCTGGACTCTGGAAGCTTAACTGTCGCCTTTTGCAGGATGACAGTTTAGTGCGTGCCTCCGTTCGGAAGTATAGGGAGTGGGAAACGGTTAGGTGCCTCTTCCTACCTTGGCAGCCTGGTGGGAGGAGGTGAAACGTAGGACCATAGGGTTTTTCCGTATGGCCGGGCGAATGAGGGCCGCGGGAAACGAGAGCATTTGAAGCGCATGCAGGCATACCTCCAGCGCCTGCATAAGAAACTTTGCGAAGGGAGGGACATGTCGGGGAAAATCCGCCGGGTGAAGGGGAAGCTTTTTGGCCTCCTCAAAGCCAGGGCGAGGGCCGTCATCTTCCGGAGCAAGGTGCAGGCATTGGAGGGGAACGAAAGGTGTACCAGATTTTTCTTCCAACGATGTGCCAGGCAGAGGGCGACTTGGCCCAGGTTAATGTGGGGGAGGCCGTGTTTCGGATCCGGACCAAATTACTGAAACAGTGGAGGACAATTACTCCAGGCTTTTTGAAAAACGACCGGTTGACCAAATCCAGATGGCCGACGTTCTCGGCCATCTGAGGAATCATTTGAGCCCCGAACAGCGGAAGCGATTGGAGGAGCCGGTGAGCCTGGAGGAATTGACCTCCGCTGTTAGGGATTTGGCCGCGAATAAAACCCCGGGTGACGACGGCCTGCCTGTGGAGTTTTATCGCCGCCTTTGGCACATCCTTGGCGAGGATTATCTGCAGGTAGTGAGGGAGCTAGCCACCTCTGCGAGGCTTCCAGATTCGATGCGCCGGGGCGTCGTAAACCTCGTGCACAAGAAGGGGTGATCGGGAGGATCTGTCCAACTGGCGCCCGATCACTTTGTTGAATGTCGACTACAAGATACTAACAAAGGTGCTGTCTAAGAGGGTGCACGGTGTCATGGTGGACCTCGTGCACCCGGACCAGACTTGTGCTGTTCCGGGACGCAGAGTGTCCGACAGCCTGGGCCTGGTTCGAGAGGCGATCCAGCTAGCGGAGGAGAGAGGCCTCCCACTGAGCATAGTCAGTTTGGACCAGGAGAAGGCTTTCAACAGAGTGTCACATGAATACATGATGGCCGTTTTGGACCGTTTTGGCTTTGGGCCAAATTTGATGCATTGGGTGGACCTGATGTATAGGGACGTTGAAGCCCGTGTTTTGGTCAACGGACACCTCTCGGGAGCCTTCCCAGTCGCTTCTGGGGTCAGGCAGGGATGCCCAATGTCACCAGTCCTTTTTGTCCTTTGTATTGAATCGTTTGCTTGTGCACTGCGAGCGGACCCATCCTTCCCTGGGTTGTGGATTCCCGGAACGTATGGGGAGCGCCTAAAGGTGAGTCTGTACATGGACGACGTGTCGGTGTTTGTCACCGATGTAGTCGCCATGTGCAGACTGGTGGGTCTCTGCGAGCGTTTTGGGTTGGCCTCCTCTTCTAAAATCCATCCTCAGAAGAGTGAGGTCATGTACTTTGGTCGGCACAGGACGGGCTCCGGCCCCCCTTGCCCGTACACAGAGCGGAGAGATCGATTAAAGATCCTCGGGGTCTGCTTTGACCCAGGCGGCGTGGCCGCTGAGAACTGGCGAACGGTCATTGGGGGATTGGAATTGGAGGTCGCTTCTTGGCGGTCTCGTCACCTAACCATGGAGGGGCGAAATTTAGTGATCAAGAATGTTTTGATCGGTAAGTTGTTGTATTTGGCGAGAATCTCCCCACCTCCTCCTGCGGTGGGACGGGCTCTGGAGAGATTAATCTTTACTTTCTTCTGGGGTACCCGAGCAGAGCGCAGGAGTAGGAGGGTTGTAAAGATGAGCCCGTCCTTGGGTGGGAAGGGTGTCCCTTGCCCGGTGTTTGTATGTATGTCTGCGTTTGCATGTACTCTCATGGAGTTATTCGTGTCTGAGGACCCGGGTCGCCTGCTGGCGCGGGATTTTTTGTTCTTTTTTCTGGGGCCGTCCGTCGCGCGGTTGGAAGGGCGGTCCCTCCCGCTGTCTCGGCCTTTTTCTGGGTCGTGTCCGGGGCATTTCCGTATGTTTGAGGGGTTCGCCCGGGAGCAGGGCCTGTTGACCTGTCGGCCCATCGGTTGGCAGTTGTCGCAGGTCCTGGATCACTTGCGCCCAAGGGAGGTGCTGCGTGAGGTACGTATCCTTCGCGGAAGGCCTCTCGCAGAACGTATGGCGAGAAAGGTTTGGGAGAACGTTTCGGCTCGCTGTCTCGCTAACGACCAGAAGGACGTCGCGTGGCAAGCCGCCCATGAGTGTCTTCCAGTCCGGGTGTTTCAGTTCCAGAGGGACCTGAACGTGTCGGTCCAGTGTCCCCGACCCGGATGCACAGGGGACGAAACCGTCAGGCATGTCCTTTGGGACTGCCCTGTCGCCGAGGGGGTCTGGTCGCTTGTGGCTGGCCTCCTCAAATGCTGTGTGCCTTGGCTGGTGATGGTCAGATGGGACGTCTTTGCGTTTAGCGGGCTCCTACCACAACCAGTGCCTGTCCGCAAGTGGAGGCAGGCCTGGAGAACGGTCTGTATAATCAAGACCGTCTTGTGGCGAGCGAGAACCAGAGGTTTCCATACCAGGGTGTGGTTGGATCCTGGGCATATATGGGGCATGGCCCAATCCTGCCTCCAAAGGTACAGGCTTGGCGACAGCCTGCGGGCGACGGGGCGGGGTGCTGGCCACAACGTTGCGTCAGGTGTGTCGTAAAGCCCTCCCTGGAGCGGAGAATACGGCCGGGCTTTTCCGTGGTGAAGGGGGGGGGGGGTCCCACGGGAGGTTACTTCCAAATGTGCGGGCGACAGTCATGTGCAGCCGTAGTCCCTGACCGAGCTTGCCGCCCGGGCTTGGAAAGGTTGGGGGTGCTCCGGCAGGTGTGCTTGCGGGCCCTGTCGGGCGGTGATTCTCATTGGGACACTCACGCCTCGTGGGCAGCTCAGGGAGCCGGGGCCTTCCTTGTGGTGCATCTTCCGGGTGGGCCCTCCCGGGCGCGGCCTGGGGAGGGTGGGGGCAGTTGGGTTTCCTTTTGTTTGATCTTGATTTTGCCTTGGTTTGATTTTTATTTTATTTCATTATTATTTCCAGCGGTGGGTCGAGCCATCAACGTGTTTGAGGTTGCATGTTCCCGGCTGCGGTTAGCAGCCGGTTGTTGATTTCGGTATGCAAAGGAAAAAAGGCCCCTTGACCCTTATTGTTTTAAGGTGTCCCTTCTTTGGTTGTTTTCAGGGGGGTGGGAGGGGGGATAGGGTCTTCTTTCCTTTCTCCCTCCCCTTTGGTTAGTTAGAGTTAGGTGTCTGCTGCCTGGGGTGGGAGAGGGGTTTTTGGGGGTTTGGGCTAGGGATGATGGACTTTGGTTTTTATGATTTATGGTTTATTGAATTTGATTTGATTTTCATTTTGGTCTTTGAACCTTGTTTTCTTTCGTTTCTTGATCTTTTGGTTTGCTTTCTCTCTTTGAGTTCCTATTTATTGTTTTATATCTTGTTTCTTGGCTTTTGATTTCTTGGTTTTTGATTTTCCTGGATTCTTGTGTGGTGGTGATGGTGATGGGTTTATTGATTGTTGATTGTCTTTTGAGCGTGTTTTTTTACCTTTTTTTATAATAAAAAAGGCCTCGGCCATAAAAGAGGTGTTGTTGTTGTTGTAGTCTGCGTTCGCACTGGCTGGGGGTGGGGGTATGTACGCATCCAGGTGTAGTTGCTGCATGTGGATGTGTATGTGCCCCTGCTGGCCCACCATAGCTGACCGTATCGAGGTTGAAGGGCCGAAACGGGATGATGCTGAGGACCTCGACTGAGGACCCGGTCAGTGCGGCACACTTGTGACCAGGTGTGTTTTGAACTTATGGTAGTACTCTCTATGTAGGGATGGCGCGGAAAAAACGTCGGTCCCATCTGCTACATACAAAACTAAAGTTGGAGTATCTTCTTTAAAATCTCGCTTAGGCTACATATGAGAACCTACCTGTTTTGTGTTAGGGTTTATATATATATATATATATATATATATATATATATATATATATATATATATATATATATATATACAGTATATATATATATATATATATATATATATATATACAGTATATATATATATATATAATCGTTAGCTTAAATAAGACGCGGACGTAGCTTCAGGACGTCGATCTTTAATTGTCGACAAGCTTTCGACCAACAAAGGTCTTCTGATTAGTCTACAAAAACAGCAAGCATGTATATCAGTCAAGTATGTATAGTGACATGTGTGTGAGATGTGTGATGTGTGTAGAAAATGCATACAGAAGGAAGAGCCACGCCAAAGTTCACTCACCGGCCCCAAGTTCAACGGAAGTGACCGTTTGCGTTACAGTTAGGGTGCACGTGCATATACAAATATAGAGATATACATACATAAACACACAAGCATATATTCATATCCCATTTATATTCATATAATATATTTATATATTTATATAAATGACATATAAAGGTTGGATGAATGAATGAATGAATGAATGGGTTACGGTTAACAATTTGATTGGGTTGATGTGGGAACATGCTTTAGTCATCAAAATTTATGCCATGAGGGACTTTTGTCCGAAGTTTGTGTATCCAAAAGGACTCACGTTTCAGAATCGTGGTGTGTGATCGATTTGTGATTGATTCAATGGCAGAGATCTGAATGTCATTTATAGAGTGATCCGGTTGATTAAAGTGTATCGTGTAAGGTAGAGATTTGCCCTGACTGGTGTGGAAGTTATTGATTTCTGACCCGGTGTTATTAAATCGTGTGTAGAGTGTATTTTCAGTTTTTCCAACATATTGTTTGGTGCACTTTTGGCAAGTGATTAGGTACACATTAGATTAGGTACTGGCATTGTCATTATGTCGACTACCGATTACGTTGCAGAAGGTAATCGTCAACTACATAGTGATACTTACAAAGAGCTCCCATCCGACCCCACCCTTTTACATCTTGAAGAGGTTAAAAAGGTAGTAGATTCTATTCGGGTGGATAAAACCATCAAATCTCGCTTGGTTCCGAAAGATCCTCATTGCCCTAACCTTTATTTTCTTCCTAAAATACACAAGGTAAACAATCCAGGTAGACCAATCGTATCTGGCTGCACATGTCCAACTGTTCTCATATCAAAATTTGTTGACTGTCATTTACGTCCTCTCGTGTTGAAGCTCTCCTCATACCTCAAGGACACAACCAGTTTTCTGACCCACATCCAAGGATTGAACAGAATATACTCACCTTTCAACTCCCAAACCATTTTAGTCACAGCAGATGTTACATCCCTCTACACTAATATTCCACATTCAGAAGGCCTGTCTGCATGCCGCAAAGCCCTCGATACACGACAAGTCCCAATGCCACCTACTCAAGACCTTATGCGCCTATTAGAACTGACACTCAAACTGAATAATTTCCAATTCAACGGACGACATTACATTCAAACTCAAGGTACCGCTATGGGTACCCCTGTTGCACCATCGTACGCTAACATCTTCATGGGAATGATAGAGGCCAAGATCAATGCACAACCTCATCACGGAATCTTGGAAAAATCCTGGGTACGTTATATTGATGACATCCAGTTCATCTGGTCAAAATCCCCCCGTAGTCTCACCCAATTCCAAAATGAATTAAATTTGATTCATCCGACCATCAAGTTTACATTCGACAGCTCACAGTCCGAAGTTCACTTTCTAGACACATCACTCACGCTTCAAAATAACTGACTCGAAACAGAACTATACACCAAACCAACAGACACTCACTCTTACCTTCTCCCTTCTTCATCTCATCCTAAACATACAATTGCAAGCATACCATACAGTCAAGCACTCAGAGTAAGACGCATTTGCTCAACAAAAATGGCAGAAGAAACTTCTCTCTGCCAATTAGAAACACACTTCATTGCAAGAAACTATGACCCTCACTCTGTGCAAGAAGCAATAACCCGAGCAAAACGCATACCGAGAGCAGACCTTCTGACTTACAAACCCAAACCTGCAACTAACCGTGTCCCACTGGTAACCACCTACTCTGCTACCTCATCCCAATTGCCAAGTATTCTGAATAAGGCCCTACCTCTCCTCCATCAATCAGAAACACTCGGCACCACATTTCCTCAACCTCCACTAACATCATTTCGACGTGGTCGGACACTCAGGGACCTCTTGGTAAAAGCAAAGCACCCACAGCCCCACAACAAAGAAACTAGGATCCCTGGCTTCTATAAATGCACAGCAAACAAATGCATTATTCACAAGCATTTACTAGAAGGAAACAAATTCTGTAGTTCTAGCACTGGACAAAAATTCCCCATCACCTCCTATATGAACTGCAAATCTACATGGGTCATATACCTAATCACTTGCCAAAAGTGCACCAAACAATATGTTGGAAAAACTGAAAATACACTCTACACACGATTTAATAACACCCGGTCAGAAATCAATAACTTCCACACCAGTCAGGGCAAATCTCTACCTTACACGATACACTTTAATCAACCGGATCACTCTATAAATGACATTCAGATCTCTGCCATTGAATCAATCACAAATCGATCACACACCACGATTCTGAAACGTGAGTCCTTTTGGATACACAAACTTCGGACAAAAGTCCCTCATGGCATAAATTTTGATGACTAAAGCATGTTCCCACATCAACCCAATCAAATTGTTAACCGTAATCCATTCATTCATTCATTCATTAATCATTCATTCATTCATTCATTCATCATTCATTCATTCATTCATTCTACCTTTGTATGTCATTTATATAAATATATAAATATATTATATGAATATAAATGGGATATGAATATATGCTTGTGTGTTTATGTATGTATATCTCTATATTTGTATATGCACGTGCACCCTAACTGTAACGCAAACGGTCACTTCCGTTGAACTTGGGGCCGGTGAGTGAACTTTGGCATGGCTCTTCCTTCTGTATGCATTTTATACACACCTCACACATCTCACACACATATCACTATACATACTTCACTGATATACATGCCTGCTGTTTTTGTAGACTCAGAGGCAGACCTTTGTTGGTCGAAAGCTTGTCGACAATTAAAGATCGACGTCCTGAAGCTACGTCCACGTCTTATTTAATCTAACGATTATTTATTCAATACAAATGAGACGCCCTGCTCGTACTTTGGAGTTTCTACTATTTCTTACAGTTATATATATATATGTAGCGGTTACCGCTGGATGTACATAATCGCCTTGCACCGGCCAGAACACGGCCAGACGCGCCTCTCCCGGGCATGCCCGGACTCACTGTTCCCGGGCATGCCCGGACTCACTGTTCCCGGGCAAGCCCGAACCTCCCGGGCACGCCCGGTCTCGTCTTTCCCGGGCATGCCCGCTCTCGCCTTTCCAGGGCTCGCCCAGAGCGTCCGGGCATGCCCGCTATCGCCTTTCCAGGGCTCGCCCAGAGCGTCCGGGCATGCCCGCTATCGCCTTTCCAGTGCTCGCCCAGAGCGTCCGGGCATGCCCGCTATCGCCTTCCCAGTGCTCGCCCAGAGCGCCCGGGCACGCCCAGCCTCGACTTGCCAGGCCGCAGCCAAACACGCCCGGGCAGGTCCAGACTCGCCTTTCCAAGGCTCGTCCTTGATACCTGGGCATGCCCGGTATAGCTTTTGCCGGGCAAACTTCCCGACATAAATGTGTATATATATTGCTGCCCGATAAACGGGCTTGTCAGAATACCTGAGCTGTTTTGTTTCAATAAAGCAACTCGGACGAATTCCGTCTTTGGTCGCGTCAATTCTTTCGACTCGCGTTGGAGCGCAGTTCCTTCATATATATATATATATATATATATATATATATATATATATATATGTGTGTGTGTGTGTGTGTGTGTGTGTGTGTGTGTGTGTGTGTGTGTGTGTGTGTGTGTGTGTGTGTGTGTGTGTGTGTGTGTGTGTGTGTGTGTGTGTGTGTGTGTGTGTGTATGTGTGTGTGTGTGAGTATGTATATATGTATATATATATATATATATATATATATATATATATGTATGTATGTGTGTGTCGTTGGTTGTTATCTCCATAATTTGGATTTTTGAAGGTGGAATAGAGTCATTGGAGCTGGTTGTGAAGTTTTGTTAGAGGGGCTCTTTTCAGGATCGTCACTGAGCCCCGTACAGTCTCCAACTGTAATTTGTTTGTTGTAAAGTTCCCAGGGATGTTTTTAAAATGTATTTGTAAGGTTCTTCTTTATCATTCCCGTTTCCCCAATTATCACTGTTACAATTTTGGATCTCTTTAGCTTCCAGGATATTTTCACTTCATTCTTCAGGTCTTGGTATTTGGTCATTTTCTTGATATCTGTATTATTTAGGACAAAATCGCAGAGTACTGATATCTCAATCAGCAATACTGTATTTTCCTTTTTGTGTCTGAGTACTGTGTCTGATCACAATGCTTTGTTTTCTTTGTTCACGCTGTTTGGGATCATCAGGTCATAAGTGAGCATTATGTCCTTGTTTTCAATGATTGCTTTTGGAGATAACAACTCAAACTATTCATCCAATCCATACAATGGGTGGAAACTCATCCATCCAATTATAATAGATATTCACGGTACTTATCCCACCGAATCTGTGTCAAGGTATGAATATCTTGTTTCTTAGATGATATCTGCATGACACACAGTTGGGGCGATTTTTTGACGCCTGATTTCTGATTTAATTGGTTAACACAATGTTCACTTCCACTCTGATTTCATTCGTTAATGCAGTTTTCACTTCCACTGATTTAATTGGTTAATGCAGTGTTCATTCCATTGTGATTTCATTGGTTAACACATTGTTCACTTCCACTCTGATTTCATTGGTTAACACAGTGTTTACTTCTGCTGTGATTTCATTGGTTAATGCAGTGTTCACTTCTGCAGTGATTTCATTGGTTAAGCAGTGTTCACTTCTGCAGTGATTTCATTGGTTAATGCAGTGTTCACTTCTGCAGTGATTTCATTGGTTAATGCAGTGTTCACTTCCGCTCTGATTCCATTGGTTAACGCAGTGTTCACGTCTGCAGTGATTTCATTGGTTAACGCAATGTTCACTTCTGCTGTGATTAAATTGGTTAACACAGTGTTCACTTCTGCAGTGATTTCATTGGTTAACGCAATGTTCACTTCTGCTGTGATTTCATTGGTTAACGCAATGTTCACTTCTGCTCTGATTTCATTGGCTAACACAGTGTTCACTTCCGCTCTGATTCCATTGGCTAACGCAGTGTTCACATCCGCCCTGATTCCATTGGTTAATGCAGTGTTCACTTCTGCTGTGATTCCATTGGTTAACGCAATGATCACTTCTGCTGTGATTCCATTGGTTAACACAGTGTTCACTTCCCCTCTGATTTCATTGGTTAACGCAATGTTCACTTCTGCAGTGATTTCATTGGTTAACGCAATGTTCACTTCTGCAGTGATTTCATTGGTGAACGCAATGTTCACTTCTGCAGTGATTTCATTGGTTAACGCAATGTTCACTTCTGCAGTGATTTTATTGGTTAATGCAGTGTTCACTTCCGCTCTGATTCTATTGGTGAACACAGTGTTCACTTCCGCTCTGATTCCATTGGTTAATGCAGTGTTCACTTCTGCTGTGATTTTATTGATTAATGCAGTGTTCACTTCTGCAGTGATTTCATTGGTTAAGACAGTGTTCACTTCTGCTCTGATTCTATTGGTGAACACAGTGTTCACTTCCGCTCTGATTCTATTGGTTAACACAGTGTTCACTTCCGCTCTGATTCTATTGGTGAACACAGTGTTCACTTCTGCTCTGATTTAATTGGTTAACACGGTGTTCACTTCCCCTCTGATTTCATTGGTTAACGCAATGTTCACTTCTGCTGCGATTCCATTGGTTAACACAGTGTTCACTTCTGCAGTGATTTCATTGGTTAACGCAATGTTCACTTCTGCTGTGATTTCATTGGTTAACGCAATGTTCACTTCTGCAGTGATTTCATTGGTTAACGCAATGTTCACTTCTTCAGTGATTTCATTGGTTAATGCAGTGTCACTTCCGCTCTGATTCTATTGGTTAACACAGTGTTCACTTCTGCTGTGATTGCATTGGTTAATGCAGTGTTCACTTCCGCTCTGATTCGATTAGTAAACACAGTGTTCACTTCTGCTGTGATTTCATTGGTTAACACATGTGTTCACTTCTGCTGTGATTTCATTGGTTAATGCAGTGTTCACTTCTGCTGTGATTTCATTGATTAATGCAGTGTTCACTTCTGCAGTGATTTTATTGGTTAACACAGTTTTCACTTCCGCTCTGATTCTATTGGTTAACACAGTGTTCACTTCCGCTCTGATTCTATTGGTTAACACAGTGTTCACTTCCGCTCTGATTCTATTGGTTAACACAGTGTTCACTTCCGCTCTGATTCTATTCGTTAACACAGTGTTCACTTCTGCAGTGATTTCATTGGTTAACGCAATGTTCACTTCTGCTGTGATTTCATTGGTTAACGCAATGTTCACTTCCGCTCTGATTTCATTGCCTAACACAGTGTTCACTTCCCCTCTGATTTCATTGGTTAACGCAATGTTCACTTCTGCAGTGATTTCATTGGTTAACGCAATGTTCACTTCTGCAGTGATTTCATTGGTTAATGCAGTGTTCACATCCGCTCTGATTCTATTGGTTAACACAGTGTTCACTTCCGCTCTGATTCCATTGGCTAACGCAGTGTTCACATCCGCCCTGATTCCATTGGTTAATGCAGTGTTCACTTCTGCTGTGATTCCATTGGTTAACGCAATGTTCACTTCTGCTGCGATTCCATTGGTTAACACAGTGTTCACTTCTGCAGTGATTTCATTGGTTAACGCAATGTTCACTTCTGCTGTGATTTCATTGGTTAACGCAATGTTCACTTCCGCTCTGATTTAATTGGTTAACACAGTGTTCACTTCCCCTCTGATTTCATTGGTTAACGCAATGTTCACTTCTGCAGTGATTTCATTGGTTAACGCAATGTTCACTTCTTCAGTGATTTCATTGGTTAATGCAGTGTCACTTCCGCTCTGATTCTATTGGTGAACACAGTGTTCACTTCTGCTGTGATTGCATTGGTTAATGCAGTGTTCACTTCCGCTCTGATTCGATTAGTAAACACAGTGTTCACTTCTGCTGTGATTTCATTGGTTAACACATGTGTTCACTTCTGCTGTGATTTCATTGGTTAATGCAGTGTTCACTTCTGCTGTGATTTCATTGATTAATGCAGTGTTCACTTCTGCAGTGATTTTATTGGTTAACACAGTGTTCACTTCCGCTCTGATTCTATTGGTTAACACAGTGTTCACTTCCGCTCTGATTCTATTGGTTAACACAGTGTTCACTTCCGCTCTGATTCTATTGGTTAACACAGTGTTCACTTCCGCTCTGATTCTATTCGTTAACACAGTGTTCACTTCTGCAGTGATTTCATTGGTTAACGCAATGTTCACTTCTGCTGTGATTTCATTGGTTAACGCAATGTTCACTTTCGCTCTGATTTCATTGGCTAACACAGTGTTCACTTCCCCTCTGATTTCATTGGTTAACGCAATGTTCACTTCTGCAGTGATTTCATTGGTTAACGCAATGTTCACTTCTGCAGTGATTTCATTGGTTAATGCAGTGTCACTTCCGCTCTGATTCTATTGGTTAACACAGTGTTCACTTCTGCTGTGATTGCATTGGTTAATGCAGTGTTCACTTCCGCTCTGATTCAATTGGTTAACACAGTGTTCACTTCCGCTCTGATTCTATTGGTTAACACAGTGTTCACTTCCGCTCTGATTATATTGGTTAACACAGTGTTCACTTCCGCTCTGATTATATTGGTTAACACAGTGTTCACTTCCGCTCTGATTCTATTGGTTAACACAGTGTTCACTTCCGCTCTGATTCTATTGGTTAACACAGTGTTCACTTCCGCTCTGATTCTATTGGTGAACACAGTGTTCACTTCTGCTCTGATTTAATTGGTTAACACGGTGTTCACTTCCCCTCTGATTTCATTGGTTAACGCAATGTTCACTTCTGCAGTGATTTCATTGGTTAACGCAATGTTCACTTCTGCAGTGATTTCATTGGTTAATGCAGTGTTCACTTCTGCAGTGATTTCATTGGTTAATGCAGTGTTCACATCCGCTCTGATTCTATTGGTTAACACAGTGTTCACTTCCGCTCTGATTCCATTGGCTAACGCAGTGTTCACATCCGCCCTGATTCCATTGGTTAACACAGTGTTCACTTCCGCTCTGATTCTATTGGTTAACACAGTGTTCACTTCCGCTCTGATTCTATTCGTTAACACAGTGTTCACTTCTGCAGTGATTTCATTGGTTAACGCAATGTTCACTTCTGCTGTGATTTCATTGGTTAACGCAATGTTCACTTCCGCTCTGATTTCATTGGCTAACACAGTGTTCACTTCCCCTCTGATTCTATTGGTTAACACAGTGTTCACTTCTGCTCTGATTCTATTGGTGAACACAGTGTTCACTTCCGCTCTGATTCTATTGGTGAACACAGTGTTCACTGCCGCTCTGATTCTATTGGTGAACACAGTGTTCACTTCCGCTCTGATTCTATTGGTTAACACAGTGTTCACTTCCGCTCTGATTCTATTGGTGAACACAGTGTTCACTTCCGCTCTGATTCTATTGGTGAACACAGTGTTCACTTCCGCTCTGATTCTATTGGTTAACACAGTGTTCTCTTCCGCTCTGATTCTATTGGTTAACACAGTGTTCACTTCTGCTCTGATTCTATTGGTTAACACAGTGTTCACTTCCGCTCTGATTCTATTGGTTAACACAGTGTTCACTTCTGCTGTGATTTCATTGATTTATTCAGTGTTTGTGGCCTGATTTCGCGCAGCTAAAGTGCATGTTCCCTTTGCTCTCTCTCTCTTTTTCTTCATTTTCCTTGTGTCTGCTGCCAATGGTATATTTCCCTGTGCCCAGAATAAATTGTAACGATGGACTTCATTCTGGACTATGAGCAGTATATCTTTGGTCACCTAAATATGAAGAGAAATTAAATAAGAAAGCCTCCCTGATAATGCTCATTAAACAAGTATATTTGTATTTTTCAGAAATTTGTTGTAAATGTGAGAGAATTGTTACGAGCTGGTGGAAGTTTGACATTCTGCTGTATATATTCACATAAATCTAAATTCATGATGCTCAAGTGTTTTGTTGTTTTTTTGTGAAATACTAAATCGAGTTTTTATTTACCAAGAGTAGCTTGTAATTGCCTTCGGACTGCGTATGTGGGCAATGCAAATTTTTTGTTTGAAATCGTTTCTTTCTTTTTTTAAATCGGGTTTTCATTTTGCATTCTTATTTCCAGCAGACGAAAATGTCATGTATTGCCCCTGGACATGAGTCACAATGATTTGAATGCTTTTGGGCACCTTGGGTTGTACGTTTCACTCATGGTGAAGTGTGCAGAACTATTTATTTTAATGAAATTGGTTACAATATTTGGTTGATAGACATAAAACATTGGATTAAACTGGACAGAAAATTAGATTTTCACAAGCAAAGGGCAGCAATTGTGATACTATGTGTTGAGTATTTTGGAATCTACTTTTGGGATCTCGATTAAAGGAGGAACACTACTGTATGTTTCAAACTGACAAACTTGGTGGCGTAATAGTTAAGGAATCTGCTCTGAGTCTTGGAGGCCGGCAAGTTGATTCTATTATTATTATTATTATTTTGTATACAAGATCGAGGCTCATGTAAGAGCTAACATCAATCACAAAAATAACAAAAACGAACGGACACACAAAACATACAAAAAAGGGAGCGGGAAGTACACAAGTACAACAGCAGAGAACAGGGACAACGGAAGATCTGTGGGAGGGAGAGGGCTTGGGAGGAGGAGGCATGGGAGGGGGGAGGGAGTGGGAAAGTATAAAACACATGGACACTGATGGAACTTCCAGGAAAGAAAAAGTCGGTATTTCAAAAAAAACAGTGGATTTGGGATTTGGGATTTGGGATTCGAACCTTGACCAAAGAGTTAAAAATTGTACGAGCAGTTTCCTCATTAGATGCTCAGCATTTAAAGGATAGAGCATGGACAAACCCCATCGGCTTTCATCCATAGGGAGAAGGATGTTTTGCCTCGCTGAGTAAGGAGAGAAAAGTGGTCACAAGATGAAATTGCAGGTACCCAGAGAGCACGGAGCGGTTACACGACTTCCTACAAGCTCAGTGGCTGTGTTTGTTTGGAAACAAGTGTGGCGTTGTCTCATGTTTGTCTGCATTTATGTATGTGACTTGTGCTGCAGCGTCTCCACTACTACTCTTGGAGCCTGTAAAAAAAATGATAAAATAATTAAATTTTGATTTGCTGAGGAAGCCTTAGAGTGGAAGTGAGCCTTATAAAAATAATTGAAAGAATTCACTTCTCCCAAGATGGTTAAATAAAGAAAGACAAATTAAGAGTGAGTAGAAGGATAGAGAGGAAATGAGTAAAAAGTAAAATATGAAGCAATAATTTAATAATGAATAAAGAGAAATGTGAAAAGTAGAAAGTGTGAAAGTTACAAATGACCACCAATGATGTCACTGAAACAAGACCGATAGTCTAATAATGGTGTAGCCGGACCTGGATCTGCTGAGTAGCCTGGATCTACTGAGTAGAGGATCTGTTGTCCCCCTGTCCTATGACCAGATCCTCAGCTCTGATTGGTTGACGTTTGTGAGCGACATGCATACATACATCGGAAGAGAGACAAACGCTGTTCCAGATGGCATTGCCCTATGGTCTACACCATAAAAATATGGCTGCTGAACCACGTGACCGATGACATCATCAAGTTTTTATTTCTAGCCCAATTGATCACTAGATCATACTTAAGAAATTTCATACTGATCGTATCAAGCATTCCACTTGTCGATTTATGACGTCATAATGAAGGCACCTATGACATCATCATCATGAACATATGTTATTCCCCCAGGGTGGTGTACTTTGCAATGAGCCACCTTTCAATTTTTTTCCATGCAGCGATTTCGGAGAAACAGAGGTGCAAAGTTTTTTGGGGTTTCCAAGATGGCATCTGTATCATGTGACCTATGATGTCACTAAAATCTCCACAGGAGGAGGTGCTCCTACGGTGAACATTTTGTGTCAATCGGACCAACGGTTGCAGAGAAAACGAATTTTAAAGGGAATAATTTCCAATCGTTTGTGAGACAGTTACCATAGCAACCAGTTGTTAAGGATTCTATTTCAGAAATTGAAACAGTTGCTTAGCCATTTTCAATGAATATCAATCATGTAGACTCCTATCACATGTTCAGCAATTATAATTTGTCAATCTGCATCAACCGTAAAGTAAAGCTCGGAGGAAATTTTTGCTTTAGTAACTATATTTCCGAAGTCAGCTCATTAACTTGGGCTCCCTTTGTGACATCATCAAAACTCATTTGCATAAAATAACTAAACTGTAAAATTCTAGTTTTAATCTCCAATATCTCTTCAAACATCCTGAGTGCATTTTGTTGTGCTTATCAGAAATATTGTTGGAATTTCTACGACTCGCTCCACCTTAAAAATGAAACTTGATTGTTGCGATTCCCCTAATAGTCAGGGCCCTTAGGGATATTTTGGTTCAAATTCTTCCAAAAGCATCAAATTTGGCGCAGATGTTGCCCATGCCATACTCTTTCGATTTTTGACGGGCACCAAGGGCGGTATGATCCGGGGACCATACCGGTCCATCCCGCCATGTCACCTGACCTATGACGTCGTAATTAGGATATGCATCCAATCACATGGTGTATGTCAATCTGGTCATACGTGGTCATACGTGGTCAAAGTTCAAAATGAAACGATCGAAAAATGAAGGCAGGGATCCATTTTTAAGGTTTTCATAAAATCCAATATGGCCGCCAGGTCACATGACCTATGACGTCATATTTATGACATGTATACAATCATGTATACATGAACCCGGATCATGATCGCACAAAAATTAAACAAGGATATGGCATACAGTTCATAAAACATCAAAATCCGTACCTTTGTAATTAGGCTGATGAACTGCATATGCCTGAAAAATAGGAAATAGACATGTAAATATTTCCTCTAATTGTCAAAAATAAGGTCAGAGTTCGATTACCCAACCCAGAAACATAAAATGGTGAACCTCGCGTAAATCTTGACAAAAAACTCAAAAACCGACATGTTTGACTCAAAAATGACCTTTAAGATGACCTTGAGGGTTGACCTTGACCTCGAATCATCAAAATAACATCATAATTGGATTCCTCGACCTCGAAATCCCCTGAAAAGTGGTATCATACATGATTCCAACCCTTTTGGTTATTTAACTGATTTTCCTCTAATCCGGGTGGCGGCCATTTAGTATTTCGCCAATATGGGGCCCCCGGGGGGGCGCCCGACTTGGCGCCCGTCAAAAATCGAAAGAGTATGGCATGGGCAACATCTGGGCCAAATTTGGTGCTTTTGGAAGAATTTGAACCAAACGGCCCCAAAATATCCCTAAGGGCCCTGACTATAGGCAGAAAGACATCACTAAGACTGAGGTTTAATATACAGATCTGCACACCTCTCATTCAGAGTTGTTTCTTTGGTTGTTTCAAGCAGAAATGTTTTCAGCCTAAACAACTGCTTGGTCCTTCCTGGTAAGTTTTGTGAGAACCTGAAGCCATTTTCACACCAAAAATTCCGGCATTGAAATACCAGCATTTCCCAATGCATTGTAATCGCATGTAATGGCGGCATTGGTTTTAGCTCACATTCTCATCAAAGGGATGCCAGCAAGTTGGTGGAATATGTCGCCATTTTGCTGGAAGCTCGAACGAAGTGAATAAGGCCTTGGAATGCTCCAATGAAGAAATCCCACTGGTTGGTATTCATACAAACGAATACTTGTCTCTGTGAAGTCTGCGTCAGCCAGACAAGATAAACAATGGATTTTTTTTATCAACTAAAGGTCGAGAAGAGTATGTTAACCCTTCCTCCTTACTCTCCTGTGGGAAGGATGGTGTGGCTGACCTTTCGAGCGTGAGCCTTTGTCAACCACACCTCATTTCCCATGGAGGTAAAGGCAAACGTATTCCTATCAACTTTTACTTGTTAAAATCCATTATTCATACAACTATCCATTTATCCCGAAGGTTCATCCCTGTGAAAATTACTCTGGTGTCATCTGTGACCTTCACAAGTGAGTCCAAGATTGAAAGATGCTCACAACGCAAATCATTGGCTGGAGAATGTTCTCGAATATTCTCAAAACGTCCAACTAATTTGTGCACCAAACTTTATAATTGCATTGCGTCTCGATACCATTAAGCACAGGTTGCTTTTATCAGCAAAACAAGTAAAGGAAACACAACTTCAGCAGTTCTGCAGTACCAGGCAAATTTTCACTGTAAATTTTCACTGTAAATTTTCACTGTAAATTTTCACTGTAAATTTTCACTGTAAATTTTCAAAATGGCACAGCACATATTATAATAATTATGCATGTGTGGTTTAACTTTTATTTTTGTTATTTTTCTTAATCCTCTAGATTCTAAAAGCTGTGTGCAGTATGTATACACCTACCTAAGGAAAAGTTATGTGCTTGTGAAACACTGAACCCCTTGCTTGCCTGGCACAGCATAATAGTTCGCGGACATCTTGGTGCACCGGCATCAGGCGCGGAGAGGTGTTATGGAACGTTTTCGATTTTTGCAGAGCTTTGTGGAAATGAGGCAGGAAATTCCGAAAATGAGACGCACCAGGGCGCATAACACTCATTTCTGAGAGCTTGCATGGATAGCGTAATTAAATAAAAAATCATTTGTTCACAGACAGAGATTAACAGGGATGCACCCAACTAGGTCAATCTGAACCAATCAATACACTCGACTAGGTTATTTGTGTCGACTCCTGAACGAAGCGCATCAATTTAACATTCTATCTCATTCCTTCAACTCCGAACTGGATTGCACGTCTCAAACGTGATTTACACACCTCCTCCCCTCTGCCCCCCCCCACCCCCCCCCCCACACACACACACACACAATTCCCCTCTTCATTGTCTATTTTTATTGCGTGTTTGAGAGCTTCACTCTCCTTTTAGTCTCCTCTCGCTGTGCATTTGACCCCCTGCTGCATCAATCCTCCGCCAGCAGTGTTGCAGAATAATATTTGGAACGTGGGTCATTCCCAAACATTTGGCTGATTTTGTGCAGGTCGATATTGTGCAGGCCGATATTGTGCAGGCCGATTTTGTGCAGGTCGATATTGTGCACGTCCATATTGTACAGGGCGATATTGTGCAGAGCAATTTTGTGCAGGCCAATTTTGTGCCAGCCGATATTGTGCAGGCCGATTTTGTGCATGTCGATTTTGTGCAGGTCTATTTTGTACTGGCCGATTTTGTGCCAGCCGATATTGTGCAGGCCGATGTTGTGCAGGCCGATGTTGTGCAGGCCGATGTTGTGCAGGCCGATTTTGTGCAGGTCGATTTTGTACTGGCCGAATTTTTGCCGGCCGAATTTGTGCAGGTCGATATTGTGCAGGTCGATATTGTGCAGGTCGATATTGTGCAGGCCGATATGGTACAGGGCAATTTTGTGCCAGCCAATATTGTGCAGACCGATTTTGTGTCGGCTGATTTTGTACAGGCCGATTTTGTACAGGCCGATTTTGTACAGGCCGATTTTGTGCAGGTCGATTTTGTACTGGCTGATTTTGTGCAGGTAGATATTGTGCAGGCCGATATGGTACAGGGCAATTTTGTGCCAGCCAATATTGTGCAGACCGATTTTGTGCCAGCTGATTTTGTGCCAACTGATTTTGTACTGGCCGATTTTGTGCAGGTCGATTTTGTACTGGCCGATTTTGTGCCGGCCGAATTTGTGCCGGCCGATATTGTGCAGGCCGATTTTGTGCCAGCTGATTTTGTACTGGCCGATTTTGTGCCGGCCGAATTTGTGCCGGCCGATATTGTGCAGGCCGATTTTGTACAGGCCGATATTGTGCCGGCCGATATTGTGCCGGCCGATATTGTGCAGGCCAATTTTGTGCAGGTTGATATTGTGCACGCCCATATTGTGCAGGCCGATATTGTGCAGGGCAATTTTGTGCCATCCGATATTGTGCAGGCCGATTTTGTGCAGGCCAATTTTTGTGCCAGCCGATATTGTGCAGGCCGATTTTTGTGCCAGCCGATATTGTGCAGGCCGATTTTGTGCAGGTCGATTTTGTGTCGGTCGATTTTGTACTGGCCGATTTTGTGCCAGCCGATATTGTTCAGGCCGATTTTGTGCAGGCCAATTTTGTGCCAGCCAATATTGTGCAGGCCTATGTTGTGCAGGCCGATTTTGTGCAGGCCGATTTTGTGCAGGCCAATTTTGTGCCAGCCAATATTGTGCAGGCCGATGTTGTGCAGGCCGATTTTGTGCAGGTCGATTTTGCACTGGCCGATTTTGTGCCGGCTGAATTTGTGCAGGCCGATTTTGTACTGGCTGATTTTGTGTAGGCCGATTTTGTGCAGGCCGATTGTGTACATTTTTCTGGTCAACAAACCATCATTGAGATGATGTTTGGGTGCTAACCCATTCAAAAAAAGATAACTAATTAAGTAAATAAATAAATGCATAAATAAAAAAAATGTATAAATAAACATATAAATAAATAAGTAAAAGATGTTTGGTGCCAAATGAGTTGCTGGAATGGAAAGTTGAAATTTTTGCCCCGTCATTGATATATATTTTAATATGAATATTTTTGTATAATTGCATGCCACTAAATGTGTTTGCGATTCGGATCAAAAAAGTAATCTAGTGCAGATCAAACTTGCCTTGAGGAATCATTCAAAAAAACGAAAATTCTTACATCGTCCCCAGAGTGTTCTCTCGGGTCGAATTGCCTAATTGCTCATATGATCATATGGATTTTCTCGGCCAATCATGGAAGAGCATAGTAACTGCATATCTTATTGGATGGTATGCTTCTTTACATTCTATCTTGATTTAAAGGGTACTCGGTTGGAGAAATGGGAGGACGAGAGAAAAACAATTCAAACTGAAAACATGTTATTGTGATATTCGCGAGTGCAGAATGCTGTCAAAATGCTTGGCTCATCCCTCATCAAATCTGTTTGGATGCCTGTCTATCCTGCTTTCAGTGTGAGGCATGTTTGTACCTGTCTGCTCTTGTTTGTACCTGTCTGCTCTTGTTTGTACCTGTCTGCTCTTGTTTGTTCCTTTTTCATTACCTCTGCCACTAAAGGAGGACGGAGGCCATGTTTTCACCACTGTCTGTCTTTTTGTGTTTGTCTGTTTGTCTGTCTGTCTGTTTGTCTCTCTGTTTGGCTGTGTGTCTGCTTGCCTGTTTGTCTGTCTGTGTGTCTGTCTGTCTGTATTTGTCTGGCTGTTTGTATGGCTGTGTCTGTTTTCTCTCTGTCTGCTTGTCTGTTTGTCTGTCTGGTTGTCTGTCTGTCTGTTTGTCTGTTTCTCTGTCTGTCTGGTTGCCTGTGTGTCTTTTTTCTGTTTGTCTGTCTGTCTGGTTATCTGTTTGTCTGTCTATCTGTTTGTGAGTCTGCTTGTTTGTCTGTCTGCTTGTCCGTTTGTCTGTCTGTCTGCTTGTCTGTCTGTCTCGCTGTTTGTCTATTTGTATGTCTGTCTGTGTTTGTCTGTCAGTTTGTCTGTGTTTATCCATTTGTCTGTCTTTGTCTATAACTGCCTGTGTTCATCTGTCTGTTTGTTTGTCTGCCCGTTTTTCTGTTTGTCTGTCTGTTTGCCTTTGTGTCTGTTTTCTGTCTGTCTGTCTGCTTGTCTGCTTGTCTGTTTGTTTGTCTGGTTGTCTGTCTGTTTGTCTGTCTGTTTGCCTGTAAGCAGCATACCTCAAAATGTGTGATCAGATTCAAATAAAATTTGGTGGAGAGGTTGGGTGTGTGACAATGATGAAATTGTTAGATTTAGGCGAAGGTTCAAATCTGGATCCGGATACCATAGTTTTTTGAGTGATTCTTCACCATTGAGAGATAGGTTCCAAAAACGATATATAGCAGGATATCTCAAAAATAAACGAGGTAGATGAGTTGCTTAGGTAACAAAAAGTCGAATAGATTTTGGTTCAGGTCCGAATCCAGATCCATCCTATCAGTGTATTCAGGTCCGAATCTAGGCTCATGGAAGTGGGAGCTCACAGAAGATAGAAGACAACACATTAACAATGGGATTGTTCGACAACAGGTGGAACACAAGAAGAGCATGTACAAACTGTAGGAGAGAAGACGGTGGGAAAAATAGCAATATCGTGCAAGTATAAATGGGGAGGATTCAGAAAGAAAAGGTCGTATGGATGACTGTGACCTGAGGTGGTGATTTACTGGTGGGTTCAACCTCTGGAGGAAAGAGTGGGATTGAACAGACTGAGGAAGGACGTTCTACAAGCAAGAGAAGAGAAGAACTAGATGGTATTCATAGAATACTGTTGCGGATATGGGATTTGGATCCATCCATATCCGCTTGTAAATATTCCCCTATTTCCTCAGTACTTCCCAACTATCCCCAATTCCCCATTCCCTAGTCCCATTTTCTGTAAACAACACTCTGTAGACCCGACCTCCCCCTATTTCCCCCATTAAATGTCGCATCCAGGTCCACCGCATCTCACGTAGACAACTATAGGACATCTTGCTAGTTATTCTTAGTCTATGTCAGTTAAGGACTCGTTTCCATTAATTCTGACTCTTCGTTGCACCAGAATGTGATTGTATGGCACCGTTAGGAAGTTTAGGACCTCCCAATACCTCCCCGCAGCTCTTCCTCACGGTTCAGCAACAACAACAACAACAACAACGGCGGCGGCGCGGGGAGTGTGCGTCCTCACTCCGGCTTGGTTGGTAGGGGGTGTTGGGAGTGCACCATGCCTTTCCAACGAGCCGCCATCGAGCATGTGCTCGACGGGGTTACCAAGTAGGGGCTCGCTGTCAGCTCCTCGTCAAGGGCGGAGCCCGGTAACCCCCGCACCCAATAGAAGCGGTGGACCGATCCCATCTGGGGCGGAGCCAACGAGCCGAGGGCGTGTCACTCCCCGCTGAGCATGCGCAGAAAGAGGGAGGTGACGTGAGATGCGCCCTGAGCTTGGAGAGAGAAGGACGCCACCTCTGAGCGCTGTGACACCTCCCTGCATCTTTCGGACCGTGCTTTATCCTGTCCCTGAGCCAAGGTGCACCTTGTGCTATCAACCGACCTGTCCTTCCCTGCCATCAATCCCTGTGTAAGTCAGTCTTGTTCCGTTTGTCTGTGGTCTGTCGGGGATAGATAAGATTGTGTCTAAGTGCCTATCTCTTCTGTGTCTTTACCTCATTACCTTGTAATCTACCCCTTTTCTCCCCCACTAATTATATCCTCCTCCGGAGGTCTTGAGAACTGTACCCCTTGAGTCGTTTCATCTATCCCAGTCGTTGTGTCCTTTCCCATCATTGATTTAGCATAGCGCGATTTGGTCAATGTCGGGTGGAATCGGGTGAGTTGGGGAAGAATCGGGGGAACTGTTAGGTCGCGGAAATACCACCGCTCGGTAAATAACATCTAATCCGCGATCCGTAACAATACTTACCCTGCACAGTCAACTTGGTGTGATATGAGCCAACTCTTCTGTTTTTGAACGTTTCTTTTTTTTTGATCCAATATGGCTGCCAGATCACGTGCGCGATGACATTATATAATTTATATTCTCTAATATAATTGTTGCAGAGATCATGCTCAATAAATTTCAAACATATCAGACTAAGCGTTGTCCCTGTCGAATTATGACGTCATAATTATGGCACCAATGACGTCATCGTTAACACCTATTCCCCATATGGAGTTATTTACAATGAGCCACGTTTCAATTTTTTCCATAGAGAGGTTTTGGAGATATAGAGGTGCAACGTTTTTCGGTTTTTCCAAGATGGCGCCTGTAACACATGACCTATGACGTCATGATTACCATTCAAATATTCAAAAGGAGGAGGTGCTCCTATGGTTAAAATTTCGTGTCCATCAGACCAACAATTGCTGAATTTTTTTAAAATAATGATCGGATGGATAAGTGTTGTATTTGTCGAATTATGACGTCATAAAGAAGGCACCGCTGACATCATCATTAACATATCTTATTCCCCATGGGGGGTCGGTGACAATGAGCCATGTCTCAATTCTTTCAATGGAGTGGTTTCAGAGATATAGAGGTGCAAAGTTTCTCCAAGATGGCGCCTGTACAACGTGACCTATGATGTCATAATATTCATTAAAATATTCGACAGGAGGCCCTCCTATGGTGAAAATTTCACGTCAATCGACCAACGGTTGCCGAGAAAATGAATTTTTAAAATACAGACACGGCACACGTATGTACCTGAATGCTTAACCATGCTTTTCGCTTTGCGAGCGCAGGGTAACAACGGACGGAAGGTGAGCATGTGTCAACTTGTATTTTGGGAAGTTTCAAGGAGGGAGTTGCTGGATGAATGCACGGCGCATGATGGAGCGAAAGACTATATATTAGCAGGTGTAATAGAAGAAGAGATTTATTATAATTGATACCATGTTATGGTATTCTGTGACACTTCTGTAAGAAAGCTAATTTTACATTTGCCGAAATGAACAGGAATTGCATTGAGGCATTCCCAAAGGTAGTGAAAAACTTCCTCCCCAAGATTAGATTTGACCTTTTGACAAAACTTGTGAAACACCTGGTCCTTTTATCCATCTCAGTGATAGCTCCATCAAGGTGATTTTCCTTCAAATCTGATCGGTTTATCTTCGTAAATTAAGAGACTAATCTGAAAGGCCTGTGAGCTCAACACAGCTCTAGCATGATGATTATGGCTTTAAACTGCGTTCCAACATGGTTATGTTCTTGCCAGAGTCATTGCCAAAGCAGGAATACTTTAAGCGGTCAGGGCAGGACTTTGCAATTTGGTGAGGACCAACATAGAATGTCCTACTCATTCCAATATTATACCCTTTAGCATATTACCCTGTGACACCAGCAGCCGTTAACTTCCAGCAGCGAATAATAGGCGATGGCACTGCTGACTTCCAATGCCCTCCCTGCCTGTGAAGCACCAGGAGAGAGATTATGGTCTGGTCGGGAATTAAGTTCAACTACAGAGCTCAAAGGTAAGTGTGCTGTGCTCCCTCTGAGTTCTCTTGTCAGCTGGGGAATCAACGTCCCTTCCTTAATTCAATTATTGGGGTCAATTTAGTTTGATTTTAAGTTGGCAGGATAGCCTGGAGTTGTTATGCCCGACTCGCCTCTCAACTGGCTAGCCTGGGTTCGAATCTCGACACAGCGATAAACATGTATGTGCTGTCCCTCGGATGGATGTTAATCCTAGGGGTCACATCTACCAGCATTAATCGCGGGATCCCCCAGTATCCTTCATGAAGAGTTGGCGAGAATGCCAGCACCCTGGCCAAATTCCACTTAACTATCATTTAATGAAGCTAGCATGAATTGTACTAAAGGTTTTCTTACTTCCTGTACCTAGCAGAACATGGAAGAGACAAACCATTCCCATCGTCTGTCTCTATGATGTTATGCTCAAAGGCAAGTTGCCAAACGCAGTCTATTGGCAAGGATTACACTTGGTTGTTTGCTTTTGCTTTCACAAATGTAGGCAGGGCAGGAATTTGGTATTCAGTCAGGGTGCCAGCTAGTAACTCATCTGTTTTCACCAGTTGGTAAATTATCGCTGGGCTAACTCGCTACTGGTAGGACCGTTTGTGTCCACCGTCTAATGCTATCGGATGGGACAACCGGCTGAATGTCCATCTAATGGATGCTGCTATTTGTAATGCAACACCCTGCCTGCAAAAGCAGCAATCTGACAATTCATAGTTGAGTTCGGAATGGAACCCAGATGAGACAGCTCAAAGGGAAGTGGTTCCCTAGGGATAGAACCTAGACGAGACAGATCCAAGGGAAGATGTTCCCTCAGCATAGAACCCAGACAAAACAGCTCAAAGGGAAGATGTTCCCTGGGGATAGAACCCAGACAAGACAACAAAAAAGGGAGTGGTTTACTGGGGATGGAACCGAGACAAGACAGTTCAAAGGGAAGATGAAACCTAGGGATGGAACCTAGACAAGACAGCTCGAAGGCAAGTGGTTCCCTGGGGATAGAACCCAGACAAGACAGAGCTCAAAGGGAACATGTTCCCTGAGGATATATCCCAGACAAGACAACTCAAAGTGAAGTGGTTACCTCGGGATAGAACCCAGATGAGACATCTCAAAGGGAGTGGTTCCCTATGGATGGAACCCAGATGAGGCAGATGAGACAGCTCAGATGGAGTGGCTACCTAAGGATGAAACCCTGATGAGATAACTCAGAGGGATTTGTTCACTAGGGATGTAACCCAGACAAGACAGCTCAAAGGGAAGTTGTTCCCAAGGCCTCGTTCTTGCTTCAAATCTCTGCACCACCCCCTGTTGAAGCTCTATTTCCATGGTAATACATGAATGAGCTATTTTATTTCAGTTGTATGGGCAGTACACAGTTTCGCATCACTGTTGGTGTCACATGGTAATATGCGAAAGGAATTAACAATTGATGAGAAATCTCTTTGACAGACACAAAAAGATCAGAAACACCTCACGGTTGTACAAGTCACAAGCACTCCTTTTAAATGACCTTCTTTGCAATCGACTTGTGGAAATCAAATGCAAATGATTTAAAGCGAGTATATAAAAGGGTTGCATTTGCAGTATTGCATACGGTGTGTGATGGAGCGGAAGAGACTTCACATTAGCATGTCTCGAGAGGCAGGTTCCATTTCCACATAAAGGCTTCCTCGATCAAGACTTCCATGTGTTGACACCGCCTGTGGAATTAGACATGATGAAACTGCAAATCAACTGACCCAGAATCATTGCTGGACATTCATATCAATTGATGATGTCGAGTCTCCTCGGGCAATGATGGCGTGTTGGCCATCATATTGCCTTTCTATAGCTGGTACACACAGGTAAGTGTGTGGTATAGACGGGGTGTCACCACGCCTCTCCGTCCGTCTGCTGGCCGTTGGGGAATTCACCCTCTTCCGCCCGTGCTGTTGGTGTCAACTGGACTCTCATCCACCAGATGTGCAGAGCCAACACCATTTAAACCACATGGCTGCGGACCGTTACCCTTGTAAGGGGGGCTGTCATGTACTACACCTTGCCCACAGGTGACCCACAGGTGAAGTCGATAATGTTTGTCATTTGTGGCTTTTTCTTTTCTGCTCACGAGCCAAGCTTTATTATATCATCTTCAGCATGTTGTCAATCGACTGCAGGATGAAAGCTTCCCTCAACACATAGATGAAATCAACAGGATGTCGATTGGCATATGCAAAAACCACAATGGGAAGAAAGGATAAGGTGACATTTCGGGTGTTAACACCCTTCACCGGACCTGCTCTGAGGAAGGTTTAATCCGAAAGCCTGGTGTTGGCCTAACGGTAAAGGTGGCTGGCTGGCTTGAAAATCTCAAGGTCCTGAGTTTGAGCCCCTGCCCTGTCGTTAACATCCAGTCATCCTTCTGAGATCGGCAAAATGTGTACCAGATTACTGGGAAGAATTAGCCATTCGAGTATCCTGTGTTGGAGTGGCGACCCATCCGGGATTGTGCCCAATAGCCTAGGAAACTTCTTTGGCAGCCCTATTTGTCTGAGGATGCAAAAGGAGTGTACCTGTCTGATGGTAAAATGAACAATACATCAAACCCAGGCCAGAAAGGTCAAAGACGAGTATGTGTACCTCAATGCTATCCTCCCAATCCTCCACTCATTATGATGTGATGCACCACATAATACCCCAGTCAGGGCACAAATTTGGAATTTGGTCAGGATGCCGGCGATGTCTCCCCTACTCTTCGCGAATGAAACCACGGGTTGTTAACATCGACCAACTAACGCCGACCTACGTCACCCCGTTTGGCATCCATCTGATGGATGGCACATACAACGATTCCTTGCCTTCCCTGTGAAACCACAGGATCATCAGGTATAGACCTGGGTCAGGCTTAAAACCCCAGCTAGACAGTTTAGAGGCGAGTGCACATGCCTCTAAGATATCTTCCCAGCCCATCCACTCATTGTAGGCAATATTAGAGCAGGAATTTGGAATTTGTTTAGGAAGCTGGCGATAGCTCATCGACTCTTCATGAAAGACAATGTGGTATCTTAAACGTCCACCAACTAATGCCAGCAGAAGGGGCTCCCAGTTTAGACGGACGGACGGCCCACACATTGATGAATGGCAGTTCATAGTTGGGTAGGGATTCAAATCCAGGCTATATAGCCAGAGGTGAGTCTGCATACCCCTGGGCCATCTTGCCAGCCCGAAGGTGCAATTATTGTTCGTAAATAATATAAATGTTTCTCATTGTATTATGATGCATAACAAGTGAAAAGTGATTGCCACCTCATTTTTTTTGCAGATCCCTTTTATGATTTTTTTTCTCCTCAAAGCAGAAAAACACCATGTGATTCAATAAACCTACTAGGTATTACCCAACATCAAATTTATCCTGGAATCCACACATAATACAAATAGCTAAGTCTGCCTCGAAGAAACTCGGGGTCCTGTTCAGATGTCGAAGATTCTTCTCCTCTCAACAGTTCCTTCAATTATATAGAGGACTAGCGTGGATCGGCTCGCTATGCTTGCCTCACCACACGTCGTTACAGAGGCACGGTCTTGTTTAAACTGAGGATAATGACTGGACTGAACTTGAGTTGCTGTATTGTCATTATTTACACCAATCATAATACAAACATTTCTTTTGTACAAATTTATTTGTAATATTGGTGATATTATTTATTTGTAATTTATTAGTATTCCAAAAAGGTCCAACGGTGTAAAGCTCAAAATGGTCAAGGGTCCAAGCTGTCTAGTGTAAGTGTAAGTGGTCTAAAAGGTGTTAAGGTCTTGGGTTCGAAAGGGACTTAATGTGTGTAAATGTTTAAAGGGTATAAAAGGTTGGAAGGGTGAAGGGATATAAAGGTGTCTAAAGTATTGAAAGAATCTTAAAGATAAAAGTGGTCTTACGGGTCTTGAGGGCCTTCAGGCTATTGGGATCTATTGGGTCTAACGGGTCTTATGAGTCTCAGGGTCTTTTGGATATTTTGGGTCTTTAAAAGGGTCTTCAGCATATTTTTGTTATTTTGGAGCTTCAGGATCTTCGGGGTCTTTTGGGTCTTCGTGGTCTTTAAGGGTCATTTGGGTCTTTTCAGTATTTTGGTCTTTGTGGTCTTTTGGGTCTCCATGGTCTTTAAGGGTCGTCAGGGTCTTTTAGGTATTTGGGTCTTCAGGGTCTTTTGGGGCTTTTAATGGTCTTCAGGTTCTTTTGGGTGTTTTGAGTTGTCTTTTGGGTTTTTAAGCATCTTCAGGCAGGGTATTTTGGGTAATTTGGGTATTTGGGGGTCTTTTGGTTCCTTTGGGTCTTTTGGAGTATTTTGGGACTTCGGGGTTTTTTGGGTCTTTGGGGTCTTTTGTGTCTTCGGGATCTTTTGGGTCTTCGGGGTCTTTCGAGTCCTTTGGGTCTTTAAGGGTATTTGAGATATTTTGGGCCTTTTGGGTATGTTGGGTCTTTAAGGATTTTCGGGATCATTTGTGTCAACTCTCCCAATCTGACCACAAAGCTGAACCCACTCGAACTACGCCGCAAGGTTGGCTCTCTTTCTCTTTTCTACAGATATTTCTTTGGTTTCTGCTCCCAAGAAATTGCTGCTTGTGTACCTCCGCCATCAGCGAGACCACGGAATACTCGACAAGACATAATTATTGTGTGGCCATTGGCAACTCTTGGGTGGGCCGTTATGATGTTTGTTTCTCCCTCTCCACTGCCAAACTATGAAAATCTTTACCTTCTCATGTATTTCCAAACACGTATGATCTTCCCCTTTTGAAAAAGCAGATTTTTTTTGCTTCCCCAAAAACTCTTAGAATATTCTCTTTTTCTTCACTTTCTATCAATGTAGCTCTTTTATTTAAGCTCTTTTATTTAAGGCCTTGCCTCGATGAGGACTATATAGTCTGTGACTGGAGCCTTCAACATAAAAACCAAAAAAAAGTTAAGGAATATTGCTTTTTTATAACCTATCACTTTTAGACATAAACAGAGTGTGCACAGATATTTAGATGAAAAGGGAAATTATGCTCTATTTGGACCTTGTGTCTAATTTGGTTGTGTCATTTCACCAAGTTAATTGGCACGATAGTATTTCCCAATTCTGAGGTTTTATGTAAATCCTTCCTTCTATAACCACATTACATGGGTTTCCACTAAGCCAGTTACCGTAGTTCAGCCAAGAAGAGCTGTCAGGCCTCGTCGACTTGGGGGCAACTGAAAACGAAGTGTTTTAGCCCTAGGGTATGGCCTATCCAAGGCCTCGCTTTTTCTTCTATCTGTAACGTATTATGAAGCAGCACGCACCATTATAATGCCCATCAGCAATTCGAGTGCTGTGCAATGGACTCCCAAGGCCTAGTTTCTCAGTGACTAAAATTTCCATTCAATTTAAGTGGCCTTACCCTGGCTATGTTTTGGGTGTGCACGACTGGATCGCTTTGGGGACTCTGTCCGAGCATCTGGTATTTGCCGACCTGAGCGATAAATTGCAGTGGACAGCCTGGCCCCTTTGTGAACATTGCCATAATTTCCTGAAATTTGATACAAATGCCATATTGCACCTCTTTCATGGATGTGGTTATGCAGTCCCTGTGTGAGAATGTGTGGTTACACCCATTTCCTACTATGCCAAGAAGGATACGTGGAGGCAGGTGATTTTGTACCTTGTGAAGCGATATAGGTGCCACGAGATACTTTAGTCTGATTCACACTGCAGAGAGAACCACACCAAGTTGTGCTTCATCACACGTCACGAATCACTTTGTGTGGCAAAAAAGACATTATATTTTTGTGTGATTTGTAAGAGAAGCAATGCATCATGACTGCCACACACACACACACACAACCACCACACACACATATATATACATATATATATTGTTACAGACGCGGCTTTTAGATGTTATATTGACCGAGCGGTGGTGTATTTAACCGCGTCCGAACAGTTACTCCCCGATTAAAACCCGATTCCACCCGACGTTGACCAGATCGCCCCACAGATATTCAATCGGGAAATCTCTAAAGCGACCGAAAGAGAATGAAGAAGAAGAAGAAGAAGAATACGGAGGAAGAACAGATTTTATTATACACACACAAGCAATGGATGGAAGAAGCAGTAACACAGTGAATCCTTAACTTACACTATTCATTTTTACTTAGCCCCAAGACAAACGAGCAGGACAGGACGTTCACACTTACACAGGGGATATTGCAGGCAGGTAAGGCTTGAGATGGATTGCTTGAGAGGGAGGCCGCCATTCGCAATTCCTCGCGGTTTTTGGCGGGAAACCCTCCGTCGTGTCTCCACTGTGGTAGACGTTACGCGCTGGTTCGGCACACCTGCTCCTCTCCTTGGGGTGGGGCCGTCTCCCTCCTTTCAGCGCGTCTCTCCAAAGCTGGTCTCCTTGCCGAGTACCTCTCCTCTTTGGCTTGGAGCGTTTCGCATCTCACCGCCTCTTTTTGGTGCAGCCTCTTTGCTCCTCTCCCAGGGTCATCTCCAGCTCATCTCCCAAAGCAGTCCCTTGCAGTCGCTTTTATCACCTCGAGCGTAATCAAGCCGCCGACTCCGAGGGCACGCCTACCGGGTCACTCACCGCGGTGTTGATTGGCTGTTAGGGCTGGTTCACTCCTTCCTTCTTATGACGAGGTGGAGACACGCCTTTCTTCCCCAACCTTACCTCGTGGCCAAAGGTGGTTTGAAGAAAACCGGCCAAAATGCGGAAGGCAATTGGAAGGGAGGTTTTGGGGAAATTGGAAGGGCCTACGCTTATTTTGTTTGATACAATGCAAAGTCAATCTAGTGGGAAAACACATACTTAGCCTACATGGAATAAGGAAATACACTATTTAAAAGATATATCGTGACCTGCGTGTAAGTTTCATGCAATTAACTAGGACGCCGACTGCGACCATTATTTACATTAACAGGGTGTGACCGCACTTTTGTAACGTTCACATTGTAACGTTTCCACATTCGTTACACGGCACCCTCCTTTCTCCAGGCCCGTCCTCGGGCCTATTAAACTTTAACTTAGTGTGACACGTAGGTGTAATTCCCTCTACAATTAACCTGACCCTGAGTGTGACAATTTTAAAACACAAATAAGTATGTCCCCCTATTGCATTGCATCCTGTCTAACAGACTCAAGCCCACAGCTAACCGAATTACGGAATTATTCTCAAACTATACATTTACGGTGGGGAGCATTATTTACAATGACGTGATTTCTTATTTACAACGCAACCCAGGACCTGTGTTTTTTTTTTTCTTTTTTTTTCTTTTTAGGGAACAAGAGAAAGAAATTCCTGTTGGGAGGGAGGAGACAGCACGCATTGCATCGATGCACCAGTACCAATACCACCAAAGCACCCAAAAACACCCAAACACCACAAAGCACCCAAAAGCACCATCCGGTGCGCAGTCACCATGGTTCATAATAAACACAACAAAACAACTGGTGGTGGTCTTCTCTTTCTCTGCTGGGCCGATGTTCTTCCCGACGTCTTCTGGCTTCATGCGGCCTAGTTGGAAATAATAAAAAGCACAACTTGTGGCGATTTTTATTTAGGGCCTCGGGGGCCAACTAAGGGTGGTCCACCTGTTTGGCATAGGTGCCACCTTACCGAGGTCCGCAAGCAAGATTCCCTGGCCACTATGGCCGGTCTCCAACAGAGGTGCCCTGCCCCAGAACCTGGGGTCCATCAAGTGGTACTTGGCCGCAGAACAGCGGTCCATACAGTGGTACATCAACGCAATGCATGCTGGTTCTGGGAATCTCGGGCGCACAATGGCCACCTCACGCACGCTCCCATCGGCACCCAATGGCGCACAGGTCATGTGGGAGACAAAAGAAAGACAATTGAGCGAGGGGTAAGGTCACAAGGGTACACGTCAATAAGGCAATGCAAGGTGAAATGCGTACGGAGGGCGAAGTGAGAAAGCTCGTCCCTACCGTACGTCACCCCCCTGTCACCTACCCTACCCTTACGCCATATGTACAAAAATCTACACATTACCAATTCGTCACTACTGTCACGTCTTCCCCATATTTCCCCTATACCAAATTCGTCTCCACAATCCCTTTACTTCAAAATTTGCCATCACCAATTCATCATCAATCCTCATAAGGAGGGAGAGATGGAATTACGCACAATGTCACACCCACGTCATGATGCGTCTCACAATCCAAACATTTGCATCATAAAAAATAATCAAAACATGGCATGGTGTGGAGTACCTGTCACCTCAGGTGAGTGGATGCAGATGGTGCGAGGAGATCCTTCATCCTAACTATTTTCTAAATGACTTTAACACACTTTACACTACCCGGGGTCTCTCCCTGCCAATCCATTGGCCAACTTACACTATGGGTTCTAAAAACCAATTCCCATTGACCAAACTGTGGTGCTTCTCCATTTGGGGTCTCACTCCCCCGATTCATCTCCCGGTGCTCTAGCACAATTTCTGGGCTGCGACGTGTACCTCTCCCAACAGGTCTACCCACCTGCACACCTCCACCACTGTAGTTGCCACCCGAGCTTACCTAGCTCCTCACCCTAACCTAACTAACTGGGGACAGCCCCTCTCCTGGCTCTGTCACCCCATGGTGCCCTCTGGCACTGGGCTACCCGGGTCCGTCCTCCGGATCCTCGGGCCCCATCCACAACAACTACTACCGGCTCCCAGAGCCCACCTGCGGCCTCACCTGGCCGACATCCTCACAGTGGTGGAGCGCCCAAACAACTACACACACTAACAGGCTACACGCCCAGCCATTTCCACAACACCAATGCACCCATCCACATACCATTCTGTCACCCGCACCACAGATGCCAATATCCAACCACAATTTACCTGTACCCTCTACCTAACACTTACACTACCCGCCCCGGGTATCCGTGATGGGGGTCCACTCTTCCCCCATTCACACCTTCGCACCATCCACTCCACTCCACAATTTCCACCATTCTCACTCCACGACCATCCATTCCAATACTCCATACCATTTATTCCATACACCTGTCTTTCATTCACCTGTCGTTGCACACCTGTGCAATCATACCTGGTGCCACCTGCACCCTCCTTTCTTCCTGGACCATTTGGTCAACACAACACGCAATCACCACTACTCCCTCATACACTGCTCCACACACCTGTTCAGTTGCACACCTGTGCAATCACACCTGTTCCATTCTCACCTGTTCAATCCTCACACACACGGCATCATCTCAGCTAACTACTCCCCTCTGAAACTTGCGCTTCCCAGTCGTCCCTTTAAACTATTGCGCTCCCACGTCATTATAATCCACACTAATCTACCTGCGTCCCCACTACAGGTATCAGTCACTAACTAAACTTAACGTTACCTAATGTCAATCTCTTCTAGGGCCCTACACACGATATATCCTAACCCACCCGGGCTAGTTTTCACTGCCATACACCCCATAAGCTATTGCGCATTTGCCCCACCCGTGAGGGATGGTGGATTTGCCATCCCACCACATCGGGGGTCTCTCTATCAATTTTGCTCGTCCAAATTCCAACCAATTCAAAAATTTTCCATTTACTGCCAATTCTATTCACTTTTCTAAATTTCGTTTCAAATCACTACCATCATCATCCGTCTACTTATTACATCCTCTCGGTGCGCCAATTCACATCTACAGCCCGGCTTCGTACAGCCGAGCAATGAACGCGGATTCTTTTGTGCTGGCGGCTGGATGCGTCCCGCATTCGGGGCAGGGGCGGGGGCTTACCCGGGCCGAGATCCCACGCATCACCTCGGCGTGGAGCCATCCAATGTCCCGATCTCGACCTGCCGGCACATCTCAACAAAACGTGGTCGCCATAACGACCCTTCCTATCGGCCTGCCCGCTCCGCCTAGTGGAGCCCGGACGCGGCCGTTCCACGCGAGGCCCAGCGTGGATCGCGGACGGCGGTCCTTTCGAACCCGCCGTGGCTCGGATCCCCGCTGGTTCTCGCGGCACGCGAAGCCCGGCACGCACCGAGGGCCCGATTCGGCTATAAGTCGCTCTAACCGCTACTCCGTTTACCGTCGATGCTTCACCTGGATGCTTATACCCCGCAGCCCGTTCCTTGCTCACACATCCAGCCGTCTCCATTCTCCTCGTACCTTTCCTTACACACCTCGGTACACTCATTCCACCCCCAGCCTTGGTCACACACCTGACCACCGAACACTTTGGCACACATTCGTTGGTCGCACACCTCACCAACACACCTCTTCGCGCCCCCTCCTCGGTCACCTCCTCTGTGACAATCACAGGTGTGCTCTCATTCGCACACCCAACCACGTGCCTCACCACCAACTCCAGCGTGCATTCCCACTCACGCTCTACCATTCCAGGTGTGCATCCTTCCATCCCAGGTGTACATCCTCGCTCACCTGTCATAACCAACTCACGCTCCGTTTCACTCTCACTACTCTCACCTCCACTCTCGGTCGCGCACTCACCCTTACTCTCGACAGCACACTCTTTCCTCATGCACCCGTCCGTTACACACCTTTCTCGCGCACACTCTTCCGCACATTGTCCCGTTACACCCTCTGTGACACTCACCACAGGCATGCATTCTCCCTTACTCTTGACAGCATGCGCTTTCCCCATGCACCCGTCCGTTACACACCTTTCTCGCGCATCCTCTCGCGCGCACTTTTTCGTTACTTCCTCCGTAACACTCACCACACCGCGCTTCCCTGTGCTCCCTCGCACACGCGCTTCGACCAACTCGCTCCTGACGGCACACTCACTCCTCGGCGTGCACTTGTTCCTCACACACCCCATGGTCGGATATTCTCGCACACCTCTTTTTTCGCACACCTGACCTGTCGCACACTTCACCAACGGCCTCTCACGAACACCCGGATCCAAACCAATCCCCAAGCCGACTGAAGCTTTCCTCACATCATATACATTGCCACTCACCTCCGTACATCGTCTCCGCACCTCCTTTGCCACCTGCAAACTCTTTATTTGGTTAGTGAGCATCACATGATGAGTTGAGCACCGACCTTGCACATATTCCATCACCTCCTCCTGGATTTCTCTTTTAGTTTCTGTTCGTCCCTTCTTAATTTCACTCACCTCTTCTTCCACTTCCTCTAATTTTTGTTTAACCTCTTTTATTTCTCGGTGCGTCTCCTCAAGTTCGTCCTCTAAGGCTACCGTGACCGTCTCTATGTGCATCCTCACCTGCCGGTCCTTTGTCTCCATTATCTCTGTCACCTCCTCCACCCTCATTGTCAGTTCCTCCCGTACCATCTGACATTGCCTCTGCGTCGCTATTAATTCGTTTTTAATTTCTTTTTGTGTCGCCTTTAACCCTCCTAGTACCGCAGTGTTCTTTTGAACCTGCTCCACTAACTTAGTTTGTCCCTCTGTCAGCTGCTCCACCTCCTCCGTCAGATCTTCTATTCCCCCTTGTAACTTTGCCGTATTATTTCTCACCTCTTTCTCCATACGCTTCTCACCTCGCTTTACCTCCTCGCGCAGCCCCGAAACCTCCTCACTTACCCCTCGTCGTATTTCCTCCATCTCTTTTGTAGATGCCACCCTCATCTGTCCCAATTCATCCCTCTGAGCATCCAGTTTGGTTTCTACCCCGATTTTCACCTCCTCTATTTGCTCTCTCATTTGTTTGATTTCCCTGGCAGATTGTTCCCCTATTTCCCGCAATTTGTCCTCCATCCTATTTTCTAACCCCATTAACCCATTTTTCACCCCCTCTAACTGATTCTCCTGGGCAGCCATTCTGTTTTCCACCCCCGTTAACCCATTCTTTACCTCTTTTATCCCGTTGTCTAACCCCTCAAAATTATTGTCTAACTTCCCAAATTTCTTGTCTAACTCCTCAAAATTATTGTCGAACTTCCCAAATTTCTTGTCTAACTGCTCACCGGTACCCCTCGCTTCGTCCCTCATTACCCCCATTTGGTTTCCCATTATCCCCATTTGGTTTCCCATTATCCCCATTTGGTTTCCCATTCGCTCACTCTGAGCCCTCATTTGCTCACTCTGAGCCCTCATTTCCTCCCTCATTTCCTCGCGATTCTGGGCCATAAGGGCCTTCATTTGTATGAAAAAAAGGTCCAAATCTACCAGCGGCGCTACTACGGTCGCGGCAAAATTTGGTGCCGCTTCACCCACGTGCGTGAGGACGCCACTTTGCGCGTCTGATACTTCCGCAACCACATTGCTATTTTTCTCCTCCTCCCTATCCTCCACATACATTTCCCCGAGGTCCTGGGTCGATTCCACCCTGTCTATCTCTCCCACCGACATCCGATCGCCTTGATTGTCCATGGCGCGATCTCAAAATTCGGGTTTTATATTTTCGTAAAACAAAATCAAATTTCGCCGTTATAATTTCGAGCGCGTGAAACGCGCTCCGGATCGAATTCTACTTCCCAACACCAATTGTTACCCTAATGGTACAATTGGTGTTCCAAAATTTGGGCCTAACAAATTTAGTCCCAGGTCCGAATCCAACTCCTCGACACCAAATGTTACAGTACTAACACAATTGGTGTCCAAAATTTGGGCTAAATAAATTTAGTCCCAGGTTCGAATCCAACTCCTGACAACCAAATGTTACAGACGCGGCTTTTAGATGTTATATTGACCGAGCGGTGGTGTATTTAACCGCGTCCGAACAGTTACTCCCCGATTAAAACCCGATTCCACCCGACGTTGACCAGATCGCCCCACAGATATTCAATCGGGAAATCTCTAAAGCGACCGAAAGAGAATGAAGAAGAAGAAGAAGAAGAATACGGAGGAAGAACAGATTTTATTATACACACACAAGCAATGGATGGAAGAAGCAGTAACACAGCGAATCCTTAACTTACACTATTCATTTTTACTTAGCCCCAAGACAAACGAGCAGGACAGGACGTTCACACTTACACAGGGGATATTGCAGGCAGGTAAGGCTTGAGATGGATTGCTTGAGAGGGAGGCCGCCGTTCGCAATTCCTCGCGGTTTTTGGCGGGAAACCCTCCGTCGTGTCTCCACTGTGGTAGACGTTACGCGCTGGTTCGGCACACCTGCTCCTCTCCTTGGGGTGGGGCCGTCTCCCTCCTTTCAGCGCGTCTCTCCAAAGCTGGTCTCCTTGCCGAGTACCTCTCCTCTTTGGCTTGGAGCGTTTCGCATCTCACCGCCTCTTTTTGGTGCAGCCTCTTTGCTCCTCTCCCAGGGTCATCTCCAGCTCATCTCCCAAAGCAGTCCCTTGCAGTCGCTTTTATCACCTCGAGCGTAATCAAGCCGCCGACTCCGAGGGCATGCCTACCGGGTCACTCACCGCGGTGTTGATTGGCTGTTAGGGCTGGTTCACTCCTTCCTTCTTATGACGAGGTGGAGACACGCCTTTCTTCCCCAACCTTACCTCGTGGCCAATGGTGGTTTGAAGAAAACCGGCCAAAATGCGGAAGGCAATTGGAAGGGAGGTTTTGGGGAAATTGGAAGGGCCTACGCTTATTTTGTTTGATACAATGCAAAGTCAATCTAGTGGGAAAACACATACTTAGCCTACATGGAATAAGGAAATACACTATTTAAAAGATATATCGTGACCTGCGTGTAAGTTTCATGCAATTAACTAGGACGCCGACTGCGACCATTATTTACATTAACAGGGTGTGACCGCACTTTTGTAACGTTCACATTGTAACGTTTCCACATTCGTTACAATATATATATATATATATATATATATATATATATATATATATATATATATATATATATATGTCATGTGAAAAAGTAAGTACACCCCATGTAAAGTTTTGACTTTTTCAACATATTTCAACATACAGCTATTTGATCTTCATTTCAACAATATTGATAGATAAAGGTGATATAATATAACAAATATCATGAAACATTTACATTTTGTAGTCCATTCTATAATTTAAATAAACATAAATGCAAATTTCGCATGTGGAAAAAGTAAGTACACCCTTGGCTCTAATAGGTGGTATTGCCCCCTTTGGCAGAAACAACCTCAAGTAGGCGTTTCCTATAACTGTCTACCAGTCTCTGACATCGACTGGGAGAAATTTTTGCCCACTCCTCCATGCAGATTTCTTTCAGCTGTGCGATGTTTGAAGCGTTTCTTGCATGCACAGCTCGTTTCAAATCCCTCCACAACATCTCGATGGGATTTAGATCCGGGCTTTGACTTGGCCATTCCCGAAACCTCCATTTCTTTCTTTTCAGCCATTCCTTGGTGGATTTACTGGTATGTTTAGGGTCATTGTCATGTTGCAAGGTCCACCTTCGGTTGAGCTTCAACTTTCCGACAGATGGCCTCACATTATCCTCAAGCACCCTCTGGTACAATGAAGAATTCATAGTGTATTCTAGGATGGTGAGCTGCCCAGGCCCTGATGCAGCAAAGCTGCCCCAAACCATAATATTTCCCTCGCCATGCTTTTCAGTTGGTATCACGTTCTTGTGGTCAAATGCTGTCTTTGGTTTTCGCTAAACATGTCTTCTGGTACTGTGGCCAAATAGTTCTACCTTTGACTCATCTGTTCAAAGCACATTGTTCCAGAAGTGCGGGTCTTTGCCGAGGTGTTCATTGGCAAACTTTAGTGTTGCCCTGATGTTCTTTCTGGACAGCAAAGGTTTCCTCCTGGCACACCTCCCATGTAGATCAAATTTGTGCAGCCTCTTTCTAATGGTAGACTCGTGCACTTTGACATCAACAGTGGCCAGAGCTACCTGTAGGTCCCATGATGACATTCTGGGATTCTTAGAGACCTCTTTCAGCATCTTGCGGTCTGCTCTCGGGCTGAACTTGCTGGGTCGGCCTGGCCTGAACAAGTTGGCAGTTGTTTGGAATCTTCTCCACAAGTAGATGATCTTCCAGACAGTCGAATGATTGATTTCAAATTGTTTGGAGATCTTTTTAAATCCCCTCCCAGACTCGTAGGCATCTATAACCTTCTTTATGAAGGCCTGAGAGAGCTCTTTTGATCGAGGCATGGTGACGCCGTACACTTCAACAACAAAGAGCAAACTAAACGAAATGTCTGAGGTTTAAATAAGACAGGTTCCTCCAAGATCCTCTCTAACGATGTTCTAATCATTTGCACCTGAGCTGATGCACCTGATTCTAATTTTAGGTATTTGAAGTAGTGATAAATGGAGGGGTGTACTTACTTTTTCCACATGCGAAATTTGCATTTATGTTTATTTAAATGATACAATGGACTACAAAATGTAAATGTTTCATGATATTTGTTATATTATCTCACCTTTATCTGTCAATATTGTTGAAATGAAGATCAAATAGCTGTATGTTGAAATATGTTGAAAAAGTCAAAACTTTACATGGGGTGTACTTACTTTTTCACGTGACTGTATATATGTATGTATATATATATATATATATATTGCCCGTCTCCGCTCATCCCTCTCCTCCACGGCTGCAGAAACCCTCATCCACGCCTTCATCACCGCCCGTCTGGACTACTGCAATAGCCTCCTCTATGGTTCACCCTCAAAAATCACCAATAAACTCCAATACATTCAGAACTCCGCTGCCCGTCTACTCACTCATTCCCGGACCCGTGACCACATCACCCCCGTCCTTTACAAGCTTCACTGGCTCCCCATCCCCCAGAGAATCCAGTACAAAATCCTCCTCTTGACATACAAAGCCCTCCATAACCTGGCCCCATCCTACCTGGCTGACCTCCTCTCCAGACACACTCCCACCCGCAACCTCCGCTCTGCTGGTACCAACCTCCTGACCCCCTCCATCCGGACCAAATTCAGATCCTGGGGGGACAGGGCCTTCTCCATCGCTGCTCCCACCCTCTGGAACTCACTACCTCACACCATCAGAGACTCCTCCTCACTCACCACATTCAAAACATCACTAAAGACCCACCTGTTCAACGCTGCATTCAACATTCAACCCACAGCATTTAACCCCTGACTATCTCTTCTCCTTCTCCCTCCTTTTGCTTTAAATATTTCCCTATTGATTCTTGTCTTGTCTTTTTGATTCTTGTCTTATATATATGCCGTATATCGCTGCTGTTTGTTTTCTTGATTCTTGTCTTTTTGCAATTGTTGTTTTCATGTATTGTTATGCATTATGTTTTCCACTCTGTCAAAGCGCCTTTGGGCTTCTGGAAAAGCGCTATACAAAATAAATGAATTATTATTATTATTATTATATATATATATATATATATATATATATATATATATATATTGTTGTGGATATGAGGACTGCATATATATTTTTTTATTGTGTGCTGTATGATTATTATTATTGTTGTTGTGCTGTGCCTCCTGTCTCCGGAGCTGTGTAAGATCAAAAGGGCGTCCCATAGTCCACAAGCATACACGTCAGCCAATCATAGGATATTCATGTTCGATAGTTATATCTTATTCTGTGTTTTAAGATAAGGCTGTGTCTCCCATTAATTGAAATACTCCATTGCACCAGTGAAAGAGAATAGATCCCCTTCCATTCCCATCCCCAAAAATCCCCATTTCCTTCACATCCCCCCTTTCGTGATTGCCGACCCTCGATTGCCATATTACATCCCCTCTCGTCATTGCTGAGCCTCGATTCCCAATCACCTCCCCTCCAATAACCGCCATTGACCACGAGGCTCGAGTCAGGGAAGAAAGGCGTGTCTCCACCTCGTCAGAGGAGGGGAGGGGCGCGCCCGCCCGTCGTCGTCCGGGGCGGAGCCCGAGGGTCGCGCGACCAACCAGGGCCGCGGTGAGTGACCCGGTAGGTGTGCCCTCGGAGTCGGCGGCTTGATTTCGCTGGAGGTGATAAAAGCGACTGTAAGGGACTGCTTTATGAGAGAGGCCTTGGAGATGAGCATGAGATGAGAAGAGAAGAGAAGAAGAAAGAGAGAGGCCTTGGAGATGAGCATGAGATGAGAAGAGAAGAGAAGAAGAAAGAGAGTTGCAAGGAGTTGGTCACAGTCGGTTGCCAGAGAGAGAAGTCGGTGGTGAGGAGTGAGAGAAGCAAGAAAGAGTTGAGGGTTGAGGGACCAGACCAGTGAGACAAGTCCTGGGAACGCAGCGGACGGAGGCCGCCGCAGCCGCGACACCCGACCGCCAAAGGGGGCCGGAACGGCGGTTCGGAGCAGGGCCGAAACGGAACGGCGGCTGCTGAACGCGCCGGTTGTGCTGCAAGACCCCCCCCTTGGACCTTTCCTCTCCCGCCAGCCATCCACCTTCTGCCATCCCTGGCATTCCCCGTGTGAGTCGTATTTGTTTGTTCTGTCCTGGGTAATAAGTTAAGTCTGTAGATAAGCTAAATTTGCACTGTGTCACATGCGTCTTGTACTTGTAAATAAACTGAATTGCTTTTTGTTGCTTGTGTGTAAATAGTAGGAATAAATTTAGTAGTATTTCCAACCTGTTTGTCTTCATTTTCCTCTTTGCATTGCGTCGTTTTCGTCTTTTCCCTCATTGAGCAGCTGGGGTGCGATACGGCCAAAGTCTGGGTGAATCGGGTGAGTTTTGTTAGGTCGCGGTTCTAAACCACCGCTCGGTCTATAACATCTAACCGCGATCTATAACAATTGGTTGTCAGGAGTTGGATTCGAACCTGGGACTAAATTTATTTAGCCCAAATTTTGGACACCAATTGTGTTAGTACTATAACAATTGGTGTCGGGGAGTGAGATCGACCCGGAGCGCGCTTCACGCGCTCAAAATTATAAAGTACGAAATTTGTTTTGTTTTAAAGGAAGAGCCCGAATTTTGAAATCGCGCCATGGCTGTCCAAGGCGACGGGATGCCGGTGGGAGAGATAGAGGGGTTAGAAGTAACCCAGGACTTCGGGGAAGAAAGGGAGGAGGAAAATGGCAATGTGGTTGCGGGAATTTCAGGTGCACAAAATGGCGCTCTAGCGCACGTGATTACAGCGGCGCCACATTTAGCCACGCCCATGGTCGCGGTAGGCGAACCGGAGATGCCAATGGATTTGAACCTTTTTTTTATACAAATGAAGGCCCTTATGGCCCAGAATAGTGAGCAATTGGGGGTAATGGGGAACCGGATGGATGCTCAGAGTGAGCAATTGGGGGTAATGGGGAACCAATTGGGGGTAATGGGGAACCGGATGGATGCTCAGGGTGAGCGATTGGAGGGCAAAATAGGGGTAATGAGGGACGAAGCGAGGGGTACCGTTGAGGGGTTAGACAATAATTTTAAGGAGTTAGACAAGAAATTTGAGGGGTTAGACAATGGGATAGAGGGGGTGAAAAATGGGTTAATGGGGTTAGAAAATAGGATGGAGGACAAATTGCGAGAAATAGGGGAACAATCCGCCCGGGAAATCGAACAGATGGGGAACCAGATGGAGGAAATACGACGAGGGGTGAGTGAGGAGGTCTCGGGGCTGCGCGAGGAGGTAAAGCGAGGCGAAAAGCGTATAGAGAAAGAAGTGAGGAATAATACGGCTAAGTTACAAGGGGGAATAGAAGATCTGACGGAGGAGGTGGAGCAGCTGACAGAGGGACAAACTAAGTTAGTGGAGCAGGTTCAAAAGAACACTGCGGTACTAGGAGGGTTAAAGGCGACACAAAAAGAAATTAAAAATGACTTGATAGCGACACAGAGGCAATGTCAGATGGTACGGGAGGAACTGACAATGAGGGTGGACGAGGTGACGGAGATAATGGAGACAAAGGACCGGCAGGTGAGGATGCACATAGAGACCGTCACGGTAGCCTTAGAGGACGAACTTGAGGGGACGCACCGAGAAATAAAAGAGGTTAAACAAAAACTAGAGGAAGTGGGAGAAGAGGTGAGTGAAATTAAGAAGGGACGGACAGAAACTAAGAGGGAGATAAAGGAGGAGGTAATGGAATATGTACAAGGTCTGTGTTCAAATCATGATGTGATACTCACTAACCAAATAAAAAGTTTGCAGGTGGCAGAGGAGGTGCGACGAGGTACGGAGGTGAGTGGCAATGTACATGATGTGAGGGGAGATTCAGTCGGCTTGGGGATTGGTTTGGATCCGGGTGTTCGTGAAAGGCCGTTGGTGAGGTGTGTGACAGGACAGGTGTGCGAAAAAAGAGGTGTGCGAGAATGTCCGACCATGGGGTGTGTGAGAAAAAAGTGCACGCCGAGGAGTGAGTGTGCCGTCAGGAGTGAGCCGGTCGAAGCGCGTGTGCGAGGGAGCACAGGGAAGCGCGGTGTGGTGAGTGTTACGGAGGAAGTAACGAAAAAGTATGCGCGAGAAAGGTGTGTAACGGACGGGTGCATGGGGAAAGCGCATGCTGTCAAGAGTAAGGGTGAGTGCGCGACCGAGAGTGGAGGTGAGAGTAGTGAGAGTGAAACGGAGCGTGAGTTGGTTGTGGCAGGTGAGCGAGGATGTACACCTGGGATGGAAGGATGCACACCTGGAATAGTAGAGCGTGTGTGGGAAGGCACATTTGAGTTAGTAGTGAGGCACGTGGTTGGGTGTGCGAATGAGGGCACACCTGTGATTGTCACAGAGGAGGTGACCGAGGAGGGGGCGCGAAGCGGTGTATTGGTGAGGTGTGCGAGCAACGAATGTGTGCCAAAGTGTTCGGTGGTCAGGTGTGTGACCAAGTCGGTGAGCGGAATGAGTGTACCGAGGTGTGTTAGAGAAGGTACGACCAAGAGCATGGAAACGGCTGCATGTATGAGCACGAAAGGGGTAGCGTATGCTTGTAGGCATCCAGGTGAGGCGTCGACGATAACCGGGTTAAAGGTTAGGTCGACTTTTAGCCGGATCGGGCCCTCGGTGCGTGCCGGGCTTCGCGTGCCGCGACAACCAGCGGAGATCCGAGCCACGGCGGGTTCGAAAGGACCGCCGTGCGCGATCCACGCTGGGCCTCGCGTGGAGCGGCCGCGTCCGGGCTCCACAAGGCGGAGCGGGCAGCTCGATAGGAAGGGTCGTCATGGCGACCACTTTCTATTGAGACGTGCCGGCAGGTCGAGATCGGGACATTGGATGGCTCCACGCCGAAGTGGTGCATGGGATCTCGGCCCGGGTAAGCCTCCGTCCCTGCCCCGAATGCGGGACGTATCCAGCCGCTGGCACAAAACGACCCGCGTTCATTGCTCGGCTGTACGAAGCCGGGCTGTAGATGTGAATTGGCGCACCGAGAGGATGTAATAAGTAGACGGGTGATGGTGATAGTGATAGTGATTTAAAACGAAATTTAGCAAAGTGAATGGAATTGGCAGTAAATGGAAAATTTTTGAATTGTTGGATTTGGACGAGCGAAATTGGTAGTGAGAGACCCCCGATGTGGTGGGATGGCAAATCCACCATCCCTCACAGGTGGGGGCAAAGGAGCACTAGATTATGGGGTGTATGGCAGTGAAAACTAGCCCGGGTGGGTTAGGATATGGTGTGTAGGGATCTAGCGAAGATTGACATTAGGTGACGTTAAGTTTAGTTAGTGACTGATACCTGTAGTGGGGACGCAGGTAGATTAGTATGGATGATAATGACGTGGGAGCGCAATAGTTTAAAGGGACGACTGGGAAGCGCAAGTTTCAGAGGGGAGAAGTTAGCTGAGATGATGCCGTGTGTGTGAGGATTGAATAGGTGAGAATGGAACAGGTGTGATTGCACAGGTGTGCAACTGAACAGGTGTGTGGAGCAGTGTATGAGTGAGTGATGGTGATGTGTGTTGCGTTGACCAACTGGTCCAGAAAGAGGAGGAGGGTGCAGGTGGCACCAGGTGAGATTGCACAGGTGTGCAACGACAGGTGAATGAAAGACAGGTGTATGGAATAAATGGTATGGAGTATTGGAATGGATGGTCGTGGAGTGAGTATGGTGGAAATTGTGGAGTGGAGTGGATGGTGCGAAGGTGTGAATGGGGGAAGAGTGGACCCCCATCACGGATACCCGGGGCGGGTAGTGTAAGTGTTAGGTAGAGGGTACAGGTAAATTGTGGTTGGATATTGGCATCTGTGGTGCGGGTGAAAGAATGGTCTGTGGATGGGTGCATTAGTGTTGTGGAAATGGCTGGGCGTGTAGCCTGTTAGTGTGTGTAGTTGTTTGAGCACTCCACCACTGTGAGGATGTCGGCCAGGTGAGGCCGCAGGTGGGCTCTGGGAGCCGGTAGTAGTTGTTGTGGATGGGGCCCGAGGATCCGGAGGACGGACCCGGGTAGCCCAGTGCCAGAGGGCACCATGGGGTGACAGAGCCAGGAGAGGGGCTGCCCCCAGTTAGATAGGTTAGGGTGAGGAGCTAGGTAAGCTCGGGTGGCAACTACAGTGGTGGAGGTGTGCAGGTGGGTAGACCTGTTGGGAGAGCTACACGTCGCGGCCCAGAAATTGTGCGAGGGCACCGGGAGATGAATCGGGGGAGTGAGACCCCAAATTGAAAAGCACCACAGTTTGGCCAATGGGAATTGGTTTTTAGAACCCATAGTGTAAGAGGGCCAATGGTTTGGCCGGAGAAAGACCCCGGGTAGTGTAAAGTGTGTTAAAGTCATTTAGAGGATAGTTAGGATGAAGGATCTCCTCGCACCATCTGCACCCACTCACCGGAGGTGACAGGTAACTCCACACCATGCCATGTTTTATTATTTTTTATTGTGCAAATGTTTGGAATGTGAGACGCATCATGACGTGGGTGTGACATTGTGCTTTGATGTTCCATCTCTTCCTCCTTATGAGGATTGATGATGAATTGATGATGGCAAATTTTTGAAGTAGAGGGATTGTGGTGACGAATTTGATATAGGGGAAATATGGGGAAGACGTGACAGTAGTGACGAATTGGTAATGTGTAGGTTTTGTACATATGGGGTAAGGGCAAGGGTGGGCTAGGTAACAGGGGGGTGACGTACGGTAGGGACGAGCTTTCTCACTTCGCCCTCCGTACGCATTTCGCCTTGCATTGCCTTTTTGATGTGTACCCTTGAGACCTTACCCCTCGCTCATCTGTCTTGTCCCCCCCTTTTTTTGTCTCCCACATGAGGACCTGAGCGCCGTTGGGCGCCGGGGGGAGCGTGCGTGGGTCGGCCATTGTGCGCCCGAAATTCCCAGAACCAGCTGTCTGCATCGATGCACCACATTATGGACCACATGTCAGTGGCCGAGCACCACTTATGGACCCCATGGGTTGGGGCAAGGCCCCTCTGCTGGAACCGGCCATGAGGGCCCGAAATCTTGCTGGCGGACCTTGGCCACAGGGCACCGATGCCCCACAGGTGAACCACACGTAGTCGGCCCTGTGGGCCATAAATAAAGATAAATAAAATGGACACGTTTGGGCAAGCTTTATTGCAAATAGGCCGCCAGTAAGCAAAGCAAATGAAAATGACAACAACTGGAAGAAATAATGATAACCAGCAGAGGGAGCCGAAGAGCAAGAGACACCTGCAGGGTTGGGTTTGTTGGTTTTATTTTATTCATTGAACAATGGGGACTGCACCGATTGGTGCTTGGGTGTGTATTGGTGCGTTTTTGGGTGCTTTAGTGGTGCATTGATGCAGAGCAGACTGTCCTCCCCCCAGAAAGAACAATTACAGGTCCTGGGTTAGTTTTGTAAATAAAAGCAGAGTCATTGTAAATAATGCTCCCCACCGTCAGTGTATAGTTTGAAGACCATTCCGCAATTCGGTTAACTGTGGGCGAAAGTCTGTTAGGCAGGGTGCAATGGAGCAGCGGGACACATTTATTTATGTTTAAACTGTCGCACTCAGGGTCAGGTTAAAAATAGAGGGAACTACACCTACGTGTCACGCTAAAGCTAAAAGTTGTAGGCCCGGGACGTGCCTAAGAGGAGGAGAGTGCAGTGTTGTGGATATGAGGACTGCATATATTTTTTTTTATTGTGTGCTGTATGATTATTATTATTGTTGTTGTGCTGTGCCTCCTGCCTCCGGAGCTGTGTAAGATCAAAAGGGCGTCCCATAGTCCACAAGCATACACGTCAGCCAATCATGGGATATTCATGTTCGATAGTTATATCTTATTCTGTGTTTTAAGATAAGGCTGTGTCTCCCATTAATTGAAATACTCCATTGCACCAGTGAAAGAGAATAGATCCCCTTCCATTCCCATCCCCAAAAATCCCCATTTCCTTCACATCCCCCCTTTCGTGATTGCCGACCCTCGATTGCCATATTACATCCCCTCTCGTCATTGCTGAGCCTCGATTCCCAATCACCTCCCCTCCAATAACCGCCATTGACCACGAGGCTCGAGTCAGGGAAGAAAGGCGTGTCTCCACCTCGTCAGAGGAGGGGAGGGGCGCGCCCGCCCGTCGTCGTCCGGGGCGGAGCCCGAGGGTCGCGCGACCAACCAGGGCCGCGGTGAGTGACCCGGTAGGTGTGCCCTCGGAGTCGGCGGCTTGATTTCGCTGGAGGTGATAAAAGCGACTGTAAGGGACTGCTTTATGAGAGAGGCCTTGGAGATGAGCATGAGATGAGAAGAGAAGAGAAGAAGAAAGAGAGAGGCCTTGGAGATGAGCATGAGATGAGAAGAGAAGAGAAGAAGAAAGAGAGTTGCAAGGAGTTGGTCACAGTCGGTTGCCAGAGAGAGAAGTCGGTGGTGAGGAGTGAGAGAAGCAAGAAAGAGTTGAGGGTTGAGGGACCAGACCAGTGAGACAAGTCCTGGGAACGCAGCGGACGGAGGCCGCCGCAGCCGCGACACCCGACCGCCAAAGGGGGCCGGAACGGCGGTTCGGAGCAGGGCCGAAACGGAACGGCGGCTGCTGAACGCGCCGGTTGTGCTGCAAGACCCCCCCCTTGGACCTTTCCTCTCCCGCCAGCCATCCACCTTCTGCCATCCCTGGCATTCCCCGTGTGAGTCGTCTTTGTTTGTTCTGTCCTGGGTAATAAGTTAAGTCTGTAGATAAGCTAAATTTGCACTGTGTGACATGCGTCTTGTACTTGTAAATAAACTGAATTGCTTTTTGTTGCTTGTGTGTAAATAGTAGGAATAAATTTAGTAGTATTTCCAACCTGTTTGTCTTCATTTTCCTCTTTGCATTGCGTCGTTTTCGTCTTTTCCCTCATTGAGCAGCTGGGGGGCGATACGGCCAAAGTCTGGGTGAATCGGGTGAGTTTTGTTAGGTCGCGGTTCTAAACCACCGCTCGGTCTATAACATCTAACCGCGATCTATAACAATATGTTGGAACCCATCTGTGGATCGGTCCCATCGGCCGATGGGTCTGCGCCATCTGCGGATGTGTTGTTCACCTTGAAGGAATGTGTTGACAGAATGGTGCTCTTCAATCAGGTACACAGTCATTGGAATTACATGTGGAGCGACATTATCTTATTTTTATCTTATCGACAAACCACATGTCACGGACTGCTTTATAAACATTTATGACATCAATTGCTTATTTTTAGGTTCAAATAAACATACTCATCCACCATTGATGCATACACATTCCTTCAAGGTGAACAACACATCCGCAGATGGCGCAGACCCATCGGCCGATGGGACCGATCCACAGATGGGTTCCAACATATATATATATATATATATATATATATATATATATATATATATATATATATATATATATATATATATATATATATATATATATATATATTGTTACAGACGTGGCTTGGATGTTATTTACCGAGCGGTTTTATGGTATGACCACGTCTGCACAAGTTACCCGATTGTGCCCGAACGTTGACTAGTCGCGCGATGCTGGCTCAATAAGAAAAAGAAGACACCCGGCTGGATTACAATAACACAATACGACACCAATGTTTCGATTCTCAAGTATATTCGTACGGAAAAGGTTAGATTACAGGGGCTAGAGGTATATTACAGGAAGACAGGCACTTAGACACACTCTTATATTAACCCCGGACAGACGACAGACAAACGGGACAACGGCTGACTCACACGGGGGTTTGATGGCTAGGAAAGGCAGGATCGATGGCTCCAGGTCCTCCTGGGCTCAGGGCAGGGTACAGTACGGTCCGGTCCGGTCCAAAGATGCGGGGAGGTATCGTCGCGCTGGGGGGTGGCGGTGGCTTCTCTCTCCAAGCTGAGGCGCATCTGACGTCACATCCGGCGCGGGGCCGCGTATATCCGGCGGGGAGTGACACGCCCTCGGCTCGTTAGCTCCGCCCCAGATGGAATCGGCACGTTGCTTCTCATTGGGTGCGTGGGGGGGTTACTGGCTCCGCCCCTGACGAGGAGCTGACAGCCAGCCCCTTCGGGGTAACGCCGTGGAGCGCATGGTCATGGCGGATAACCGAGCCGGTGTGAGGACGCACACTCCCCGCCCCTCTGTTGTTGTAGTCGTAGTTGTAGTTGTAATTGTTGTTGTAGTTGTTGTTGTAGTTGTTGTTATTGTTGTTGTTTGGGGAAGAAGATGGGAGGAGGTATGGGAAAGGTCCTAAACTCACTACTGATGCCATATAATCACATTCTGGTGCAACGAAGAGTCATAATTAATGGAAACGAGGCCTTAACTGACATAGATTAAGAATAACTAGGAAGATGTCCGAAAGTTGTCTACGTGTGGTGCGGTGGACCTGGGCACGACATTTAATGGGGGAATAAGGGGAAGGTCGGCTCTACTGATTGTTATTTACATGCAATGGGACTAGGGAATGGGGGATTGGGGAAAGTTGGGGAGTATTGGAGAAAATAGGGGAATATTTACAAGCGGATATGGAGGCCAAATTCCATATTCGCAACATTGCACCCTTCTCTACCCTCGGGGCGTCCCGACCCGATAAATTTTTACCTACTTTAGTGTGGCACGCAATGTAGTTCCCTCTACTATTAACTCTACCCTGAGTGCGACAGTTTTACAGATATTCACAAATGAGTAAATATGTCCCCCTGCGACGTTGCACCCTTCTCCTCACAGAAACACACCCACAGGATAACCGAATCCGGAAAGAATTCTCAAACTACACATACAGCCGGTAGGGAGCATTATTTACAAGACTACGCTGCTATTTACACTACGATCCAGGACCTGTTTTTGGAGGAACACATGCAGATGTTATGCATAGAGAGAGCGCGCTTGCCAGCATCGATACACCAACCCACGAGTGCTCTGTGGCCGACGGCCTTTAATAATGTGCAGAGCACCCTTCCCGAGCATCAAAAGCACCACCCCACCACCAATCGGTGCAGTCACCATTGTTCATTGGAATAAAAATAAATTCGACAACCCCTAACCCTGCAGGTGTCTCTTGCTCTTCTTGTGGTGCACTTGGTGTCAACTAAAAGTGGTTCACCTGTATGGCATAGGTGCCACGTTGACCCATAGGTCCATCCCCGGGTGGTGCTTGGCCGCAAACGAACTGCGGTCCATTGTGGGTGGCCACAAACATTGCGGTCCATATGGTGTATCGATCCCGGCAGCAAACAGCGAAAGTGCAGGCCCACAACTGCGCAGCCAGCACCTCTCTCTCCTCTCTCTCTACCCCAAAGCCAGATCCTCGGAGGTGGGAGACAAAAGAAGCAGACAAGTGAGTAAGGTGGTAAGGGCGCAAAAGTGCACGCAATGTAAGGTGATGCACACTGGGGGCACATGGGAACCAGGTGAGACAGGTACGTTCCTATCGTACGCCCCCCCCCCCACCAGGTAACCTACATGGCCCCTCCCTTACCCCTTACTGTATCCACAAAACACAACACTACCCATAAACATCTACTTTACAAATCAACAAACATCCCTACTGTCTTCCCCGTTCCTCCCATAAACCAAATTCGTCTTCTCTCCCTCCTAACCAATCAAATTTGCCATTTTCAACTCTCCTCAAAATTTGCCATTTTCAACTCAACATCAAAATTTGCCATTACCAATTCATCATCAGTCCCTCCTAGGGAGGGAGAGATGGAATCACCCCAATGTCTCATCCACGTCGTGATGCGTCTCACAAATCCTCACAGCAATTCTCATTTCCTGCTACAAAACAAAGAAAACACAGGTGTGGAGTCATCATCATCACCACAGGTAAGTGGCTGCGTATGGTGCGACAGGTTCATCAATCCTAACTATCGCCTAAATGACTTTAACAACTTTACACTACCCGGGGTCTTTCTCCGGCCAAACCATTGGCCCTCTTACTCTATGGGTTCTAAAAACCAATTCCCATTGGCCAACCTGTGGTGCTTTTCAATTTGGGGTCTCACTCCCCCGATTCATCTCCCGGTGCCCTCGCACAATTTCTGGGCTGCGGCGTGTACCTCTCCCAGCGGGTCTACCCACCTGCACACCTCCACCACTGCAGTTGCCACCCGAGCTTACCTAGCTCCTCACCCTAACCTAACTACCTGGGGAAGGCCCTCTGGCACTCTCCCCACTCGGTGCCCTCTATGGCACTGGGCTACCCGGGTCCATCCTCCGGATCCTCGGGCCCCATCCACAACTCTACCGGCTCCCAGAGCCCACCTGCGGCCTCACCTGGCCGACATCCTCACAGTGGTGGAGTGCCCAACCAACTACACACACTAACAGGCTACACGCCCAGCCATTTCCACAACACTAATGCACCCATCCAAATACCATTCTGTCACCCGCACCACAGATGCCAATATCCAACCACAATTTACCTATACCCTCTACCTAACACTTACACTACCCGCCCCGGGTACTCGTGAAAGGGGTCCACTCTTCCCCCATCCACACCTTCGCACCATGCACACCACTCCGTACCACTCACTCCAACTCTCTCCACACACCTGTACCTGCACACCTGTGCTCTCACACCTGGTGCCACCTGCACCCTTCTCTCCCCAAGCGCATTCGCGCTGATCCACACACTCACTACTCATACACTGCTCCACACACCTGTCCAGTTGCACACCTGTGCAATCACACCTGTTCAATTCTCACAAACACGGCATCATCTCAGCTAACTACTCCCTTCTGAAACTTGCGCTTCCCAGTCGTCCCTTTAAACTATTGCGCTCCCTCGTCATTATCATCCATACTAATCTACCTGCGTCCCCACTACAGGTATCAGTCACTAACTAATCTTAACGTTACCTAATGTCATCTTCTAGCTAGATCCCTACACACCATATCCTAACCCACCCGGGCTAGTTTTCACTGCCATACACCCCATAAGCTATTGCGCATTTGCCCCCCCATGGGAAGGATGGTGGATTTGCCATCCCACCACATCGGGGGTCTCTCACTACCAATTTTGCACATCAAATTTCAACAAATTAAAAATTTGCCAATCACTGCCCATCATCTGCCAATCACTCCTGCCAATCCCTTGCCAATCATCAAATTTTGTTTTTCTCCAATTTTGGGTCCAAAACACTATCCTCATCACCCAGTCGACTCACTAATACCTCTCGGTGCGCCAATCCCTGTCCAAAGCCCGGCTTCGTAAAGCCAAGCAATGGATGCTGGTTGTTTTGTGCCTGCGGCTGGATGCGTCCGGCATTCGGGGCAGGGACGGGGGCTTACCCGGGCCGAGATCCCACGCACCCCCTCGGCGTGGAGCCATCCAATGTCCCGATCTCGACCTGCCGGCACGTCTCAACAAAAAGTGGTCGCCATGACGACCCTTCCTATCGGGCTGCCAGCTCCGCCTAGTGGAGCACGGACGCGGCCGTTCAAAGCGAGGCCCGGCACGCACCGAGGGCCCGATTTGGCTAAAAGTCGACCTAACCGCTAACCTGGTTACCGTCGATGCTTCACCTGGATTCTTACACCCCGCAGCCCGTTCCTTGCTCACACATCCAGCCGTCTCCATGCTCCTCGTCGTACCTTTCCTTACACACCCAGGTACTCTCATTCCACTCACAGCCTTGGTCACACACCTGACCACCGAACACTTTGGCACACATTCGTTGCTCGCACACCTCACCAATACACCGCTTCGCGCCCCCTCCTCGGTCACCTCCTCTGTGACAATCACAGGTGTGCCCTCATTCGCACACCCAACCATGTGCCTCACCACCAACTCCAGCGTGCATTCCCACTCACGCTCTACCATTCCAGGTGTGCATCCTTCCATCCCAGGTGTACATCCTCGCTCACCTGTCACAACTAACTCACGCTCCATGTCACTCTCACTACTCTCACCTCCATTCTTGACAACGCACTCACCCTTACTCTTGACAGCACACTCTTTCCCCATGCACCTGTCCGTCACACACCTTTCTCGCGCACACTCTCCCGTTACACCCTCTGTAACACTCACCACAGGTGGACACTCTTCCTTACTTCTGACAGCGCACTCTTTCCTCATGCACCTTTCCGTCACACACCTTTCTCGCGCACACTCCTGCGCACACTCTCCCGTCACACCCTCTGTAACACTCACCACAGGTGGACACTCTTCCTTACTTCTGACAGCGCACTCTTTCCTCATGCACCTGTCCGTCACACACCTTTCTCGCGCACACTCTCCCGTCACACCCTCTGCAACACTCACCACACCGCGCTTCCACGTGCTCCCTCGCACACACGCTACGACCGACTCACTCTCGCCAGCACACTCACTCCTTGGCACGCACTTTTTCCTCACACACCCCAGAGTCGGACTTTCTTGCACCCCTCCTCTTTCGCACACCAGACCTGTCGCACACTTCACCAACGGCCTCTCACGAACTCCCGGGTCTATCTTGACCCCCAAGCCTCTTAAATCACCTGGCGCATCATACGCACGACCATATTGGTCACCACTTACACCGGGTCCTCTTCCTCTTCGCTTCTCCTCCATCACCTGCGAATCCCTCCTCCGGTTAATGAGCACATCATCACGATCCAAACACAGACTTTGGACCAATTCTTTTATCTCCTCTTTTATTTCTTTCTTATCCCCTCTCCGTCGCTTCTTAATTTCGCTCATCCCTTCTTCCACTTCTTCTAGTTTCTGCTTCACCTCTTTTATTCCCCGGTACGTCTCCTCAAGCTCGTCCTCCAAGGCTACCTTGACCGTTTCCATGTGCGTCCTCACCTGCCGGTCCTTCGTCTCCATTACCTCTATCACCTCGTCCAACCTCGTTGTCAGTCCCTCACGTACTATCTGACATTCCCTCTTTGTCGCTATCAAGTCGTTTTTAATTTCTTTTTGTGTCGCCTTTAAACCTCCTAATACCGCAGTGTTCCTTTGAACCTGCTCCACTAACTCCGTCTGTCCCACCGTCAGCTGCTCCACCTCCTGCGTCAGGTCCTCTATGCCCCCTTGTAACTTTACAGTCCCCTTTCTCACCTCCTTTTCCATGTGCTCCTCACAGTGCCTCACCTCCTCGCGCACTCCTCCGACCTCCTCACTCACTCCTCTTCTGATCTCCTCTCCCATCACTTGCATCTCCTGCCCAGATGCCACCCTCATCTGCTCCATTTCCTCCCTGTGAGCATCCAGTTTGGTTTCTACCCCCATTCTGACCCCCTCTATCTGCTGCTCCATTTGTTTAACTTCCCTTTCCGCTTGGTCCCTCATGTCCCTCAATTTGCCTTCCATACTGTTTTCTAACCCCTCTAACCCATTTTTCACTCCCTCTATCTGATTCTCCTGGGCAGCCATTCTATTTTCTACCCCCTCTAACCCCTTTTGCATCCCTTCCATTTGATTCTCTTGAGCGGCCATTCTGTTTTCTACCCCCGTTAACCCATGTTTCACCTCTTTTATCCCGTTGTCTAACTCCTCAAAATTATTGTCTAACTTCCCAAATTTCTTGTCTAACTTCTCAAAATTATTGTCTAACCCCTCACTGGTACCCCTCGCTTCGTCCCTCATTACCCCCATTTGCTCACTCTGAGCATCCATCCGGTTCCCCATTACCCCCATTTGGTCCTCCAATCGCTCACCCAATCGCTTACTATCAGCCCTCATTTGCTCACTATTAGCCCTCATATCGTCCTTCTGCAGGTTGAGGGACGCCTGCATTTGCGCCATAAATTGCTCCATGAGGGCCTGCATTTGGGCCATCCCTCCCACTTGTGCAGCGGGTGCGGCCGCCGTAGCTACTTGCGAGGCGCCATTTCGCGCGCCCGTTACCTCGTGCGTGACGACGCTATTTTGCGAATCTGCTACCCCCGCTGTTTCGCTCTCCTCACGTGTCTCAATTTGGTCCTGGACCGACCCTGCTTCACTCTCCCCTACCGGACCCCAGCCGTCTTGAGCCGCCATAGCGCGACTTTCAAAATTCGGGTTTTGTAAAACAAAACGAATTTCGGCCGCTCCAAATTTTGACCAAATTTTTTTTTTTCCTCTATTCGTTTTTTTTTTTTCAAAATTTGGTCGGGCCTCGAATCTCACTCCCAGACACCAATTGTTACAGACGTGGCTTGGATGTTATTTACCGAGCGGTTTTATGGTATGACCACGTCTGCACAAGTTACCCGATTGTGCCCGAACGTTGACTAGTCGCGCGATGCTGGCTCAATAAGAAAAAGAAGACACCCGGCTGGATTACAATAACACAATACGACACCAATGTTTCGATTCTCAAGTATATTCGTACGGAAAAGGTTAGATTACAGGGGCTAGAGGTATATTACAGGAAGACAGGCACTTAGACACACTCTTATATTAACCCCGGACAGACGACAGACAAACGGGACAACGGCTGACTCACACGGGGGTTTGATGGCTAGGAAAGGCAGGATCGATGGCTCCAGGTCCTCCTGGGCTCGGGGCAGGGTACAGTACGGTCCGGTCCGGTCCAAAGATGCGGGGAGGTATCGTCGCGCTGGGGGGTGGCGGTGGCTTCTCTCTCCAAGCTGAGGCGCATCTGACGTCACATCCGGCGCGGGGCCGCGTATATCCGGCGGGGAGTGACACGCCCTCGGCTCGTTAGCTCCGCCCCAGATGGAATCGGCACGTTGCTTCTCATTGGGTGCGTGGGGGGGTTACTGGCTCCGCCCCTGACGAGGAGCTGACAGCCAGCCCCTTCGGGGTAACGCCGTGGAGCGCATGGTCATGGCGGGTAACCGAGCCGGTGTGAGGACGCACACTCCCCGCCCCTCTGTTGTTGTAGTCGTAGTTGTAGTTGTAATTGTTGTTGTAGTTGTTGTTGTAGTTGTTGTTATTGTTGTTGTTTGGGGAAGAAGATGGGAGGAGGTATGGGAAAGGTCCTAAACTCACTACTGATGCCATATAATCACATTCTGGTGCAACGAAGAGTCATAATTAATGGAAACGAGGCCTTAACTGACATAGATTAAGAATAACTAGGAAGATGTCCGAAAGTTGTCTACGTGTGGTGCGGTGGACCTGGGCACGACATTTAATGGGGGAATAAGGGGAAGGTCGGCTCTACTGATTGTTATTTACCTGCAATGGGACTAGGGAATGGGGGATTGGGGAAAGTTGGGGAGTATTGGAGAAAATAGGGGAATATTTACAAGCGGATATGGAGGCCAAATTCCATATTCGCAACAATATATATTAGGGTGATCCACAGATATATGTAATATTTACTACTATTAAAAATCCATGCTCCACAAGGCTGCCCTTGTTCCTATATTTATAAAGATCATATGGACCAAATATGAAGTCAATTGGAACTTATTTAAAAGTTGCTCAAAAAATAACATTTTTAATTTATCGTGTTTTTTTCAGATGACAGAAACTCGCAGCTCTTCCACAGTTTGGTTGCTGGGCAAGTCTGAAAAGGAAATAATATGTGGGGGACTACCAACCAAAGGACACACATTGCAGAAAATGGTGTACCATCACATACAAGAACATCATACAGTTCGTGAAAGTGCCAAAGTTAGTGTACAAGCTGTGTGTGCATACTGGGAGAAAGCACGAATTCCAGTGCAGAGAGTAGATTCCTGTGAGCGCCAACTTTTGAAGTTGTATGATGCCTACAAACGGTAAAGAAAAATAGAACCAAGACATTCGAAAACTATAGAATGAAGGAGCAGATGTTCATAGATGATCTTCAATCCCTCTTCGATATCTCACCAAATGATGCGCTTGAGAAAATGACGAATGAAGAAGACAAAGCATTCCTTATCATGCAGCGTGAGGATCCCTCAAGTTCCCGTATGGGATCTGTGGACAACACTCTGGCAGTGAAGGAGAACAGAAAGCGTATAAGGCTTGAGAATGAAGATAAAAGAAAGAAGAAACATGCTGCTGAGACTCTAACAGCAATGCAATCTGTTCCATCAACATCGGCTGTGGTTGATGATGATGATGAGTCTGAGATTGAAAGCTCCGATTCAGGGGACAATGAATTCAAACTCCATAGTCCATCTTCTGCCAAACAGGCGAAATAGGCTCCCATCAAGGTGGTCATTCCAGCAATAGTGGCAACTCTGGACAGAGTAAATCTCTCAGATCGGCGTGCTATGTTTGTGGCCAGTGCTTTTGCACAATCTCTTGGTCATACCATTGAAGTCATTTCTCTGTCACACAGTGGAATTCGTCGTGCTCAAATTCGTGGAAGGGAAATATTGGCCACTGAAGAAAAGGCAAATTTCTCATGTAATGGCCCACTCCTACTACACTGGGATGGGAAACTGCTCCCTGATTATACTGGCAATCACAAAGAATCTGTTGATCGGGTAGTGATACTTGTAACTGGTATGAATACCGAGAAGTTGCTTGGAGTCCCAAAAATTCCCCAAGGCACTGGTGTAGCACAAGCAAATGCATGCATACAACTTCTTGAGGAGTGGAATGTCAAACAGTTGGTGAAAAGCATAGTGTTTGACACCACTGCATCCAACACAGGGCTGAGAAACGGAGCATGTACCCTCATTGAAGCAGCTTTGGATGCTAAGCTTGTCTGGATTGCATGTCGTCATCATGTGTTTGAAGTAATGCTCTCTGATGTTACAACTAAAGTTATAGGACCCACTAGCGGACCTGAGATCAGACTGTTCAAGAGGTTTCAGAAACAGTGGCCTTTAATTGACCAGAAGAGGTTCCAAGTAGGAGAAGATAAAATATTTTCCGATAACCTTGTTGAACGTCAGAATATGATATGCAGCTGCACTCGAAGAACAACACCCACGTGATGACTATGAAGAACTTCTGAGACTATGCCATACATTTCTGGGTGGATGTGAGGCCAGAGAGGCGAAATTCCATGCCCCAGGAGCTATGCACAATGCCCGCTGGATGATGAAAGCCATATATGCTCTCAAGATGGTTCTCTTCAAAGACCAAATAAAGCTAACATCACGTGAATTGAAGGGAATCACACAGATTGCTCTTTTTGTTGCACTCGTGTATGCGAGATTCTGGCATGAGGCGCCGCTACCCACAAAGGCACCTCTCAATGATTTGCTTCTTCTTTCAACCCTTGATTCTTACCCAGATATGGTTGTCCATTAAACTGCTGTCAAAGCATTCACTAGACACCTCTGGTATTTGTCAGAACACCTTGCTGCATTCGTTCTTTTTGATAGCCGGGTGGATGATGAGACAAAGGCAAAGATGGTGAAGAACTTCAAGTGGGCTCCAAAGCCAAACAATCTTCATAGGATAGATGCAAAGGCCTTCAGGCTTTCTGACTCAGTGGACACCGACATCACAAGTCGATCTGTTGAATTATTTGGTGTTGTCATCTCAGAGTCTGACAAAGAAGTATCACTGAGTTTTCTGGAAAAGGAGCCACACCTCTGGAACACAGCCAACTCATACCAAGAGCTTGAGAAGAAGATACGCAGCATGAAGGTTATCAATGACTGTGCTGAGCGAGGTGTTGCTCTCATCAAAACTTTCCATGACACTCTGACCAAGAATGAAGAGCAGAAGCAATTTGTGTTGAGAGTTGTGAAACTTCATCGTGAAAACTTTCCAGTGTCAACCAAAGCCATCTTGTCAAAGAAGTAGGCAATGTTTTGAAACACAAGTTTCTGAAAACAATGTTACGTAAAATCATTCAAATTATGTGTATTCTGATGTTTACTTTGTTTTAATTGTTCTGATAGATTTGTTTTATCGTCTCTGATAGATATTTTATATTTTCTGATGGATGATTTATTTTTTCCGATAATAGAGGGGTCAATATATGGTTGAACCCCAAAAAAATTGATACAAAAGGTTTTTCAATGGATTCTGGTACCATTGGGCATGCTAAATAACATACTAAAAACCTAGTAACATCTGACTTCCGGAAAGGGGTCATTTTCAACATAGCGTCCAAGATGGCTGCCGGGAGCTTAAAATGGCCATATCTCAATTATTATTCAACCTAGAAAGGTGGTTTTGGTGTCTAACCCTAGGTTTTATGGCCCAAGGAATCCAATTGAATCAATAAAATTACCATCAGTTAATTATTTATTGACAAGTCCAAGATGGCATCCCAAGGTGACATCCTGATCCACTAAAATGGCTCTGTCGAATAGTACTCAACCTAGAGAGATATTTTCAGTGTGTATACCTAGGTTTAAGGCACCCAGGAAATCATCAAAATTACTTAAATAAGCACAAAGTAATCAGGTAATCCAGTAAGCCAGGTTTACCAGCCCATTAGGCATTTGTTGTCTTATACAGTTAGTCGCTATTCATCGTCATCCCCCGACTCACCAGCTAATGAACCAAGTGTGTGTTTCAGATTGGAGATAAGAGTGTAATGTGTCTACACCACTGCCACCTGTGACTCCAGTCCACAGTATTCAGTGATCATTACAGACAAAGGTTTGTACAAAGCTTGAGAGGTTATGGCAAGGGACAGACTATTTTATGTTGGGGAGGGGGTGGACTGAAAAATCTGACAAACAATTTATTTTCATCTCAAAAGGAATAAGTATATTATTTGGTACATGTATGCATAAACAAAATCCATATTTTTTAGAGATTTTCAAAAGAAATGTACACTAGTAATGCTCCAGACAGTCTCTTGAAGGTCATTCATTGTAACTGCTCCACTGCCTGCAAGACACTCCGCTGCTCTTGTAGACGATATGGACTACCATGTACTACTGCCTGTGGACCGTGCCAACTTGAAGAATGTGACAATCCACATAACAAGTTTCTTCCAGAGGAGTTGGAGGATGACGATGAATAGCGACTAACTGCATAAGACAACAAATGCCGAATGGGCTGGTAAACCTGGCTTACTGGATTACCTGATTACTTTGTGCTTATTTAAGTAATTTTGATGATTTCCTGGGTGCCTTAAACCTAGGTATACACACTGAAAATATCTCTCTAGGTTGACTACTATTCGACAGAGCCATTTTAGTGGATCAGGATGTCACCTTGGGATGCCATCTTGGACTTGTCAATAAATAATTAACTGATGGTAATTTTATTGATTCAATTGGATTCCTTGGGCCCTAAAACCTAAGGTTAGACACCAAAACCACCTTTCTAGGTTGAATAATAATTGAGATATGGCCATTTTAGGCTCCCGGCAGCCATCTTGGACGCCATCTTGAAAATGACCCCTTTCCGGAAGTCAGATGTTACTAGATTTTTAGTATGTTATTTAGCATGCCCAATGGTACCATAATCCATTGAAAAACCTTTTGTATCAAATTTTTGGGGGTTAGGTGAGTTTTTTTCGTATATTGACCCTACTATAAATGATTTATTGTCAAATTAATACATGAATGTTGAATCTACTGTTTTGTTTTTAATCTTAATTTGACTGTATGAATGAACATTGAACAATGAACAATGAACAATTGAACATACATGCACATTGTACAATGGTACATTATACATAATTATTTATTAGTTTACAAACAAACAATAACAATAATAAATAATTTGAGTAATTGAAAATAGAAAATTATCTATGAATTGATGTATGATGCTAAAAATTCTGTATCTTATTATTCATTCAAATTTGTCAACATTTTGAGCAACCTCTAAATATTGTCCAATCAAGCTCAGGTTTTCAACACAAGCTACTTTCTTCAATAGGAATAGGGGCAGGCTTGTGGAGAAATGAAAATCCAATCTTCAAATCTTTGGACCACCCCAATATACAGACTTGGCCTTTAATATGGAATTTATTTTTTTTCTTGACTTGGGTTTACTTTCTTAACTCAGTATATCAATCTGGTGAGTTTCTTTTACACATTGGTGATTTATTTGTTAAAAGAACCATGTCACTGATTGACTGTTGCAGCAAGAAGTCAACAACAGGATTATTTCACAGGTGAGGTGGCAAAATGTACGGACAGGTGCATTTGACGATTGGCTTCACAGTCGGGTATACAAGGGTTGTTGCGTTTGGTATGAGTGGAAAACAACTGCTGCACATCTCCAAAAGTTATTGCCGCTTCTTCTGGAGATGGTCCGTCAACTCGACAATGCTGTTTGTCATGGAGTGGTGGCTTTACGAAATTCTGGCATGAAACAGCGTGCTATTGCTCGGCAGTATGGCATCACTCAAGGTCAGGTATCAAAGATCCTGAAACGAAATGCTTAGAGGGGTGTCCCTACTCCAATACCGAGGTCAGGACGTCCCCGCAGAACCACAAGGAGGGATGATCGCCAGCTGCACCGGTTAGTCCGCAATGGCCGTACCAAGTCAGCTAATCGGCTTAGGGCTGAGTGGCAGCAACTGACAAATGAACCTGTATCCAGCAGGCTAGTCAACCAACGACTGGTTCAAGCAGGCTATTGTGCCAGGCGTCCCCTGAGAAAGCCACGCCTGACCAGACAACATCGCCAGCGCCGATTGCAGTGGGCCAGAGAGCACCGTCAATGGCAGCCAGGACACTGGAATCACGTGATCTTCAGTGACGAGTCTAGATTTCTGGTCTATCGTCAAGATGGCCACATCCGAGTGCGCAGACAAGTGCATGAAGCCTACAACAAAGATTGTATAGTGCCAAGAGTCCAAGCTGGAGGTGGTGTGGTGACCGTTTGGGTTGCTTTTCATGCAGGGGGCAAAACTGACCTGTTTGTTCTGAATGGAAACCTGAACCAGTTCAAGAACAGGGCCATTCTGAAACAAACATTGCTTCCATTTGCTCGGGCAGCCTTTCGAGGAAACTTTGTCTTCCAAGATGACAATGCACGGCCTCATTGTGCTCGCATGATCCAACACATTCTTGCTGACCGTGGTGTAGAGCATATGGAGTGGCCTGCCATGTCCACATATGAATCCGATAGAGAACTTGTGGGCAGAATTAACGCGTCAAATCCACCACTTGGACCAGCAGCCGACCTCTGTGCGTGAATTGCAGCAGGCTATTCTCACTGCATGGCAAGCGATTCCTGTCCAAACCTTGGCAAATCTCGTGAACAGCATGCCTCAACATGTACGTGCTCTCCTGAATGCTTGTGGGGGTTACACGAAGAACTGAACTGTAATTATATTGTCCGTAATCCCAGTCGTAATTTAACTTTTGTTTTTGTTAAAAAATTTTGGCTAATGTGCAAAATAAAGAGATACTTCTGGAAAACGTACAGGAGTTTAACACAGTACTGTCCGTGAATTGAGTTCGATATCAGTTTACATCACTTTCAAGGATCAATTTATTTGTTTCGAAATGTCAAATGTGGTTTTTGCTTCTTTTAAAGGTCACATTAACAAAATCTAGAATAATTTCAACATAATTCCAATGAACTTTTGGTTCTAAGACATCTTGAAAAGTATGTTCACCCCCACAAAAAAAAAATCCATATTAAATGCCAAGTCTGTATATATATATATATATATACATACAGTCACGTGAAAAAGTAAGTACACCCCATGTAAAGTTTTGTCTTTTTCAACATATTTCAACATACAGCTATTTGATCTTCATTTCAACAATATTGATAGATAAAGGTGATATAATATTACAAATATCATAAAACATTTACATTTTGTAGTCCATTGTATAATTTAAATAAACATAAATGAAAATTTCGCATGTGGAAAAAGTAAGTACACCCCTACATTTATCACTACTTCGAATACCTAAAATTAGAATCAGGTGCACCAGCTCAGGTGCAAATGATTAGAACATCGTTAGAGAGGATCTTGGAGGAATCTGTCTTATTTAAACCTCAGACATTTAGTTTGGTTTGCTCTTTGTTGTTGAAGTGTGCGGCGTCACCATGCCTAGATCAAAAGAGCTCTCTGAGGCCTTCAGAAAGAAGGTTATAGATGCCTACGAGTCTGGGAATGGATTTAAAAAGATCTCCAAACAATTTGAAATCAATCATTCGACTGTCCGCAAGATCATCAACAAGTGGAGAAGATTCGAAACAACTGCCAACTTGTTCAGGCCAGGCTGCCCCAGCAATTTCAGCCTGGGAGCAGACCTCAAGATGCTGAAAGAAGTCTCTAAGGACCCAAGAATGTCATCACGTGACCTACAGGTAGCTCTTGCCACTGTTGATGTCAAAGTGCACGAGTCTACCATTAGAAAGAGGCTGCACAAATTTGATCTACATGGGAGGTGTGCCAGGAGGAAACCTTTGCTGTCCAGAAAGAACATCAGGGCAAGACTAAAGTTTGCCAATGAACACCTAGGCAAAGACCAGCACTTCTGGAACAATGTGCTCTGGACAGATGAGTCAAAGGTAGAGCTATTGGGCCACAGTACCAGAAGACATGTTTGGCGAAAACCAATGACAGCATTTGACCCCAAGAACCTGATTCCAACTCTAAAGCATGGTGGTGGAAATATTATGGTTTGGGGCATCTTTGCTGCATCAGGGCCTGGGCAGCTCACCATCATAGAATCCACTATGAATTCTTCATTGTACCAGAGGGTGCTTGAGGATAATGTGAGGCCATCAGTCGGGAAGTTGAAGCTCAACCGAAGGTGGACCTTGCAACATGACAATGACCCTAAGCATACCAGTAAATCCACCAAGGAATGGCTGAAAAGAAAGAAATGGAGGGTTATAGAATGGCCAAGTCAAAGCCCGGATTTAAATCCCATCGAGATGTTGTGGGGGGATTTGAAACGAGTTGTGCATGCAAGAAACCCCTCAAACATCGCACAGCTGAAATAATTTTGCATGGAGGAGTGGGCAACAATTTCTCCCAGTCGATGTCAGAGACTGGTAGACAGTTATAAGAAACGTCTACTTGAGGTTGTTTCTGCCAAAGGGGGCAATACCACCTATTAGAGCCAAGGGTGAACTTACTTTTTCCACATGCAAAATTTGCATTTATGTTTATTTAAATTATACAATGGCCTACAAAATGTAAATGTTTCATGATACTTGTTATATTATATCACCTTTATATATCAATATTGTTGAAATGAAGATCAAATAGCTGTATGTTGAAATATGTTGAAAAAGTCAAAACTTTACATGGGGTGTACTTACTTTTTCACGTGACTGTATGTATATATATATATATTGTATAGTCATTGGGGATGCGTACTTTTGATGCAAATACACATAGATAATATTACATGCTTCATCGAGGGACCGACACAAGTGCACCATTTACCCGCAGGGAGGCACGATAGAAAGGATTGTCGGACAATAATATGTCCTGTCTATTTATTATACAGGTGAATCCAACATACGACATGAGGCACGAGATTTAATAAATGATATTTAATCATCCCATCTATCTACCTCTATAATCCCAATTAATACTAATTAAAAGAAACACTCAATGATTTTAAAATCCCCAAATTATAAAAGTACAATTGTCACAGATATCAATGCAGATTTTGAGGGTGGTAACTTATCTCAGCTAACCAGTTCGTAAAAATAAACTTCAGCAGGTTACAAATGGATGAAGGGTCAGCAGTGAACGTTCAAACAATCTTATCCAGCTGGTGTGTTCAGATTGAAGTCCGACAGACCGGTCGCGTTACAAATCCTCCTGGTGAGCTTGGTATCACTGAAGCAAGCAGATTAATCCGAGTCTACAGATCAAGCTGAATGACATTGAATTCGGAAACTGCATGCTGTGAAGAACAAATATGTACCAGCAGTTGATGTGAGGAGGAAGGGAACAGGCTCTTTGCCATCTCAATGTTTTTGTAGCACACCTGCAGCACAGCACGAGATTCCTTCTTTGAATATGAATATCATTTATAAATATCGCTTGCTTTGCCTTTCCTGAATTCTCCTGCCATTTCCCCCATTTTTTATTCTCCAACCACCATTTCTCCTGCCAATTTCCCACTGGTGAAATAAGTTAATGAAATAATTGATATTATGTTAGTCCCTGCTCGGGTTTGATCTGAGATAGCTCTCCTAGGACAATTGGCCCAAGTGAATAATTGATCTGAGAAATGAGTGTGGCACGTAATGCTGGTTCGCTCGGTCAATTAACAGCCATTACGCAGGCGCAGGCACTGCTCCCCATCTGCTTCATTCATTGCACAGGTAAACCAACCATGGGCATGAAGATCCAGACAGAGGTGAGTGTTGTAGACGAGCCAGGCTTTCGTAGTTATCTGACTGGCGGCCATAACAATATTTTACACAAACAACCTTAAAATAAAATAACAATGAAACAACATGATACACATTTCAGTCTAAGTTACCATGGACCAGCATTAGCTGGGCAGCTGAATGTATATCCGATGGGCGGCGCAATTTTGTGATGCAACGTCAAGCAAGCGAAGTACCAATCCGACAGTTAATCGTAGGGTTGGGAATCAAACCCAGACAAGACAGCTTAAAGATAAATGTGCTAACTCTTCACCATTCCATTGTAGTCCATGAGCTAGAGGGGCCCACCTGGCACCTCCCCCTCCCCCCCACCCCCACCAATCAGCAAAACGATATATATTTTAAACTTTGAAAATGTACTGTTTGAGAAGTTATATGTTAACATGCGATAAATTGGGACTCAGTATGGATTTTGAGAGACTGAAAGTTGCACCTCAAGGAATCATTTTTCACAGATTCTCTTACTTACGATTATCATATTGTTATGGCGGATGGTAAAGGAATATCTAGGGCCAGGTAGATCTGTATAGGTAACATGCTTCGACTGTCGTGATAGGGAATCTACCCTGTAATAAGTTCTATGTGTAGTCCGGTTTGTCGGGATAAGCTGTATTGATGTCCCCGCTACGAGGGAGCAGGGCGTGCTAAATAGTGCAGGGATTATGGATAAGATTCCTTTGTTCATCGTCCCCCCTGTCGCCAAACCTTTGACCTTATGGCAATGCATACTCATATAAACACTTAGATAGGCCCTTAGCGAACATTAAATAATTCCGACAGGGACGGGCAGGAAGCCATATCAAGGAAGAGCCGTATCAAGGAAGGGAAGGAAGCCATATCAAGGAATAACCTTGGAAGAGGACGGGCAGGAAGCCATATCCATTGTAGCCACTCAACTCAAACATCATCTCTCTGCCAATAACTTGTATGAAACATTCCAATCCGGATTCCGCTCCAACCACAGTACTGAAACTGCTCTCCTCAAAATCACCAACGACCTTCTCCTCTCCTCTGACGCTGGCAACCTCAACATTCTCGTCCTCCTCGACCTCAGCGCTGCCTTTGACACCATCGATCACACTATCCTCCTCACCCGACTTGAATCCACCTTTAACGTCACCGGCACTGCCCTCTCTTGGATTAAATCATACCTCTCTGACAGATGCCAGTTCATCTCCATCAATAACTGCAAATCCCCCACTGCTCCCCTCCCCCAAGGTGTCCCCCAAGGTTCAGTTCTTGGCCCCCTCCTCTTCATCCTTTACCTGTCCCCGCTCGGTCACTTAATCCGCCGTCATGGTCTCCAATTCCACTGCTTCGCCGATGACATCCAGCTTTTCATCTCCACCAAGTCCGTCTCCACCGACACCCACTCTATCCTGACAAACTGCATCACTGAAATAAAATCCTGGCTTCAAATCAACTTCCTCAAGCTTAACTGTGATAAATCTGAAATAATCATCATTGGCCCAAAAACGCTCACAAAATCCACCCATAACTTTGCCCTCAACATCGACGGTATCCCAGTATCCACCTCCCCTCACATCCGGAATCTTGGCGTCATCTTTGACCAAACCCTTTCCTTCGACAAATACACTAAACAGATCACAAAGTCAGCCTTCTTTCACCTGAAAAACATTGCCCGTCTCCGCTCATCCCTCTCCTCCACGGCTGCAGAAACCCTCATCCACGCCTTCATCACCTCCCGTCTGGACTACTGCAATAGCCTCCTCTATGGTTCACCCTCAAAAATCACCAATAAACTCCAATACATTCAGAACTCCGCTGCCCGTCTACTCACTCATTCCCGGACCCGTGACCACATCACCCCCGTCCTTTACAAGCTTCACTGGCTCCCCATCCCCCAGAGAATCCAGTACAAAATCCTCCTCTTGACATACAAAGCCCTCCATAACCTGGCCCCATCCTACCTGGCTGACCTCCTCTCCAGACACACTCCCACCCGCAACCTCCGCTCTGCTGGTACCAACCTCCTGACCCCCTCCATCCGGACCAAATTCAGATCCTGGGGGGACAGGGCCTTCTCCATCGCTGCTCCCACCCTCTGGAACTCACTACCTCACACCATCAGAGACTCCTCCTCACTCACCACATTCAAAACATCACTAAAGACCCACCTGTTCAACGCTGCATTCAACATTCAACCCACAGCATTTAACCCCTGACTATCTCTTCTCCTTCTCCCTCCTTTTGCTTTAAATATTTCCCTATTGATTCTTGTCTTGTCTTTTTGATTCTTGTCTTATATATATGCCGTATATCGCTGCTGTTTGTTTTCTTGATTCTTGTCTTTTTGCAATTGTTGTTTTCATGTATTGTTATGCATTATGTTTTCCACTCTGTCAAAGCGCCTTTGGGCTTCTGGAAAAGCGCTATACAAAATAAATGAATTATTATTATTATTATTATATCAAGGCACCGCCGGATGGCCGCCGCGAGCCGCACCACCAGCTGGCCTAGCAACATCGCGTGAGATGAGCTGTAACCATGCCACAGGGAACGTGTGATTGGTTGGCGCGGAAGGCGCGAGCCTGGAGCCAATCAGCACGGAAGGCGCGAAGACACAACTGACAAGCGGGTGGTTGATTGGAGAGAGGAGCGGCGGTGACGTGGGGAGGCGCTAGAAGGTTCGGTGGTCGGCGGGAAGCTATGAGGCTCTGGTTGGTGGCGCGCCAGAACTGACGTCACATGCTCGGTTTCAAAAGGACTCGCTGGCAGGATTCTAAAAGCTTCACTCTGGGGGACTGCGTCATGCTGAAGCTTCGCTCTGGGGGATTGCGTCGTGCTGAAGCTTCACTCTGGGGTATTGTATCATGCTGATGGTTCGCGCTTGGTTTGCGTCATGCGGAAGCTTTGCTCTGGGTATTGGGTCGTGCTGGTCTTTCGCTCTTCGCTCTCCGTTCCTGGCTCTCGTGGTGCCTCGTGTTGGAGATCGGCCTCGTGTTGGAGATCGGCTTCGCAGGGAGATTGCTAGCCCAGTTGCTTTTGGTGCTGGAGCGAGGCGTGCCGTGGAGCGAACGGACCACGTGGGCGGTCGAAAGGAGCCTGGAGTGGGGCGTTGACTCGGGGCCGAGCAGAGTGTGGGCGAAGCGGACGGAGGGCTTCCTCGTGCCGGAGCTTGGAGCCGGACGGGGCCGTGTTGGACGACGGACAGATAAGCTCGCACCACATTACACAAACCCATGACGAACGTGTTCTTTTGTTAATTCATTTTCCTTTGTGGCGTATTCGAAGTCTGTGTGGGGGATCCCAATTTAGTACTATTTATTTCATCGTCGCGTTTCATTGTATCGGGTTCCGTTTAATAAATCATTATTTTTGTACATTTTAACCTGGATTTTCGGTTGAGTTCATTCCGCATTACAGATACGCGATTCCGCCTCTTCCTCTTCACTTCTTCCTACCGCGGTTGATAGAAAAATCCATATTTGGTCGTCGCCTCAGTTAAAGCCGTTCTGGTCATTCGCGAGCCCTGGTATTAACCGGAGGGTATTCGCACGACAATATGTTATGATTAGAATTGACACATTTATTTACAAATTAACGGCATATCATTGCAGGAAATCACTAACACCTGGTGCATGATGTCAAAAAGAAAAGCAAGCACAGATAGGCCAAGGACAGAAAGGAAGAGTGTATGCATAATTCATATGAAAGACTCGAACCTCGGAGGGTTTGTGCATTTGTCAGAACATCCCAAACCTGATTCAAGGTTCAGATTTATTTGTGATGTGAGAGACAAGAGATTATTACAGCCCATTGATTCAGTTCACCGTATGCAGGATATCTGTGAACAGATTCCAGAATGTTAAACGGAAGAACATGGATACCACCGAGACTGTTATCAGCGATTCACAATGAATCTTAGTCGGCTGAAACCTGCGGCTGCATCAGCGTCCTCACAAAGTGCCCAAGACGAAGCAGGAAAACGGTCCAGGCGATGTGTACCAGGTGACAAAGACTTCATTATCTTTAAACCGGACTGCATATTCTGCAACAAGATTGGTCGCAAAAAGGTGAAAATAGGTGGTGCATGGACAACTGAAGGCACATCATCATTTGACTCTGGAGGAGGAGCGAGAATTCAGGAACTAGTGGAGGAACGGGGGGACGAAAATCTCGCGAGACGTATTCGAGGAGTGGACTTGTTTGACTGTGAAGCGAAATACCACAAAACCGGTAGAATGAATTACAACGACCCCAAAAAATGGAGGAGCAGTGATGAGGATACGAAGCAGCAAGTGAAACATCTCGAAGCAGCACATGATACCTGCTTTGCTAAACTCTGTGAGGTGATTGACAGCAAAATCATCAAAGGAAACAAGGTGATGAAGATGGTTGAGCTTCGAAATTTGTTCATTGAATACTTAGCTGAAACGCCATTTCCCAATCTGAACTACAGATCAGAAACACTGAAGTTGAGATTGATGCACTCTGACATGTACGCCGATAAACTTTCTTTTGTGTCTCTAGACCGGGCGGGTGGGAAACTACAAACGGACATAGTTTTCAGTAATGAAACAGATCTTTCTGCTGCAGTGAGGAATGGATATCTGTTGGGCTCAGCTAGCAAGGTAAATGATGTTGCCACCTTTTTGCGGACAGTCATCACAGAGGCATTCTCCAAAGCTGATAAGCTAGCATGGCCACCAACAGCATCATATCTAGAAAGTGTTGACGAGCCGGTACCTTTTGATCTCCAGCTTTTTCTCCGTGTGCTGATAAGTGGGAAAAATTTCATGCCGGGATCTGACAAAGTTGAGCGTCTGATTACATCTATTGGCCAAGACCTGTGTTGAACTGCTACCGATGGCAAATGGAAGCTTCCCAAACACATTCTGGTTTGCATGACACTGCGACATATTTTCAGAAGCGCCCAACTGAGCACGTTGATGAATAGACTTGAACACGCCGAAAGTTACACATTTGCTCTAGAGCTCGAAACAGCACTTGCTGTCGCATTGAATGATGCCTCCAGCCTGCTAACACCACAGCTAGTCCGCAATCCAGCCACACCGTCGCTATTCCATTCTGATTTTGACAACTTTGATCAATACATTAATGATCTGTCTGGCAGGGGCTCTGTCCACACAGCCCATGGAATTATGTTGCAGGATGTTCAGCTGGACCCATCAGATGATGCCGGCATCATTCGCCCACAAGTACCATCCATAGAGAAAACTGGTGAATGTTCCCTGATGTTAGTCCAAAGTGACACCCTTTCTCCTTGCTACATAAGGAGCATTCCAGTTGCTTTCTCCTTGCTACATAAGTCAACGAGACAGCCCAAGCATGAAAATTGTTAGTCGAGTCATACCTGGAAGTGAAGATGCTATGTCGAGGTCCAAGCAGATTAACCAGACGTGGTGCATGATTCGACAGATGAGCTGTATCAAAGACCAGAGTGTTCCCGGCTGGGGAGGGTTCATTTCTGAGACTGGGGAAGCACCGAAAAGATGAACAACAATCGATTATTATCCTGTAATTAATCACCCAATAACTGACTATGCAACAGTGAAGGAGTGTCTTCGATATTCAAAGGAAGCATCTGAAGAAGTTGGACAGAAGTATGTCATAACAACATTTGACCATGGAGTCTGCATGAAAGCATATCCCATCCTCTGGAAGAGTCCTGAATATTACAAAAATCACATTGTTTTAATCGGGACATTTCATTTGGTCTGTGCATACATTAAGATGATTGGGAAGAAGATGAAAGGACCGGGTTAACTGACATTCTGTTGGAGTCTGGCTTGATGTCCAGTGGTTCGATGAAAGGTGTACACTACAGTAAGCTGGTAAACACTACAGCAGGGCGATTTACTGTCACAAAGCCATGGTTGAGGGATTGGAGAGGTTGCTCCTTCGTAAGTACCTTGAGACAAAACATTCTGAAAGCTCATTCTCTGATATACCGGCAACCTCATTGGCAAATGTACAGAAACTGCTAGAGGTGCGTAGCAAGGACAATCTTGAAGCTGTGTTGAAGGATCCAGCTGTCCAGTCATTTTTGAAGGACTATGATAACTTCCGCGAGACCGCACGCAAAGGTAAATTGGGTTGCACAGCTCAATTCTGGTTGTCCTATATGGACCACATCTGGCTTGTACTATCACTCCTCCAAGCAGTGAAGACAAATGACTATTTCCTGTATTGGTCATGCATCAGCAAGATGCCTGATTTGTTCTTCAGCTTTGATGGGCAAAACTATGCTCGATACCTCACGTTCTTCACGGTGTTCGTAGCAAACATTGAGGAATCCCATCCTGGAGCTTCAGAGTTGCTGAAAACGGGAGACATAAGCGTTGCACGATCATTGGTGCCTGGAAATCTCTGCGCACTTGACAAAACAATTGAGGAAACATTCATGAAGCATGCGAAGTCACATGCAGGAACAGGTGGCAAAGGAGCTGGGTTGTCGGGCATTTCGACTAACTATGGCGCATACCAAAGGTGGGGAAAAACAGCACACGAAAGATTGAGGTATGTGGAAGCAACTCTACAAATGGCAGAGATGATTGAGGAAACTAGCCGAGGGAACAAACACAGAGATGTTCGCCCATCTCAAGTCCATGAGAGTGAGGTACCTACCAAGAATATTATTCATGCCGTTGAAAGCTTCATGAATCCGTTTGAACCTGATGACAACCAGAAACTCTACTGTATCTCATCTGGTGCGGCTGCATCTCCTGATGTACAAACCGATGTCATGCGAGCATATGATTCTGGTAAATGTGCAAATAAAAGGAAAACTTCATCGACAGACTGGAGAAGAACGATCACTTCTTTGACCCTATCAAGAAGCAAAAACTGAAGACTCTTGCAGACATAAGCAAGAAGGTCAAAGTAAAAACCTCCAACAATAAAGTAATAGAGTACAAACAGCAAGGAAATTGCATTCCAGTTGCTGGTACTGTCGCAGAGCCAAGATGAGAAAGTTGACTTCAAAGAAATGATGGGATTTCCACTTATGCGAGTTCCGTCGTCAATTGGAACTCCGGATGGATACCTAATCAAAACTGACAAGAGTAAAGGCTTCCATTACCTGACGAAAAACGTGAAAGATGCTTCCACACCACCAGACGAGAAAACACTGAACATTGAAGACAGCAATGCCACTTTCTATTGTATGCAAGAGGTACCAGGGACCTTTAAGCAAATCAGTCAGAAGCTGTTTGACATGAGCACAGCAGAGAAGTCTAATGTGGTCTTCAGTACAGATATGTACAAAGAGAACTCTGTCAAAAGTATGGAACGGAAAAGCCGGGGCTGCGGAGAAAAAAGGATCATCAAGGGCGAAAACACGAAGAGACCAGAAAACTGGAAATAATTTCTTACCAATGACGAGAACAAGCAACAGTTAGTCAAGCTGATCCTGCAAGTCTGGTGAAGTGAGGATTTCAGTTCCAAGCTACAGAAGAAGATGATCATAGCCATCTGTGAAGACAAGGCCTTTCCGCTGACATCAGCTGATGGAGTGTCTGTCCACATGTCAGAGATACTATCTCTGCAGTCTGATCAGGAGGAAACTGACACCAGTTATCTTGAGTTATCTTGTATTGTTCCTATGGGGAGAAGAACAACTATACATGTGTCCATGTCCGAAGTCCTGACAGCGATGTAATCTTCATCCTGCTATACTATGCTGTCAACCTGAAAGTACGGGTCCTCTTTGACACTGGTGTTGGTAACAACAGATGATAGCTGAATATCATGGAACTGGCACGTGACTTCACGCCACAATATTGTGATTCTTTGTTGGCCCTCCACGCCTACACCAGATGTGTCACAACAAGTGCATTCAAGGAGATTGGAAAGGTAAAGACCATCAAGATTCTTCAGCAGAAAACCAGGTTTCAGCAAGTGTTCTCCAAACTGGGCCAAACTTGGGACATTCCAGATAACTTATTCCTGGAGTTGGAGCAGTTTACATGTCTCATGTACAGGGCAACACCTATCGCCGAGGTAGATCAGTTACGCCTTGTGATGCAGAAGGGGAAGTGTGGCGACGGATCACAAGACAAGCTGGATCCGAAAAAGAATATTGACTTGTCAACTTTCCCACCCCCTAAAGTTTGCCTTCGCGAACACATCAAGAGGGTGAACTATCAAGTTGGAATCTGGAAACGGGCTCATGTTCCAAAACCAGACATCCCTCTTCTCACTGAAGATAACGGTTGGACCCTTGTGGATGGCGTATTGGAACCCAAGTGGTGTGATGGGGATATACTTCCACCTCAGATTGTTGATATTCTGAAGAAGACACAGGACAACGTGCAGGAATCTGATGATGACTCACAAGAGGAAGATGAGGAATCGTGTGAAGATGACAGCTCCAGCGATGACGACCGCCTTGTGAGCAGCAGTGACTCTGACTAATATGCGATCTGACTTGAACATTCGTACACTTCAAAACATGCATACGTGACATTATCGAAACATACGAATATGATGATGACAGTGACTCCGTTTTGATATACAAGCGTTAGCGACGAACATGTGTGCACCTCAGAATATGCATAATTGGGGATTATAAATGTTTTCTGAGAATGTTGATCGCTTTGAGAGCAGCTGTGACGGTGACAAATTTCTGGCAAATCCATTGATATCTGTACATGTCAGAATATGCATAACTGAATAATTTCAATCATAATATGATCGTCTTGTGAGCACCTATGAAGGTGGCCCAATTTTGATATACTAGGGCGTGCCCGTACGTGGGTGCAAAAAAACATGCGTGCAAACAACAACAACAAAAAAAAACTTTGAAACCACGTGGCAGTAACGACCACAGAACCCCCCCCTCTATTTACATGAAATGGTTTGGTCCATTCGCAAAGCCAAAGCGAACGGCTTGCGAGTACGGTAGAACCCCCCCCCCCCCTCTATTTACATGAAATGGTTTGGTCCATTCGCAAAGCCAAAGCGAACGGCTTGCGAGTACGGTGACCATACCTTGGGAACCACTTGTCCGATTAATTTCAAACCTTGAAAAGGCACATCCTCGGGTCCCCAGCAATATACCTGGCAAGTTTCAAGTATATCGGACCCGTGGTTGTCGAGAAACAGCGGTCACAGACAAACACACAGACACACACACATACACACAGAGATTACTGGAATTATAGATAGACTAGGGCATGCCCGTACTATATATATATCTAAAATTATATCCCCCCCTCTATTTACATGAAATGGTTTGGTTCATGAAATGTTTTGGTCCATTCGCAACGCCAAAGCGAACGGCGAACGCTTTACATGAAATGGTTTGGTCCATGAAATGTTTTGGTTCATTCGCAACGCCAAAGCGAACGGCGAACGGCTTGCGAGTACAGTGACAATCCCCCCCCCCCCCCCCTCTATTTACATGAAATGGTTTTAATTAGTTTTAAAACATAGTTTAACGCCAACATATGGCATGCCCGTACCCGTACTATCCGTAATGGCGCACGCTCTCACAGGAGCTCCGGAAGGTCGCATATCGCAGGAAAGCGAAAGAATCGCAAATTAGTTTTAATTAGTTTTAAAACATCGTTTAACGCCAACATAGCTCCAACATAGTTTGCCGACGGGAAATAAATGAATACGCTCTCAAATGTGCCATCCGAGGCAGAGTCTGTTCGCCACGTTCGGCACACGTGATAGCTCGCTGCTCTCTGATTGGTTGAATCGTTTTTTGGACATAGCTCGGTAACTACTTCTGCGATTAATTTCAAACCTTGAAAAGGCACATCCTCGGGTCCCCAGCAATATACCTGGCAAGTTTAAAGTATATCGGACCCGTGGTTGTCGAGAAACAGCGGTCACAGACAAACACACACACAGACACACACACACACAGACACACACACACACACACACACAGATTGCTGGAATTATAGATAGATAAAGAAGTACTGACGTGACCTCTGGACAGAAAAAGTGTGAATGAAGGGTGTAAATTTGCTCCAATGGTAATGACCTTCTTTAGGCAAAAGTTTAAATGACTCATTTATGATTCATTGAGATACATTGTAAGTGCTTGAGTAACACATACACTAGAAAATACGGAATCCATAATCAATTTTTTTTTAATTCCGTGTCAGTTGACTTGTTTTCACAAGCTGTTACATATAAAGTGGAAAAGCTTTATCTATCACTTGTCTGGTATTTGATGAAGACTTTGGAGCCATGCCCAGTGACATGTAATCTGAAATAGTGCCAACAGAGGAATTTTACGCCAACAGAGGAAATAGCAACTTTCAGTTTCTCAAAATCCATACTGAGTCCCAATTTATCGCATGTTAACATATAATTTCTCAAACAGTACATTTCAAAGTTTCCAAAAAATATAGTTTCGTTGATTGGTGTGGGGGGGGGGGGGGAGGGGAGGTGCTAGGTGGGCCCCTCTAGCTCATGGACTATTGGAACCTTGAGTCATACCTTGCCATGCCCAAAGATGGTGCTTCTGCACTTGGCTTATTATTACTTGCAGGTCATTAGTTTACATCAAAATACCATGTTGCTACATTCGTTGCCCTCTTACATGGGTCATCTGGCTAAGGACAGCCCAAAATTGCTTAATGCTATATTTTTATGATTTGTGGATAGGTTAAAACTTCTAATTATTTGATGCAATAAGCAGACAATTACAGCATGACATTCAGGCAGAAACACCACATAATATTCTCAGTAATTAACACTTGACAAGGTGATTGACATAAATCCATGTGGGCAACTCAATAATCAGATATTCGTTATGAATGGAACAACATACACTACGTGACCAAAAGTATGTGGACACCGAAACATCAAACATCTCATTCATAAATCATGGGCATTAATATGGAGTTGGTCCCCTCTTTGCTGCTATAACACCCTCCACTCTTCTGGGAAGGCTTTCCACTAGATATTGGAACATTGCTGTGGGGATTTGCTTCCATTCAGCCACAAGAGCATTAGTGAGGTCTGGCACTGATGTTGGCGATTAGGCCTGGCTCGCAGTCGGCATTCCAATTCATCCCAAAGGTGTTCGATGGGGTTGAGGTCAGGGCTCTGTGCAGGCCAGTCAAGTTCTTCCACACCGATCTTGACAAACCATTTCTGTAAGGACCTCACTTTGTGCACGGGGGCATTGTCATGCTGAAATAGGAAAGGGTCTTCCCCAAACTGTTGCCACAAAGTTGGAAGCACACAATCGTCTAGACTCTAGAATGTCATTGTATGCTGTAGCATTATGATTTCCCTTCACTGGAACGAAGGGGTCTAGCATGAACCATGAAAAAACAGTCCCAGACCATTATTCCTCCTCCACCAAACTTTACAGTTGGCACTATACATTCGGGCAGGTAGCGTTCTCCTGGCATCCACCAAACTCAGATTAGTCTGTCGGACTGCCAGATGGTGAAGCATGATTCATCACTCCAGAGAACGCATTTCCACTGTTCCAGAGTCCAATGGCGGCGAGCTTTACACCACTCCAGCTGACGCTTGGCATTGCACATGGTGATCTGTGGCTTGTGTGCGGCTGCTCGGCCATGGAAACCCATTCCATGAAGCTCCTGACGAACAGTTGTTGTGCTGACGTTGCTTCCAGAGGCAGTTTGGAACTCGGTAGTGAGTGTTGCAACCGATGACAGACGATTTTTACTCGCTTCAGCACTCAACTGTCCCGTTCTGTGAGCTTGTGTGGCCTACAACTTCACGGCTGAGCTGTTGTTGCTCCGAGACATTTCCACTTCACAATAACAGCACTTATAGTTTACCGGGGCAGCTCCAGCAGGGCAGAAATTTGATAAACTGACTTGTTAGAAATTGGCATCCTCTGAGGGTGCCACGTTGAAAGGCACTGAGCTCTTCAGTACGGCCCATTCTACTACCAATGTTTGTCGATGGAGATTGCATGCTGTGTGCTTGATTATATATACCTGTCAGCAATGGGTGTGGCTGATATAGCCGAATCCACTAATAAGAAGGGGTGTCCGCATACTTTTGGTCATGTAGTGCATATATACAGTATATATATAAATCATTATAGTCTGAAATTGGAGTTGTAATTGAAGAATTTATGTTATGGATAATTTTCACATTGGTAAAATTCTTAGCTTCTATTGCATCATGATGGAATTCAATTTGATTTTTCAACCAGACAAAGACGAAGCAAGAGTTTTGCCAATAGTGATAAAGCCGGACCAATTATACAGGCCAAGCCTTCTTTGTACAACCTGTGTTTTACAAACAAGAATCTAAAAAAAGGAATGAGAACTACAAGCATCAAGATTATCACACCAGCTTAATGAAACTGAGATTTTTTTCCCTGGTGTGAAACTGGCGAATTTTTAAAAAATCTTATCTTTCTGATCTGCTTCTCAGTGTCACCTCAACCATACTACGTATATGGTCCGCATTACCCTGGAGATTCCTGTGTCATTATTTTCGGGAATGGATTATATTCAGTACATGGCCTGTGATTTATGAGCAGGTGCATGACACTATTAACTGCATGAGTATTCATTGTGATGCACTACTATATACAGAATTAATTATTCTTCAGTTTATTTATCCAATTAATAGATTTTTAATAGTGTTCTGTTTAGTGTGAAATGAATTAATTAATTTCCACCTTTTCATGAAACGTTTCATCAATAATAGTGCATATGGTGTCGGTATGTACATGTGTGAGTGGTTTCTGCACTCCTTTGGGTGGCATCAATGGGGGCTTGCTAAACAGTTACCCACATCATTTGAAAATTGTGGGTGTGCATTTACTAAACAGTGTCGTGTCCTCAGGGTTAGGCTGGTTAAAATTTTTTTCCTGTTTATCATCACTTTTTTTCAAAAAAGTGGGTAGGGAAGGAGGGGGTTTTTGTTTTGGTTTTTTTTCAGATTGAAATTTTAATGGATTATTCAACGCACAATATGTTTTTTACTTAAATATACTTGATCGGTCATACATGATGAATCATGTTATGATTTCTAAACTAGTAAACCTTCGTATGTACGCACTGATACGATTCAAATAAAGAAAATAAAGAAACCTATCACATTGAGTTCTGTTTACTTTTAATATCTGCTGATACATATAACAATGGTGGACCAAAACTTCGGCTTTTAAGAATAATGTCCGGTTGCCATACATGTATCTATCAGCAGCTATTGCCATAGCATTCATACATATTTGACTAGAATTCCTCGCCACGAAATATCACCTCATGGTACCGGTACATGCATATTGAGCAGTTTGGCAGACATGGAAGAGGACATTAACCACATCAAAAGGATGTCTGATTCGCGTTTATACATCTATCTATCAGCAGCAACTGCTATTTATAGCACTCATAGATGTATCTATCAATCAGCAGCTACTGCTATTATATCACTCATAGATGTATCTATCAATCAGCAGCTACTGCTATTATATCACTCATAGATGTATCTATCTATCAGCAGCTACTGCTATTATAGCACTCATAGATGTATCTATCTATCAGCAGCAACTGCTAATATAGCACTCATAGATGTATCTATCTATCAGCAGCTACTGCTATTATAGCACTCATAGATGTATCTATCTATCAGCAGCAACTGCTATTATAGCACTCATAGATGTATCTATCTATCAGCAGCTACTGCTATTATAGCACTCATAGATGTATCTATCTGTCAGCAGCAACTGCTATTATAGCACTCATAGATGTATCTATATATCAGCAGCTACTGCTATTATGGCACTCATAGATGTGTCTATCTGTCAGCAGCTACTGCTATTATAGCACTCATAGATGTATCTATCTATCAGCAGCTACTGCTATTATGGCACTCATAGATGTATCTATCTATCAGCAGCTACTGCTATTATAGCACTCATAGATGTATCTATCTATCAGCAGCTACTGCTATTATGGCACTCATAGATGTATCTATCTATCAGCAGCTACTGCTATTATAGCACTCATAGATGTATCTATCTATCAGCAGCTACTGCTATTATAGCACTCATAGATGTGTCTATCTGTCAGCAGCTACTGCTATTATAGCAGTAGTGTATATATGTTGCTTCTGGGACACTCTCATTTTCCCATTGACTTACATGTTAATTTTTCCCCTCCCTCATTGCCCCTAAACACCTCTATTTCTCTCACCCTGTTCTTTACGAACCTTCTAACCTTTTGACATGTTATCCTTATTCATTAGTCCACTTAAACAATGGTCCTTCTGTGTGAACCTGTGATCCTTCTGACCTTATGGACCTTTTAACCTTTTACTCTTAATATCATCTGGTGAATCATCTTTGACCCACTCAAACAACGACCCTACAAATATTTGTTTATGCGTGGGAAATAATTTAATTCTCTTGCCACTCCCTTCACCATCTAATATATTAACAAAAAAGATGTTTGAGTTTTGTTCTTTATTAAGATATTTTAACTGAGCTAAGATAAAATGGTAAACCTCCCTCAATGTTATTGTTTGAGCGCCTCCAGTGCCACACACTTTTTGGTAGGCTCTGCCCACTTTTTGTTAAGCCACGCCTACTTTTTGTTAAGCCACGCCCACCTTTTTACTAAGCCCCGCCCACTTTTTGTTAAGCCACGCCCACTTTTTTACTAAGCCCCTCCCACTTCTGTTAAGCGCCGCCCACTTCTGCTAAGCCCCACCCACTTTGTTAAGTCCCACCCACTTTATAAACTCTTCAGCATTGTATCATTTCCAGGTAATACATTACATCATTTTCAGGGAATTTCCATCACATCATTTCCAGTTAAGACACGCCCAGGGAATTTCCACAGGAAATGACACACCCAGTCCTTATAAAAGGCACCGACCACACAGGCTTTTTCAAACACGCTTTCTGCTTCACTTGAGAATGGACTACTATGCCGAAATGGAATGGGATAACTTTGCTATTCCTTGGAGTCCTACTACCTGTGTAGAACTCAACCTTCAGATTGATGAACTGGACTCGAACCTCTTATCAATGGAGGTAAGTTTGTTTGTTTATTTATTTATTTATTTAATTAATTATTTATTTAATTATTTATTTTAATTTTTTTTGTTAGATGAGACTCGTGTAAGAGTTAACAAAGTTAATTTTAATATTCATAGAGCTTGATTTATACAAATAAAAATATTGTATTAAATTAATACATTGTTATTTTCTTTCACAGGAAATTGTATCTGAGATACGAAATGAAAATTCTGCTTTTAACACAACTTGGGATGAAGTTATTTTTTTGTTTGAAGACATTTTGAACAACCAAGACCCCCAGAACGAGTTCTACCTTGATGACCCAGCCAAAGAGTTATACCTTGGAGATCCACAAAATCCTGAAAAAGAGTTTTACCATGATGATACTTGTTGTGAGTTATCAAAACAAAACCCACTGAACAAGTTCTACCTTGATGAGCCAGAATACAAGTTATACATTGGAGACCCACAAATTTCTGAAAATTGGGAAAAGGGAGTTCTCCCTGATGGTCCGCAGTTATACTATGTGAGACACATCATAGAAACCCTAAAAAAATTGGGAAACGGGAATTCTCCCTGATGGTCCGCAGTTATACTATGTGAGACACATCATAGAAACCCTAAAAAATTGTGAAATGGGAATTCTCCCTGATGGTCCGCAGTTATACTATGTGAGACACATCATAGAAACCCTAAAAAATTGGGAAAGGGAAGTTTTCCCTGATGGTCCGCAGTTATACTATGTGAGACTTATCACGGAAACCCCCAATATTTCTGAAAATTGTGGTTCTACCTTGGGGACTTGGAAAGATGGTTATATTTTTGGAGACTCGGAATGGGGGTTTTGTTTTGATGACTCGGAATGTGATACCTATCTTGGAGGCTCAACAGGAATGTGGTTATACCTTGGGAACTTGGAAAGTTGGTTTTATTTTGGAGACTCTACCTGTGGGGTTCCTCTTGGAGACTTTGGATTCTAAAGCAATGAACAATGTTCTTTATTTAATGACGCTTGATTTAAGCAATATCAAGAAAGTTCGAGGAAGAAAATGCTGGAAAATTCTTTCTTCCCATTTCTACTTCTTCAAACTTGAAAGCCTTGAAAGACAGAATTGGAGGAAGAGGAAAAAAAAAAAAAAGAAATACGTATTTAAAAAAAGAAGAAAAGAAAGATTATGTTAGGGTTTGGGTGGGATTTTGAATGTGAGGGTTAGGGATGGGGTTGGGTTAGGGATGGGGTTGGGTTAGGGTTGGGATTTTGAAAGTGAGGGTTAGGGTTGGGGTTGGGTTAGGGATGGGATTGGGTTAGGGTTGGGATTTTGAATGTGAGGGTTAGGGATGGGTTGGGTTAGGGATGGGGTTGGGTTAGGGTTGGGTTAGGGATGGGGTTGGGTTAGGGATGGGGTTGGGTTAGGGATGGGGTTGGGTTAGGGATGGGGTTGGGTTAGGGATGGGTTGGGTTAGGGATAGGGTTGGGTTAGGGATGGGTTTGGGTTAGGGATGGGTTTGGGTTAGGGATGGGGTTGGGTTAGGGATGGGGTTGGGTTAGGGTTTGTATATTATTATGACTCACTCACACATACACACACACACAAAAGTTAAGCCCCAACTGAAAAGTTGTGGGATTCTGTGTTTGGGGTTCACAGATTTAAAAACGTATCCCCATTATACACACACAAAAGTTAAGCCCCAACTAAAAAGTTGTGGGATTCTGTGTTTGGGGTTCACAGATTTAAAAACGTATCCCCATTATACACACACAAAAGTTAAGCCCCAACTAAAAAGTTGTGGGATTCTGTGTTTGGGGTTCACAGATTTAAAAACGTATCCCCATTACATTTTATTTATTTATTTATTATTTTCAAGGGTATTAACTGCTTACTTGTGTTTTTTGTAATTCTTGCGAGTAAAATGAACCCAAGATTTCTTCTCCATTTAAATCATATAATTTGTAGGTCCAAGGGACTGTATCCATTACATCAATGATTTTAAATAATTCACGAGTCCATTTTTGTGTATAACCTTTCTCAAAATGACTTTTCCATTTGTATATTCTTACAATATCACCAACTTTAAACTTGGGCTTTCTCAAATTAATCTCCTTTTCATATTCTAATTTTGTAAATGTTTCCAATGGTTTTGATTTTGTTGATGAATGAACTGTATTATTGTAATTATCTACAATATCCTGAATTAAATACACCCATTTTTGAGAACCGAGTTGTGTGAATTTTTTATATAATTTCTCCTTTAAAGTACGATTAAAATGCTCAATAACAACTGCCTTTCCTTCATTAAAGGTGCTGTATAATTTAATACCCTTCCCCTTAAGAAATTTCATGAATATTTTGTTATAGAACTCTGTTCCCTCATCAGTCCATAACTTCTTTGGTTTCCTTTTATCCCGATCAAATATTAGCTTAAAGGCTAACATTAAAGTATCACCCCTTTTATTTTTTAAAGGGACAACCCAGGCAAATTTACTCCTCAAATCAATAACGGTTAAAGCATACCTGTATCCCCTGTCATTATTCAATTCAATTAAATCAGCGGACCATATGTGGTCGGTGTATTTAGAATAAACCTTCCTTCTTTTAAACTTTGTGATTATAGGTTTGTGTAATTCTTCAGCCAAAAGCTCCTCAGTCTTGATGACATCATTAGAGCCTAATAGTTTTTTGAGGAATAACCAAGACCAAGTTTCAATTTAGCATTTATCAAATTTCTCACAATAAACCTATCAACTTTCTCTCTCAATGTTGGATTTTGTATCAAAGACAAATTATACAACATTTCGCTGTCGGCTTTATGTTTTTCAGTCAACGTAGTGGTTTTCCCATAAGCAATATCATGCTTCATACACACTTCGTCAACCCTATTTGTAGGTTTAGACCAAGGTTTAGGATTGTCAGCCTCATCTAATCTTTTATCCAGGTTTGTTCCTGGACCACAGAAAGAATACCCTGGAAGGTGTAATTCCCCTGGAATTCCAGTTGTTGTAAATTTACTTCCTGACAGAAACTTTTGTATATCTCCTCCTCTTTTAGGTGAGATGAATTGGCACTTTTTAGAGCCACACACTTGACATATTCCTTTTTGATAAACTCTATTATTTTTAGCTTTAACATAAGAGATATTTTTAGATTTAGTTTTCTTTTTACATTTGAGACAATAACTCATATTTATTTATCAGAAAAATTCCGACAGAGTATCAAAACCTTTTTGGTTTTTAACATATACATTTCTATCTTAATTTTTAAAACATAAAGAATCCTAAGGAATGCCTTCACTCTCTCCTCCATTTATTTACAAATAAAAACTAACTAAAGTCAATGACACCAACATCATCAATCACATAATCTTTTCCTTCTTCTTCTTCTTCTTCACCACTTTCTCGTTTAAATCTCCTCCCTGAAATTGAAGACATTGACGTTGTTATTTTTGAAACCATTATCTTCATAAGAGTTGTTAATTCTTTAATTTCCTCTTCGGTGCGTTGAGATTGATTTATTTGCTGTAATACACTCAATCTTTTACAAATCTCACTGATTTCCATCTTTTTATATTTTTCCTCCCTCTCTCTTTGCTCCCTTTCCTCCCTCTCCTCCTTCTCCTTTTTCTCCCTCTCCTCCTTCTTCTTTTTCTCTCTTTCCTCCTTCTCCCTTTTCTCTCCTTCCTCCTTCTCCTTTTTCTCCCTCTCCTCCTCCTTTTTCTCCCTCTCCTCCTCCTTTTTCTCCCTCTCCTCCTTCTCCTCCCTCTCCCTTTCCTCCTTCTCCTTTTTCTCTCTTTCCTCCTTCTCTTCTTCAACTCCTTCCTCATCCCTTGCTACCCTTGAGTTTGAACCCCAAAGAATATTATACATATACTCATCTGGATTTTGAGATATTCTTGTATCTATAATTATTTTTCTCATAATAGGATACCAATAAGATTTGTTGACGATTTCTAAAAGAGTTTTATATTTCATAACTTTGGGAAGTTCATTTTTATTTAATATTTTAAACAAGTCTCTATTTGTGGGTTTAACAATATCAGTATAAGGCCAGTTTTTAATGACAAAATTCCCATGTATATGCTCCAAATCATAAGGTATGTAATACCGAGCACCCTTTTCTTGTAGGTATCCTTGAATACAAAAATTATAATTCTCTTGTAGTCTTCTTCCTGCCATTTATGTATCAGAAATATATGTGAGATTAATATTATGACAGGTAATACCACCCCATCTTCCCACTACCAAATTGGTTTGTATTCCTTGGCTTTCTATCCTTATCTCATGACCTTCCTTCTTTGTCATGCTAACCATCGCTATACTATCATATATTTTTCTTTTCTTAAAACCATGTATTTGTTGTTTATTAATTGTACTTCCACATAAATCCTTATCCTCACCAAGTGGATAATATTCTTCTTTACGAGACTGATTAAAATCATGTAGGTCTTCTATGTTTATTGAAAAAGACCAATTATACCCTAAATCAGGCATATCATACCCCCATTTATTAATTCGCATATTAACTATATGTCCTTCTTTATAAAATTCAATTGTAAGCAGGTAGTTAAATTCAATGAGGAAAGGTGTATGGTCAGTATAACCAGGTGTTGTGGTTGTAAATTTTACTTGTTTAACAAAACGTGCTGTTTTCTTTAAATATATATATTGTGATAAATCACTTAATCTAATTAAGTCATTCGCATCTGTAGGGTTTGGATAATTGATTAATTTATAAGTATTCTTCATATTAATATTTTTACTTACACTATATTTTTGTCGTTCAGCCTGTGCCTTTGTATAATAATTTGATAAATCAATATCCTGAGAGGATTTTCCAAAGATAGAACCATCTTTTCCAACATAAGTCATTTATATTAGATTTAAAATGATATCATAAAAATTTTCATTATTGTTGAGTTGAAATAATACATATAAACATAATTGACCACAACATTTAGAATTAATATCTTGAACTTGAAATGTTTGATAAACACCATTCTGTAAGAATTGTATTACTTCAACAGGTGGTGGCATACCATAACTATCAAAATAATATTTATCCTGACTATTATGAATACAAACCCAATGAGAACCATTCTGTGTGTCTAAATTCATAATAATATTCTTTGTATTCTTATTTATATGTATTAATTCATCTCTCATACAAATAACCACATTATCAATTTTTAGTGTTTTACAATACTTAGCTAGTTCTATATTTGACGTTGTATTCTTTCCAAATTGTTTAAACCATTTATCCATTTATTTATGAGAAAGATACAATCCATTACCCTGTTTAGTTAGTTTAACACCCACTTGAGCGATAGAGGAAAGCATATCTCCAACCAACAATCTAGCTTTATCAGGTAGACTTTCAAGTTTTTGAGCAAAATCTACAATTACACCACTTCCACTAATTTTTTCTCCAACTCCTTGTTATGTCTTTCCAATTCTTTTTGAGCTTTTAGTTGTGCCTTCCTTTCGTTAGCAGTTTTTACCGCTGCTGAAATACCACCAGTCAATGCTCCCGCCGCACTTAAACCAGCAAATAAAGGAATTAGAAACGGGAGAAATCCTCCTCTTGACTCGTCTATTGAATATTTCTTTAACATAGGTTTCGTCATTTTAATTTTAAGTGGTCCAACATCATTTAGTGTTTTTACTTGTGTGTGTGTGAGTAAAACATCAATTCTTACAGCTCCTTTTCTTTGAATTGTATTAACATTAATAATACAAGGCTTTTGATTTTGAATACAAGATGTTAATTTATTAAGATTGATTTGATTAACATATACCCCAACCATTTATTTATGAGAAAAAACCTATGTGATATTAATCATAACACCATTATCTGTATTAATCTGTAATTCTGTTTCCTCCAAAAGCAAACAATATGCATTAACCTCTTCACTCTCCCCTCTTTCAATGTATAGAGAAGTATCCACTCGATTAGACTTTATAGTTTCCTTTTGAGAACTCAGGTCAATTGCATAGATTGTATAAAGTTTTTGAAACGCAACCATATCCAAAATAGGATCATTATTACCGTTGCTTTCACACACCTTTTGGTAAGACTTGTCGGCTTCCGCATAATCATTTTTTTCCCAATCAATTTCCAATCTATCTCGCGGATAAAATGTGCCATCAAGAGAAACCCGAAGTTGTTTCACCTTAGCATTATCACTCAGCGCATTATTCTTATTAGTACCGTCCTCTCCATCTGGTTTTAAAAAAATGAGCCAGAGGTATTGTGGCTTTCCTTGAAGAACACCCAAATTCCAAGTGTAGGTAGTGTGTTCCAGTTTAACGTGTTGACATCTTCTTTTAAGGTATGATACATTTAGCGGTTTCTTTGAGTTAAGTCTTCTATTTAACATCTCTTCCGTTTTAAGATTAGGAGTATATTCACTGATATACCAACACAAATCATTAATAACAAATTTATTGTTGTCTCCAAAAGCATTTTCAACCCCAAAAAGCAACCTATTTACATTATCATTCCTTTGTAGTTGAAATCTAATTTTAAGACCATACAAAACTTTGTCATAATCACAAAATCCAAATATACCTTTCAGAGGTACTGCTACGGTAAAACTATTCTCTGGTTTTGTGTCATCATTATACATTGCCTTCCTTTGACTATAACCAGGGTCTGTGTTTGTACCCGTTGACATATCAGGAATAAAACCTTCAACAGCTCCCTTACCCATTCTATCACCAAACGAATATAGTGTAAATTTCATCATTTCAGATGTAGCAGAGACATAATCAACCGCTTCAACCTCTTGTGTTCCAATATACAGGCGAACACTATCAAACATTTTCCAGAAGAAATCATTTACGAGTGTAGCATTAGTATTATTCGCAGCCTTAGTGAATTTAAATTTACACAGCATGAAACTATCAGCTATATTCAAGTAAGTTTGTTGATTATTTATTTCAAAACTTTTTGTTCCGTTTGAATTCCAGTCTGTTCCTGTTATAGCATTTACCTTAAAATAGTCTTCCTTTTTCGTGGAGTTTGAAATGATAATTGTCTCATCCAAATCATAGATACTATCAATCGCTTCCATACTTGTATTTATATAGTATTAAAATCGTTGAAACCCTGACCCAAGTGTTTTAATGATTTTTTGTCGTTCTTGTGAAGATAGTTGAGTTTTACCTTTTTTTATTTCTTTGATTGCTTGTAATTTATGAGACTCCTTTTGAGCATCTTTTATACTCTTTATAGCACCCGCAACGGAGCCCACGGCAGAAGCAGTTGAACCAATTAGGTCTTTATGTTTAAGGATGGTTGAACCAATACCCATTAGAGTATCAATTATCCCATCTCCTTTATTTTGAAATTGATGACCTACACCTCGTTGTCTCTTAGGTTTATAGTATCCTCTCCCAAGAAACATACCTTCACCCTTATAGTATGGTGAAAGGTACATGCCCTCCCCTGTAATTATTTTATATTTTTCCAACTCGTGTTTTCTCACAATAACCATTATTTATTTATTGAAAAACTTCACGTAGGTGAATTCTGATGGATATAATTTCATCATTAAAGGATATCATACGATTATCTTGGTCGGTTATCCTAAAATTTACTCTGTATATGGTTTTTCCTGACACAGGTAAATAGACAAGATTTTTTGGTTCCATATTAAATTTATAACCAATCGGGGTTGAGTATGCACTGAATGAAAATATTGTATTTGTTCTTATTCCATCGTTATAAGCACCATCAATCAAATCACAATGAATTAATACTGAATTTATACCGGAGGATATTTGGATAACATTATCACTGTAAAACATCCCGTTATTTTCAATCTTTTTTGAAGAGAAACCCAATAGCTCTCTAAACGAATTTTCAATCGTGAAATCAACTTTATAATTATTTTTAAGTTTAATAGTTGATTTTGAAGTGTGTTTTTGAATATCTATTACAATATTTTTTGGTTCATCACCTTTTTCTTTCATAAGGCGAGAGACTTCTGAAGATATTTGAGAAATCTCGTAAGCTCCAGGTGAAACGGTTATAGTTTTATATCCACTTCCTGGATTATAACTAAACTTGTTGTTTTTCTCTGTGATATTAAACAAGGTATTATAAGTTTCCATCGACAATAAAGATGCCTCATATGAGGTAAGGGGGTCAAGTTGTAGTGGGTAAGGGAATGAAGCTGTGTAATCGCTCGTTGTGAAATTAAAACTAAGAATTGTGCTTCTCATCTTATTTAATATCTAATAAAATATCTTTGTATTGACATTTATTAATTATTTTCATATTCATCAACTGATCTAAAATGGCTGAGGATTCATTAAAACAATTGTTGTTTCCAGCCTTCTTACTACCTAACAACAATAATAGCCTATTAACTAATTGTGATGGGTCATTTGGAAGAAAACTAACACCTGAACCAAGCTTACTTAAAGCATCAATATTATGTTTCTCCTTCTCATTCTTCTTACTTTTACCAGCAACAGAAACTCCATAATCAAGTGCATTTAGCAACTCAATATATACCCTATCTTCCTCTCTTTCCATATCAAGTGGTTCCTCAAAATATTTTGAACCGCTGAATCCGGGGTTTGTTAGAAGAAACATTAATCTTGGAGTTAATTTAACATTTGGTTGAGTAGAACTCAAGAACATCAATTCATCATTAAATATCAATACCTTTTCTTTCACAAGATGGAACACTGCTGGTTCTTCTGTTGGAATGAGACCTGCTCTGGTTTTTGAATCTGCCAAATATTCATTGTTTTGAAGAGCTTCCACTACATAATTAGGGGGTTGATTTACCTCTTCAAGTTTCTGAAATAATTCTTCATCATTATATTCTAATTTTCCAAGTTCTTGTTTTGTTATCTGACTAAAATCTTTGAGCATTTGAAGTTTTTTCGGAGTAAATTCTACCGTGGGAACTGTAGGGTGTTGAGTTTTTAAAAGCGGTTTAAAAAATTTCTCTTGTTTTCTTTCAAAGGCTTCTTCACCAGTTAGTTTCTGTCTCCGTTTCTTCTTTATCTCTTCCTGTTGCTTTACAACTTTTGAAACCAACTCTTGATGTTCTTTAAACTTTCTTGCTCTTTCTTCGGTATTCATTTTCTGTATTTATTTATTGAAAAATATCATTTAATGAATTGTAAAGGTCAATGGGAAAATTTTCCTTTTTTTTGTCATTATAGTAAATGTGTTGAAATAAATCCTTTTCTTTAAATATTTCATCAAATTCTTTATTGGTATTAATACGAGTTGTTATTTCTTCTTCACTAATACTTGTATCTCTGCTTTTCATACGTTTGCGTTGAGTCTCCTCATCGATATCAAAACTGAATGATAAAATCTTAACTCCATCACCACACAATTGTTTAATAATTTGTCTCATTCCTTCAGGATTAGTTTCTAAAATCCCAAGACCATTAGATTTTAATTTATTTAACTCACTCTTACAATGTGAATATTTTGTAGAACCAAGAGAGACCTCCTCAAATATTTGACCTTCGTTCCTCAATCGCATATGTTCCTCCATTGAAATGTAGTAATAATCTTTCCCTTCTACTTCTCCTGGTCGCTTTGCTCTGGTTGTAGTACTCACAAAACGAATCACAGGGTGTTTTAAAAAAAAACTTACAATCTTTTCATTTTTACTATTCAAGAGTTTAGATTTATGAAAGTTCTTTCCTGAAGCATTTTTACCCACAAGATTAATAATAATAGTTATCATTTATATATGTAATTATGTTTAAAATAAAAATACATCCTTTAATATCTCATCTTGTTTCACAACAATATATTTATATTTTTCAATCGTGTGTTTCATATAATTTTCAAATTCTTTTTTACTACATAACGTAGAGCAATTATCTCTCCAAAAATTATTTACATCTATTGAATTTAACTTAAATAAAATAAAAGTATTGGCATTGTTTCTTATTGAGCGTCGAGGGAGTTGAAAATATGATTGACTAAGATATATACAATTACAAGAAGAATGTCTCCCTCTTGTATAGTAGCTATCCATTACTGTTTGGTTTCTCTCATTAACACAATCATCAAAGATGACGAGGTTCTTTTTTGATTTATCTAAATCTTGAGGTGAAGGTATATCATCCGTATTATCACTGAGAATACAAGTTATGGGTTTTGGTTTCGATTTTGATTTCTGTGTATCACAAAATAATTGTATTATATTGTTGCGAATATGGAATTTGGCCTCCATATCCGCTTGTAAATATTCCCCTATTTTCTCCAATACTCCCCAACTTTCCCCAATCCCCCATTCCCTAGTCCCATTGCATGTAAATAACAATCAGTAGAGCCGACCTTCCCCTTATTCCCCCATTAAATGTCGTGCCCAGGTCCACCGCACCACACGTAGACAACTTTCGGACATCTTCCTAGTTATTCTTATTCTATGTCAGTTAAGGCCTCGTCTCCATTAATTATGACTCTTCGTTGCACCAGAATGTGATTATATGGCATCAGTAGTGAGTTTAGGACCTTTCCCATACCTCCTTCCATCTTCTTCCCCAACAATTACAACAACAACAGAGGAGATGGCGGCGGAGCGGGGGAGGATGCGTCCTCACACCGGCTCGATTAGCGCCATTGACCACGCGCTCCACGGGGTTACCACGAAGGGGCTCCTTGTCAGCTCCTCGTCAAGGGCGGAGCCTGGTAAACCCCCCGCACGCACCCAATGAGAAGCAACGTGCCGATTCCACGAGGCGGAGCTAACGAGCCGAGGGCGTGTCACTCCCCGCCGGATATACGCGGCCACGCGCCGGATGTGACGTCAGATGCGCCCCCAGCTGGAGAAAGAACGTTGCCTGCGATCGCGGAGAGGAAGAGAACCCGCCTGTGAAAGAACGTTACCTCCGAGCGCTGAAACCTCCCGCATCTCTGGACCGGACCGGGTCGATTCTAACCTTTGAGCACAGGTGCACCTGGAGCCATCGACAACCGCTTTCCTGCCATCAACCCCCGTGTGAGTCAGCTTTGTCCCGTTTATCTGTCGTCTGTTGGGAATAATATAAGAGTGTGTCTAAGTGCCTGTCTTTCTGTGATTATACCTCTAGCCCCTGTAATCTGACCTTTCCGTACGAATATAATCTCCTCCGGAGGTCTTGAGAATTGAAACATTGGTGTCGTATTGTGTTATTGTAATCCAGCCGGGTGTCTTCTTTTTCTTATTGAGCCAGCATCGCGCGACTAGTCAACGTTCGGGCACAATCGGGTAACTTGTGCAGACGTGGTCATACCATAAAACCGCTCGGTAAATAACATCCAAGCCACGTCTGTAACAATTGGTTGTCAGGAGTTGGATTCGAACCTGGGACTAAATTTATTTAGCCCAAATTTTGGACACCAATTGTGTTAGTACGGTAACAATTGGTGTCGAGGAGTGAGATTCGGACCCGGGACTAAATTAGTTAGGCCCAAATTTTGGGAGGGAAAATCGAGCCGGAGCGCGTACGGCGCTCGACCAAATCGATCCGGAGCGCGGTCCCGCGGTTACTGCGCTCGACGAAATTATAACAGCAAAATTTGTAATTGTTTTACGAAACTCGAATTTTGCAAGTCGCGCTATGGCGGATCAAGACGGCTGGGGTCCGGTAGGGGAGAGTGAGGCAGGGTCGGTCCAGGACCAAATTGAGGGACATGAGGGACATGAGGAGAGCGAAACAGCGGGGGTAGCAGGTGCACAAAATGGCGCTCTCGCGCACGATGCTTCAGGCGCGCAAAAAGGCGCCTCGCTGGTCACCGTGCCCGCGACCGAAGTAGCGCCGCTGGGAAGATTGGAACTTTTTTTATACAAATGACGGCCCTTATGGAAAAGAATAGTGAGCGATTGGAAAACCAAATGGGGGTAATGAGGGACGAAGCGAGGGGTACCGGTGAGAAGTTAGACAATAATTTTGAGGAGTTAGACAAGAAAATTGGGAAGTTAGACAATAATTTTGAGGAGTTAGACAAGAAAATTGGGAAGTTAGACAATAATTTTGAGGAGTTAGACAAGAAAATTGGGAAGTTAGACAATAATTTTGAGGAGTTAGACAAGAAAATTGGGAAGTTAGACAATAATTTTGAGGGGTTAGACAACGGGATAAAAGAGGTGAGAAATGGGTTAGAGGGGTTAGAAAACAGGATGGAAGGCAAATTGAGGGACATGAGGGACCAAGCGGAAAGGGAAGTTAACCAAATGGGGCAGCAGATAGAGGGGGTCAGAATGGGGGTAGAAACCAAACTGGATGCTCACAGGGAGGAAATGGAGCAGATGAGGGTGGCATCTGGGCAGGAGATGCAAGTGATGGGAGAGGAGATCAGAAGAGGAGTGAGTGAGGAGGTCGGAGGAGTGCGCGAGGAGGTGAGGCACTGTAAGGAGCACATGGAGAAGGAGGTGAGAAAGGGGACTGTAAAGTTACAAGGGGGCATAGAGGTCCTGACGCAGGAGGTGGAACAGCTGACGGAGGGACAAAAAGAACTAACGGAGCAGGTTCACAGGAACACTGCGGTATTAGGAGGTTTAAAAGCGACACAAAACGACATAAAAAACGACTTAATAGCGACAAAGAGGGAATGTCAGATGGTACGTGAGGGACTGACAACAAGGCTGGACGAGGTGATAGAGGTAATGGAGACGAAGGACCGACAGGTAAGGACGCACATGGAAACGGTCAAGGTAGCCTTGGAGGACGAGCTTGAGGAGACGTACCGGGGAATAAAAGAGGTGAAGCACAAATTAGAAGAAGTGGAAGAAGGGATGAGCGAAATTAAGCAGCGACGGAGAGGGGATAAGAAAGAAATAAAAGAGGAGATAAAAGAATTGGTCCAAAGTCTGTGTTTGGATCGTGATGATGTGCTCATTAACCAGATGAGGGATTCGCAGGTGATGGAGGAGAAGCGAAGAGGAAGAGGACCTGGTGTAAGTGGTGACCAATATGGTCGTGCGTATGATGCGCCAGGGGATTTAATAAGCTTGGGGGTCGAGATAGACCCGGGTGTTCGTGAGAGGCCGTTGGTGAAGTGTGCGACAGGTCTGGTGTGCGAAAAAGGAGGTGTGCGAGAAAGTCCGACTCTGGGGTGTGTGAGGAAAAAGTGCGTGCCAAGGAGTGAGCGTGCTGGCGAGAGTGAGTCGGTCGTAGCGCGTGTGCGAGGGAGCACATGGAAGCGTGGTGTGGTGAGTGTTACAGAGGGTGTGACGGGAGAGTGTGCGCAGGAGTGTGCGCGAGAAAGGTGTGTGACGGACAGGTGCATGAGGAAAGAGTGCGCTGTCAGAAGTAAGGAAGAGTGTCCACCTGTGGTGAGTGTTACAGAGGGTGTAACGGGAGAGTGTGCGCGAGAAAGGTGTGTGACGGACAGGTGCATGGGGAAAGAGTGTGCTGTCAAGAGTAAGGGTGAGTGCGTTGTCACGAGTGGAGGTGAGAGTAGTGAGAGTGACAAGGAGAGTGAGTTAGTTGTGACAGGTGAGCGAGGATGTACACCTGGAATAGAAGGATGCACACCTGGAATGGTAGAGCGTGAGTGGGAATGCACGCTGGAGTTGGTGGTGAGGCACGTGGTTGGGTGTGCGAATGAGGGCACACCTGTGATTGTCACAGAGGAGGTGACCGAGGAGGGGGCGCGAAGCGGTGTATTGGTGAGGTGTGCGAGCAACGAATGTGTGCCAAAATGTTCGGTGGTCAGGTGTGTGACCAAGGCTGTGAGTGGAATGAGTGTACCTGGGTGTGTAAGGAAAGGTACGAGGAGCATGGGCACGGCTGGATGTGTGAGCAAGGAACGGGCTGCGGGGTGTAAGCGTCCAGGTGAAGCATCGACGTTAGACGGGATAGAGTTTAGAACGACTTATAGCCGAATCGGGCCCTCGGTGCGTGCTGGGCCTCGCTTTGAACGGCCGCGTCTGCGCTCCACGAGGCGGAGCGGGCGGCTGGATAGGAAGGGTCGTTATGGCGACCACGTTTTGTTGAGGCATGCCGGCAGGTCGAGATCGGGACATTGGATGGCTCCACGCCGAGGTGATGTGTGGGATCTCGGCACGGGTAAACCCCCGTCCCTGCACCGAGTACCGGACGTGTTCAGCCGCTGGCACAAAACAACCAGCATCCATTGCTTGGCTTTACGAAGCCGGGCTTTGGACAGGGATTGGCGCACCGAGAGGTATTAGTGAGTCGACTGGGTGATGAGGTTAGTGTTTTGGACCCAAAATTAGAGAAAAACAAAATTTGATGATTGGCAAAGGATTGGCAGTAGTGATTGGCAGATGATGGGCAGTCATTGGCCAAATTTTTGATTTGTTGAAATTTGATGTGCAAAATTGGTAGTAAGAGACCCCCGATGTGGTGGGATGGCAAATCCACCATCCTTCCCATGTGGGGGCAAAGGAGCAATAGTTTATGGGGTGTATGGCAGTGAAAACTAGCCCGGGTGGGTTAGGATATTGTGTGTAGGGATCTAGCGAAGATGACAGTAGGTAACGTTAAGGTTTAGTTAGTGACTGATACCTGTAGTGGGGACGCAGGTAGATTAGGGTGGATGATAATGACGTGGGAGCGCAATAGTTTAAAGGGACGACTGGGAAGCGCAAGTTTCAGAAGGGAGTAGTTAGCTGAGATGATGCCGTGTGTGTGAAGGTTGAACAGGTGTGATTGCACAGGTGTGCAACTGGACAGGTGTGTGGAGCAGTGTGTGAGTAATGAGTGTTGTGGATCAGCGCGAATGCGCTTGGGGAGAGAAGGGTGCAGGTGGCACCAGGTGTGAGAGCACAGGTGTGCAGGTACAGGTGTGTGGAGAGAGTTGGAGTGAGTGGTACGGAGTGGTGTGCATGGTGCGAAGGTGTGGATGGGGGAAGAGTGGACCCCTTTCACGAGTACCCGGGGCGGGTAGTGTAAGTGTTAGGTAGAGGGTACAGGTAAATTGTGGTTGGATATTGGCATCTGTGGTGCGGTTGCAGATGGTGTTGTGGATGGGTGCATTAGTGTTGTGGAAATGGCTGGGCGTGTAGCCTGTTAGTGTGTGTAGTTGGTTGGGCACTCCACCACTGTGAGGATGTCGGCCAGGTGAGGCCGCAGGTGGGCTCTGGGAGCCAGTAGTTGTGAGTGGGTGCCTGAGGATCCCGGGTGTGGATCGGGCAGCCCCGTGCCAGAGAGGGCACCGAGTGGGGAGAGTGCCAGAGGGCCTTCCCCAGGTAGTTAGGTTAGGGTAAGGAGCAGGTAAGCTCGGAGGCAACTGCAGTGGTGGAGGTGTGCAGGTGGGTAGACCCACTGGGAGAGGTCCACGTCGCAGCCCAGAAATTGTACGAGGGCACCGGGAGATGAATCGGGGGAGTGAGACCCCAAATTGAAGAGCACCACAGTTTGGCCAATGGGAATTGGTTTTTAGAACCCATAGTGTAAGAGGGCCAATGGTTTGGCCGGAGAAAGACCCCGGGTAGTGTAAAGTTGTTAAAGTCATTTAGGAAATAGTTAGGATTAATGAACCTGTCGCACCATACGCAGCCACTTACCTGTGGTGATGATGATGACTCCACACCTGTGTTTTCTTTGTTTGTTGCAGGAAATGAGATTGCTGTGTGGATTTGTGAGACGCATCACGACGTGGATGAGACATTGGGGTGATTCCATCTCTCCCTCCCTAGGAGGGACTGATGTTGAATTGGTAATGGCAAATTTTGATGTTGAGTTGAAAATGGCAAATTTTGATGAGAGTTGAAAATGGCAAATTTGATTGGTTAGGAGGGAGAGAAGACGAATTTGGTATATGGGAGGAACGGGGAAGACAGTAGGGATGTTTGTTGATTTGTAAAGTAGATGTTTATGGGTAGTGTTGTGTTTTGTGGATACAGTAAGGGGTAAGGGAGGGGCCATGTAGGTTACCTGGTGGGGGGGGGGGCGTACGATAGGAACGTACCTGTCTCACCTGGTTCCCATGTGCCCCCAGTGTGCATCACCTTACATTGCGTGCACTTTTGCGCCCTTACCACCTTACTCACTTGTCTGCTTCTTTTGTCTCCCACCTCCGAGGATCTGGCTTTGGGGTAGAGAGAGAGGAGAGAGAGGTGCTGGCTGCGCAGTTGTGGGCCTGCACTTTCGCTGTTTGCTGCCGGGATCGATACACCATATGGACCGCAATGTTTGTGGCCACCCACAATGGACCGCAGTTCGTTTGCGGCCAAGCACCACCCGGGGATGGACCTATGGGTCAACGTGGCACCTATGCCATAAAGGTGGAGAGAAGGGTGCAGGTGGCACCAGGTGTGAGAGCACAGGTGTGCAGGTACAGGTGTGTGGAGAGAGTTGGAGTGAGTGGTACGGAGTGGTGTGCATGGTGCGAAGGTGTGGATGGGGGAAGAGTGGACCCCTTTCACGAGTACCCGGGGCGGGTAGTGTAAGTGTTAGGTAGAGGGTACAGGTAAATTGTGGTTGGATATTGGCATCTGTGGTGCGGTTGCAGATGGTGTTGTGGATGGGTGCATTAGTGTTGTGGAAATGGCTGGGCGTGTAGCCTGTTAGTGTGTGTAGTTGGTTGGGCACTCCACCACTGTGAGGATGTCGGCCAGGTGAGGCCGCAGGTGGGCTCTGGGAGCCAGTAGTTGTGAGTGGGTGCCTGAGGATCCCGGGTGTGGATCGGGCAGCCCCGTGCCAGAGAGGGCACCGAGTGGGGAGAGTGCCAGAGGGCCTTCCCCAGGTAGTTAGGTTAGGGTAAGGAGCAGGTAAGCTCGGAGGCAACTGCAGTGGTGGAGGTGTGCAGGTGGGTAGACCCACTGGGAGAGGTCCACGTCGCAGCCCAGAAATTGTACGAGGGCACCGGGAGATGAATCGGGGGAGTGAGACCCCAAATTGAAGAGCACCACAGTTTGGCCAATGGGAATTGGTTTTTAGAACCCATAGTGTAAGAGGGCCAATGGTTTGGCCGGAGAAAGACCCCGGGTAGTGTAAAGTTGTTAAAGTCATTTAGGAAATAGTTAGGATTAATGAACCTGTCGCACCATACGCAGCCACTTACCTGTGGTGATGATGATGACTCCACACCTGTGTTTTCTTTGTTTGTTGCAGGAAATGAGATTGCTGTGTGGATTTGTGAGACGCATCACGACGTGGATGAGACATTGGGGTGATTCCATCTCTCCCTCCCTAGGAGGGACTGATGTTGAATTGGTAATGGCAAATTTTGATGTTGAGTTGAAAATGGCAAATTTTGATGAGAGTTGAAAATGGCAAATTTGATTGGTTAGGAGGGAGAGAAGACGAATTTGGTATATGGGAGGAACGGGGAAGACAGTAGGGATGTTTGTTGATTTGTAAAGTAGATGTTTATGGGTAGTGTTGTGTTTTGTGGATACAGTAAGGGGTAAGGGAGGGGCCATGTAGGTTACCTGGTGGGGGGGGGGGGGCGTACGATAAGAACGTACCTGTCTCACCTGGTTCCCATGTGCCCCCAGTGTGCATCACCTTACATTGCGTGCACTTTTGCGCCCTTACCACCTTACTCACTTGTCTGCTTCTTTTGTCTCCCACCTCCGAGGATCTGGCTTTGGGGTAGAGAGAGAGGAGAGAGAGGTGCTGGCTGCGCAGTTGTGGGCCTGCACTTTCGCTGTTTGCTGCCGGGATCGATACACCATATGGACCGCAATGTTTGTGGCCACCCACAATGGACCGCAGTTCGTTTGCGGCCAAGCACCACCCGGGGATGGACCTATGGGTCAACGTGGCACCTATGCCATAAAGGTGAACCACTGTTAATTAACACCACTGAAGGCCACACGAAGAGCAAGAGACACCTGCAGGGTTAGGGGTTGTCGAATTTATTTTTATTCCAATGAACAATGGTGACTGCACCGATTGGTGGTGGGGTGGTGCTTTTGATGCTCGGGAAGGGTGCTCTGCACGTTATTAAAGGCCGTCGGCCACAGAGCACTCGTGGGTTGGTGTATCGATGCTGGCAAGCGTGCTCTCTCTATGCATAACATCTGCATGCGTTCCTCCAAAGACAGGTCCTGGATCGTAGTGTAAATAGCAGCGTAGTCGTGTAAATAATGCTCCCTACCGGCTGTATGTGTAGTTTGCGAATTCTTTCCGGATTCGGTTATCCTGTGGGTGTGTTTCTGTGAGGAGAAGGGTGCAACGTCGCAGGGGGACATATTTACTCATTTGTGAATATCTGTAAAACTGTCGCACTCAGGGTAGAGTTAATAGTAGAGGGAACTACATTGCGTGCCACACTAAAGTAGGTAAAAATTTATCGGGTCGGGACGCCCCGAGGGTAGAGAAGGGTGCAATGTTGCGAATATGGAATTTGGCCTCCATATCCGCTTGTAAATATTCCCCTATTTTCTCCAATACTCCCCAACTTTCCCCAATCCCCCATTCCCTAGTCCCATTGCATGTAAATAACAATCAGTAGAGCCGACCTTCCCCTTATTCCCCCATTAAATGTCGTGCCCAGGTCCACCGCACCACACGTAGACAACTTTCGGACATCTTCCTAGTTATTCTTATTCTATGTCAGTTAAGGCCTCGTCTCCATTAATTATGACTCTTCGTTGCACCAGAATGTGATTATATGGCATCAGTAGTGAGTTTAGGACCTTTCCCATACCTCCTTCCATCTTCTTCCCCAACAATTACAACAACAACAGAGGAGATGGCGGCGGAGCGGGGGAGGATGCGTCCTCACACCGGCTCGATTAGCGCCATTGACCACGCGCTCCACGGGGTTACCACGAAGGGGCTCCTTGTCAGCTCCTCGTCAAGGGCGGAGCCTGGTAAACCCCCCGCACGCACCCAATGAGAAGCAACGTGCCGATTCCACGAGGCGGAGCTAACGAGCCGAGGGCGTGTCACTCCCCGCCGGATATACGCGGCCACGCGCCGGATGTGACGTCAGATGCGCCCCCAGCTGGAGAAAGAACGTTGCCTGCGATCGCGGAGAGGAAGAGAACCCGCCTGTGAAAGAACGTTACCTCCGAGCGCTGAAACCTCCCGCATCTCTGGACCGGACCGGGTCGATTCTAACCTTTGAGCACAGGTGCACCTGGAGCCATCGACAACCGCTTTCCTGCCATCAACCCCCGTGTGAGTCAGCTTTGTCCCGTTTATCTGTCGTCTGTTGGGAATAATATAAGAGTGTGTCTAAGTGCCTGTCTTTCTGTGATTATACCTCTAGCCCCTGTAATCTGACCTTTCCGTACGAATATAATCTCCTCCGGAGGTCTTGAGAATTGAAACATTGGTGTCGTATTGTGTTATTGTAATCCAGCCGGGTGTCTTCTTTTTCTTATTGAGCCAGCATCGCGCGACTAGTCAACGTTCGGGCACAATCGGGTAACTTGTGCAGACGTGGTCATACCATAAAACCGCTCGGTAAATAACATCCAAGCCACGTCTGTAACAATATCTTCAATATTATAATAATTTAGTTTGTTTTGAAGTTTAAATAAACCGATAATGTCTTCCTTTTTAAGACCTGCATTAAAACCCTGTGAGAGTAGTTGATACTCGGGTTGAAAACTTGACTTTGTAAAAATTATTAAATTATCATAATCTAAAAAATTAGGACCAAGGAGCATCTTTAAAAGTAAACAGGTTTTTCCACATCCGCTTGAACCAACTATTAGACATCTCAATGAATTTGGAATGTTTTTATGGTTATTAAATTTTATCTTATTTTCCCAAACGGGTAAAAAATCATTCATTTATATATTTGGAAAACAAGTCATCTAACTTTTTTTGAGCTATTTTAGAAACTCTATATTTTATCCTGAGTTCGGGTTTAATTTCAAAATAATTCATTATTTTATTTATATAGTATCTTGTATTAACATTTCCATTAAAATTATTTTGAATAATAAATATCATTAAACCCTTATACATTTCCTCAATACAAATAGTCTCTTCCCTTGAAAGAAATGGTGTATTATCATCACAATACTTAACATTCATCTCTCTTATTAATCTTGTAAAGTAATTCATTTTTGGTTCTAATTTAAAAGAGTTATATATATTTTTATTTTATTTATTATCATTAATTAAAATTAAATCACAGAAAATACATTGTTTATATGAACCCTCATTATTAAGCCCTATTCTATCACAAGCTGGACAATTCTCTAATTTATCATATGGAGAGTCTGGAAATTCTAAATATCCTTCAGAACTTATCATATTTATAAGGTAAATTTTTACTTAAACTAAACGCAAGTTTATTCATTAATAAATACAATGTTTCAAAGCACAAAAGACAAATTTCAATCAATCTCTACTTCGGTGAAAGATATAGAAAAATATGTCAAAGATGTTAAATTGAACAAAGATAAATATGGAAATTTTTGGGTAAAACCAGTTATGGAAAATAACATGAGCCCCTCTATTTCATTTAAAGGAAGAGCTCTAACTATACCTGGAAAGCCATCCATTAAAGTAAATCTAACAAAAGTTTCTCCTCTACTCCTGGCAATTTATTCAAAGCTTGAAAAAGTGATTGACCACGATACTTTGAAAAAGAATGATAAGACCATCAACAATACTCGTGGAGAAATTTGTATTTACTTTAATAATCCAAAGGGTGTAGATCTAAGTAAAATGAATGATGTTAATATTTCTGGTGAAATGTCATTTCGTTCTATGATAGGTAGAGATTATTTAAAGATAACTTTTGATATTAAAAATGTAGAGATTGAATCCGTTAATGAAAGAAAGTATATTGGTATAGATGGAAAGGTTTTTTCTGCTAATTAAATATGAGTCATTACAGCAGTGAAGATTTTACTATTTCATTGAACTCGGACGATAGTGATGATAGTATTTCATTGAACTCGGACGATGGTGATGATAGTATTTCATTGAACACAGATGATAGTTATGATACTAATAGTTTGTGCTCAAATGATAGTTATGAGAGTAGCTTTATTGATGACTCTGAGTATGATTCTGAGTATTCATGTGATAGTTATGACTCAGATGATTCTGAGTGAAAAAGTGTTTTAGTTTAAGCACAGCGATATATATATAAAACGGAGCTGTAAAGCTCAAAAGTGTTTTATTTTAAGCACAGCGATATATATAAAACGGAGCTGTAAAGCTCAAAAGTGTTTTATTTTAAGCACAGTGATATATATAAAACACCACGTTTTCTCACGCTATAAATATGGTTTATTGTGATACTTGCGAGAAGGAAGTAAAATATTATAAACAACATATTCTCACTGCAAAACATACATACAACATTCTTAACAAACTTTCCCCTCTTCCACCTAAAACAAAACATTGTAAGGTCTGTAAAACAACCATCCTCAAGAAGGGGTTTAAAGCCCATCTTAAAACTAACAAACACTTGTCAAAATTGTTTACTATTAAAAACTCTGATGGTGCATTCAAAGGACATATTAAAATAAGAGTCTTTAACTTCAAACCTCCTGAACCAGAGTCTATAGTTGATGCTGTAGAAATAGTTAAACCTGCTGTTCAAACGTTGATTGAAAAAACACTAAAAGAAATGAAACCACTTAAATTTTATATGGGAGTAAAATTAGAAATGACAAAGGACGAAGGAGTTATAGATACACCATACATGAGAACTGAGCCACACTTTATATCTTCATATCAAGATTTTAAAACATCAGGAGTCTATGATGAACTTATTAAACAAGAGCAAGATGTGGATAATTCAATCGTAGGAAGTGGATTCAATATAGGAAAAATTATTTACATAGACATTCATATTCTTAAATCAGATCCTCTAAAAGCTTCTTCTTACATTGATTTACCCAGTGTTATCAAAAATAGAAAAGCAGTTATCAATATCAAAAATAAAGACAATAAATGTTTTCTCTGGTCTATTCTAGCACACTTACATCCTCCACATTTTCATGATGAAAGAGTATCTCATTATAAAAAATATGAGAATACATTAAATACGAAAGATCTAAAGTTTCCGATGACTTTAAATGATATTCCTAAATTTGAAAAGTTGAATAATTTATCAGTTAATGTTTATGGTCTAACCGAAACAAACAACATTCAGGTTTTAAAGCTTTCTCACAATTGTAAACAAACTCATATTAATCATCTATATTTTAATTCAGATGAAAATTCACATTATACATACATCAAAGATATTACAAAATTAATAAAACCACAAGTATGTAAAAGAACAAATAAAATATATATTTGTATGCGTTGTCTTAACTTCTTCCATACACAAGAAAGATTAGATAAACATTCAAATTATTGTGGTGAACATAAATCAACGGTAATCAACATGCCTAAAAAAGACTCAAAGATCACATTCAAAGATGAAAAGAAAACAATAAAACATCCATTTGTTATATATGCTGATTTTGAAAGTATTTTAGAAAAAATTGATACTGCTTCTCCAGATCCAAAAGAATAATACACAAATAAATATCAAAAACATACTCCTTGTGGTTTTTGTTATTATATCAAATCATCCGTTGGTGATAAATATAACAAGTTAGAGATGTATAGAGGCTCAAATACCCCAGAGGAGTTTGTGAAACGACTAGAAAAAGACTGTGTTCGATTAACCAAGATAATGAGAGAAACCAATAAACCAATGTCCTTAACAAGTAAAGAAAAAAGGGAATTTATAAAAAATAATGTCTGTCATATTTGTGAGGAGAAAATTGGTAAAGGTCGAAAGGTTAGAGACCATTGTCATCTCACTGGTAAATATAGAGGTCCGGCTCATCAAAGTTGTAATATTAATTATCAACTCCCCTCTTTCATTCCTGTCTTTCTTCATAACAACGCTCATTATGATACACATATATTTATCAAGGAACTCTCAAAGACTTCTGGAAGTATCTCAGCAATTCCAAACACGGATCAGAAATACATTTCATTCACAAAAACAATTCACACATCTCCTATTACTCATAACAGATTTCTTGATACATTTAAATTCATGGCAAGTCCATTGGCTAACTTGGTTCAAAATCTAAAAGAGTTTCCATGTCTTTCAGAGTATTTTTTAGATAAAGATTTTCTAACACAAAAGGGAATTTACCCCTATGACTATATGGACTCATTTGAGAGATTCAATGAAACACAACTTCCTTTAAAAGAAAATTTCTATAACAAATTAAATAATAGTCATATATCTGATAAAGATTATGTACACGCACAAAATGTTTGGAAAAAATATAACATTAAGAATCTTGGTGAGTATCACGATTTGTACCTCAAAACTGATGTGCTTTTGTTGGCTGATGTGTTTGAGGCTTTCAGAACAATCTGTCATTCTGGATATGGATTGGATCCTGCTCACTATTACACTGCTCCTGGATTGGCTTGGAGCGCGATGTTAAAAATGACAAAACAAGCTTTGGATTTGATAACCGATGTTGATATGCTTTTGATGATTGAAAAGGCAAAGAGAGGAGGAATTTCACAAGTCTGTTCAAAGAGATATGCTAAAGCAAATAACAAGTACATTCCAAATTATGATCCATCGGTAGAGAGCTCCTACTTGATGTATTATGATGCGAACAACCTGTATGGCTGGGCAATGTCTCAGGCTCTTCCTTATGGAAAACTTAGATGGGTAAAGCAAAAAGATTACAAAAAGGTTTTACAAGATGTATGTATCTCTACACAAAAAGAATTGGATGATTCAAAGGTTGGTTATTATTTTGAGGTCGATTTGAAATATCCAGAGGAACTTCATAACCTACACAAAGATCTCCCATTTGCTTGTGAAAAGGAAAGTCCAAAGAAGGAGTGGTTAAGTGATTATCAACAATCATTTAATATAGGTGAATCAACAGAAAAATTACTTACTACATTATATAACAAGAAAAATTATGTTCTACACCAAATAAATTTGCGACAATATTTATCAAAAGGTCTAAGAGTAGAGAAGATCCATAGGGTTCTAAAGTTCAATCAAAGGCATTGGTTGAAGGGGTACATTGATTTTAATACACAAAGAAGAACAGAGTCAAAAACAGATTTTGAGAAAGACTTTTATAAATTGATGAATAATGCGGTCTTTGGTAAGACCATGGAAAATGTGAGAAAAAGACAAAATATCAGACTATCAACATCTTGGAAACAAGCATCAAAATTAATTAATAGACCGAGTTTTACTAGAGCTGAGGTCTTTACTGAGACCTTTTGTGCGATCCATTTGATTAAAGAGAGTATTGAAATGGACAAACCTATTTATATTGGAACATCAATTCTTGATTTATCAAAGTCATTAATGTATGATTACTTTTATAATAACTTGAGGAAGAAATATCAAAATGATGTTCATCTACTTTATATGGATACAGATAGTTTTATTTTGCAAATTAATACTGATGATGTTTATTCAGACATGAAAAAGGACATTAATATCTATGACACTAGTAATTACAGTCCAGAGAGTGAGTTGTTCTCTTCTAAAAATAAAAAGGTGATTGGAAAGTTTAAGGATGAATTAGGAGGAAATGTCATGAGTGAATTTGTGGGATTGAGGTCTAAGGCTTATGCTTATAAATACATTGTGAATAACGTTGAAAAAACTGATAAGAAGTTAAAAGGCATAAAGAAAAATGTCATTAAAGAAACAATAAACTTTAAGGATTATTATAACTGTTTAACAACAAAGAAAGAAGAGTTTAGAAAGATTAATGGAATAAGAAGTTATAAACATAAATTATATTCAGAAGAGGTGAATAAGAAAGCATTGGGGGCTTTTGATGATAAGAGGTTTATTTTAGAAAATGGAATTGATAGTCTCCCTTATGGTTATATAAGTATATAAGTGATAAGTTAAAAAGGGGGGTTATGGATTTTAACGGGCTACCGTCGCCTTTTTACTATTATATAAATGATAGAACCAAGTACCAACCAGACTAAAGAGTGGAGGTGTAATCAACCTTGGTATATAAATGGTAAACATAACGAATGTGAAAAATATCAAATAGGTATAATTGAAAAGACAACTGGTAAAAAATTTTACAAAACAAATAAGAGAATTAATTTAAATACCGGTGAATTGGGTAAAAAAGATGGAAATATTTTTGAGTGGACGGAAAACTTTGATGGTTGTCAGGAAAATATATACTTTAATTTAAAAATGGTATGTGGCACTGGAGGCGCTCAAACAAGAACATTGAGGGAGCTTTACCATTTTATCTTAGCTCAGTTAAAATATCTTAATAAAGAACCAAACTCAAACATCTTTTTTGTGAATATATTAGATGGTGAAGGGAGTGGCAAGAGAATTAAATTATTTCCCACGCATAAACAAATATTTGTAGGGTCGTTGTTTGAGTGGGTCAAAGATGATTCACCAGATGATATTAAGAGTAAACGGTTAAAAGGTCCATAAGGTCAGAAGGATCACAGGTTCACACAGAAGGACCATTGTTTAAGTGGACTAATGAATAAGGATAACATGTCAAAAGGTTAGAAGGTTCGTAAAGAACAGGGTGAGAGAAATAGAGGTGTTTAGGGGCAATGAGGGAGGGGAAAAATTAACATGTAAGTCAATGGGAAAATGAGAGTGTCCCAGAAGCAACATATATACACTACTTATAGCACTCATAGATGTATCTATCTATCAGCAGCTACTGCTATTATAGCACTCATAGATGTGTCTATCTGTCAGCAGCTACTGCTATTATAGCACTCATAGATGTATCTATCTACCAGCAGCTACTGCTATTATGGCACTCATAGATGTATCTATCTATCAGCAGCTACTGCTATTATAGCACTCATAGATGTATCTATCTATCAGCAGCTACTGCTATTATAGCACTCATAGATGTATCTATCTATCAGCAGCTACTGCTATTATAGCACTCATAGATGTGTCTATCTGTCAGCAGCTACTGCTATTATAGCACTCATAGATGTATCTATCTATCAGCAGCTACTGCTATTATAGCACTCATAGATGAGTAGGTGATAAATGTTGCTTCTGGGACACCTCCGTTTAACATGGGAAATCCCTATCTAATGTCATTTACCCCCCTGTCTTTAAAAAAAATCATAAACACCTCTCTTTCTCCCTCTATGAACCTATAATCCTTCTCACCTTATGAACCTATGATTTTCTTCCTTTATGAACCTATAATCCTTCTAGCCTTATGAACCTATGATCATTCTCACTTCCATGTAATTTTTACCCTATTCCCCCCACTAGCCCCTTAATGTAGTTCCTTAGACCACTCTACTAATGAGCCTATAAATATATGATCTCTTTCTAACTTTTTTAAGAGTTCCATTCTCCTATATAACTCATCCCCATCAAGTATATTTATAAAGTATACAGGTTCCTTAACCTTTTGTTGTGAAAGTATAAAGTGGTATGTTTCACGGAGGGTTCTTGTTTGACCTCCTCCTCTCCCACATACCATTTTAAAATTATAATATTTATTATCCGATTGATAACCATTAAAGTTCTCACTCCACTCTAATATATTTTTCTTCCCGCCCTCCATTACCCCACTTAACAAATGAATACGTTTATCCGTCTTGAGAACCTTCTGACCAGTGATTCTCTCAACCTCTTGAATCTGATATTTTTCACATTCGTTATGTTTTCCATTTATATACCAAGGTTGATTACACCTCCACTCTTTAGTCTGGTTGATACTTGGTTCTATCATTTATATAATAGTAAAAAAGGTGGCGGTAGCCCGTTAAAATCCCTAACCCCCCTTTTTAACTTATCACTTATATATATATATCTTATCACTTATATATATATCTTATCACTTATATATCTTATCACATATATCTTATCACTTATATCTTATCACTTATATATCTTATCACTTATATATCTTATCACTTATATACTTATATAACCATAAGGGAGACTATCAATTCCATTTTCTAAAATAAACCTCTTATCATCAAAAGCCCCCAATGCTTTCTTATTCACCTCTTCTGAATATAATTGATGTTTATAACTTCTTATTCCATTAATCTTTCTAAACTCTTCTTTCTTTGTTGTTAAACAGTTATAATAATCCTTAAAGTTTATTGTTTCTTTAATGACATTTTTCTTTATACCTTTTAACTTCTTATCAGTCTTTTCAACGTTATTCACAATGTATTTATAAGCATAAGCCTTCGACCTCAATCCCACAAATTCACTCATAACATTTCCTCCCAATTCATCCTTGAACTTTCCAATCACCTTTTTATTTTTAGAAGAGAACAACTCACTCTCTGGACTGTAATTACTTGTATCATAGATATTAATGTCCTTTTTCATGTCTGAATAAACATCATCAGTATTAATTTTCAAAATAAAACTATCAGTATCCATATACAACAATGACACATTATCCTTATACTTTGATTTTAGATTAATATAAAAGTAATCATACATTAATGACTTTGACAAGTCAAGAATTGATGTTCCAATGTAAATAGGTTTGTCCATTTCAATACTCTCTTTAACCAAATGGATCGCACAAAAGTTCTCAGTAAAGACCTCAGCTCTAGTAAAACTCGGTCTATTAATTAATTTTGATGCTTGTTCCCAAGATGTTGCTAGTCTGATATTTTGTCTTTTCCTCACATTCTCCATGGTCTTACCAAAGACCGCATTATTCATCAATTTATAAAAGTCTTTCTCAAAATCTGTTTTTGACTCTGTTCTTCTTTGTGTATTAAAATCAATGTACCCCTTTAACCAATGACTTTGATTGAACTTTAGAACCCTGTGGATCTTCTCTACTCTTAGACCTTTTGATAAATATTGTCGCAAATTTCTTTGGTGTAGTACATAATTTTTCTTGTTATATAATGTAGTAAGTAATTTTTCTGTTGATTCACCTATATCAAACGATCGTTGATAATCACTCAACCATTCTTTCTTTGGACTTTCTTTCTCACAAGCAAATGGAAGATCTTTATGTTTGATATGAAGTTCTTCAGGATATTTTAAATCGACCTCAAAATAATAACCAACCTTTGAATCATCCAATTGTTTTTGTGTAGAGATACATACATCTTGTAAAACCTTTGTGTAGTCTTTTTCCTTTACCCATCTTAGTTTCCCATAAGGAAGAGCTTGAGACATTGCCCAGCCATACAAGTTGTTTGCGTCATAGTACATAAAGTAAGAACTCTCTTTCGTTGAATCATAATTTGGAAGATATTTGTTATTTGCTTTTGCGTATCTGCTCGAGCATACTTGTGAAATTCCACCTCTTTTTGCCTTTTCAATCATCAAAAGCATATCGACATCGGTTATCAAATCCAAATCTTGTTTTGTCATTTTCAACATCGCGCTCCAAGCCAATCCAGGTGCTGTGTAGTAGTGAGCAGGATCCAATCCATATCCAGTGCGACAAACAGATCTAAAGGCTTCAAATACATCGGCCAATAAAAGCACATCAGTTTTGAGATACAAATCGTGATACTCACCAAGATTCTTGATGTTATATTTTTCCCAAACATTTTGTGCGTGTACATAATCTTTATCAGATATATGACTGTTGTTTAATTTGTTATCGAAATTTTCTTTTAAAGGAAGTTGTGTTTCATTGAATCTCTCAAATGAGTCCATATAGTCATAGGGGTAAATTCCCTTTTGTGTTAGAAAATCTTTATCTGAAAAATACTCTGAAAGACATGGAAACTCTTTTAGATTTTGAACCAAGTTAGCCAATGGACTTGCCATGAATTTAAATGTATCAAGAAATCTGATATGAGTAATAGGAGATGTGTGAATTGTTTTTGTGAATGAAATGTATTTCTGATCTGTGTTAGGAATTGCTGAAATGTGTCCAGATGTCTTTGAAAGTTCATTAATAAATAGATGCGTATCATAATGAGCATTGTTATGAAGAAAGACAGGAATGAAAGAGGGGAGTTGATAATTAATATTACAACTTTGATGAGCTGGACCTCTATATTTACCAGTGAGATGACAATGATCTCTAACCTTTAGACCTTCACCAATTTTTTCCTCACAAATATGACAAACATTGTTTTTTCTAAATTCCCTTTTCTGTTCACTCGTCAAGGACATTGGTTTATTAGTTTCTCTCATTATCTTGGTTAATCGGACACAGTCTTTTTCTAGTCGTTTCACAAACTCATCTGGGGTATTTGAGCCTCTATACTCCTCTAACTTGTTATATTTATCACCAACGGATGATTTGATATAATAACAAAAACCGCAAGGAGTATGTTTTTGATATTTATTTGTGTATGAATCTTTTGGATCTGGAGAAGCAGTATCTATTTTTTCTAGAATACTTTCAAAATCAGCATATATAACAAATGGATGTTTGATCTTTTTCTTTTCATCTTTGAATGTGATATTTGAGCCTTCTTTAGGCATATTGATTACCGTTGATTTATGTTCACCACAATAATTTGAATGTTTATCTAATCTTTCTTGTGTATGGAAGAAGTTAAGACAACGCAAACAAATATATATTTTATTTGTTCTTTTACATACTTGTGGTTTTATTAATTTAGCAATATCTTTAATGTATGTATAATGTGAATTTTCCTCTGAATTAAAATATAGAAGATTAATATGAGTTTGTTTACAATTGTCAGAAAGCTTTAAAACCTGAATGCTGTTTGTTTCTGTTAGACCATAAACATTAACTGATAAATTATTTATCTTTTCAAATTTAGGAATATCATTTAAAGCCATCGGAAACTTTAGATCTTTCGTATTTAATGTATTCTCATATTTTTTATAATGAGATACTCTTTCATCATGAAAATGTGGAGGATGTAAGTGTGCTAGAATAGACCAGAGAAAACATTTATTGTCTTTATTTTTGATATTGATAACTGCTTTTCTATTTTTGATAACACTGGGTAAATCAATGTAGGAAGAAGCTTTTAGAGGATCTGATTTAAGAATATGAATGTCTATGTAAATAATTTTTCCTATATTGAATCCACTTCCTACGATTGAATTATCCACATCTTGCTCTTGTTTAATAAGTTCATCATAGACTCCTGATGTTTTAAAATCTTGATATGAAGATATAAAGTGTGGCTCAGTTCTCATGTATGGTGTATCTATAACTCCTTCGTCCTTTGTCATTTCTAATTTTACTCCCATATAAAATTTAAGTGGTTTCATTTCTTTTAGTGTTTTTTCAATCAACGTTTGAACAGCAGGTTTAACTATTTCTACAGCATCAACTATAGACTCTGGTTCAGGAGGTTTGAAGTTAAAGACTCTTATTTTAATATGTTCTTTGAATGCGCCATCAGAGTTTTTAGTTGTGATAAAATTTGATAAATGTAGAATTGTTTTAAGATGTATTTCGAAGCCTTTCTTGAGGATATTTTTATTACATGCAGAACAGTGTTTTGTTTCCTTCTGAATAGGAGATAGTAGGTGAAGTAGATTAAATGTGTGTTTGTTAGTTTTAAGGTGTCTTTTGTAGTGTTTATATTCTTGTTCACAAACATCACAATACGTTGCTTTGATCATATTTATTTATATAGTAAAATTATACTTAAAACAAAGTGCCTTTTTAGAGGCTTTTTAAAAGATGAAACTGTGCTTAAAGTAAAACACCTTTGAGCTTTTCAACTCGTTTTATGTATATAACTTTACTTAAAGTAAAACACCTTTGAGCTTTTCAACTCGTTTTATGTATATAACTTTACTTAAAGTAAAACACCTTTGAGCTTTTCAACTCGTTTTATGTATATAGCTTTACTTAAAGTAAAACACCTTTGAGCTTTTCAACTCGTTTTATGTATATAACTTTACTTAAAGTAAAGCGTCTATGTATTAGCCAGAAAGTTTAGATACTCTAGTTCATCAATTTCAATTTCACTATCTGAGTCATCAATAAAGCTACTCTCATAACTATCATTTGAACACAAACTATTAGTATCATAACTATCTTCAGATCCTAGACTCTCAGTATAATAACTCTCAGAGTATTGACTGTTAATATCACTCATTTACATACCATTAAACTTCCATCAATATCTATATGTTTTCTTTCATTAGAACTAATAACCACAATATTTTCTACATTAAATGTTATTTTCAAATAATCTCTAATAATCAGAGTACGGAATGATAGTTCACCACTAATATTCATATTATTAATTTCACCCACATCTTTGGGTCTATTAAAGAATATACAAATGTTTCCTCTAGAATCGTTGATGGTCTTATCATTCATTTTCAAAGCTTCTTTATCAATGACCTTTTCAAGCTTTGAGTAAATTGTTAGTAGTAGTGGAGAAACTTTTGTCAAATTTACTTTAATAGAGTTATTAATTAACATAGCTTGTCCCGTAAATTTAATAAAAGGACACATGTTATTCTCCATTATGGGTTTAATCCAAAAATTTCCATATTTATCTTTGTTCAATTTAACATCTTTGACATATTTTTCTATATCTTCCACCGAAGTAGAGATTGATTGAAATTTGTCTTTTGTGTTTTGAAACATTGTATTTATTAGCTAATAAATTTGCGTTTAGTTTAAGTAAAGTTATATACATAAAACGAGTTGAAAAGCTCAAAGGTGTTTTACTTTAAGCACAGTTTCATCTTTAAAAAAGCCTCTAAAAAAGGCACTTTGTTTTAAGTATAATTTTACTTTATAAATATGATAAATTCTGAAGGATATTTAGAATTTCCAGACTCTCCATATGATAAATTAGAGAATTGTCTGGCTTGTGGTAGAGTGGGGCTTAATACAGAATCAGAAGCATATAAACAATGTATTTTCTGTGATTATCTTCTAATTAATGATAACAAAAAATATAGAAAAATATATAACTCTTTTAAATTAGAACCAAAAATGAATTACTTTACAAGATTAATAAGAGAGATGAATGTTAAGTATTATGGTGATAATACACCATTTCTTACAAGGGAAGAGACTATTTGTATTGAGGAAATGTATAAGGGTTTAATGATATTTATTATTCAAAATAATTTTAATGGAAATGTTAATACAAGATACTATATAAACAAAATAATGGATTATTTTGAAATTAAACCTGAACTCAGGATAAAATATAGAGTTTCTCAAAAAACTCAAAAAAAGTTGGATGACTTGTTTTCCAAATATATAAATGAATGATTTTTTACCCGTTTGGGAAAATAAGATAAAATTTAATAACCATAAAAATCTTCCAAATTCATTGAGATGTCTAATAGTCGGTTCAAGCGGATGTGGAAAAACCTGTTTACTTTTAAAGATGCTCCTTAGTCCTAATTTTTTAGATTATGATAATTTAATAATTTTTACAAAGTCAAGTTTTCAACCTGAGTATCAACTACTCTCACAGGGTTTTAATGCGGGTCTTAAAAAGGAAGACATTATCGGTTTATTTAAACTTCAAAACAAACTAAATGATTATAATATTGATGATATAATACAATTATTTTGTGATACACAGAAATCAAAATCAAAACTAAAACCCATAACTTGTATTCTCAGTGATAATACGGATGATATACCTTCACCTCAAGATTTAGATAAATCAAAAAAGAACCTCGTTATCTTTGATGATTGTGTTAATGAGAGAAACCAAACAGTAATGGATAGCTACTATACAAGAGGGAGACATTCTTCTTGTAATTGTATTTATCTTAGTCAGTCATATTTTCAACTCCCTCGGCGCTCAATAAGAAACAATGCTAATACTTTTATTTTATTTAAGTTAAATTCAATAGATACAAATAATTTTTGGAGAGATAATTGTTCTACATTACGTAGTAAGAAGGAATTTGAAAATAATATGAAACACACGATCGGAAAATATAAATATATTGTTGTGAAACAAGATGAGATACTAAATGATATTTTTCAATAAATAAATACAGAAAATGAATACCGAAGAAAGAGTAAGAAAGTTTAAAGAACATCAAGAGTTGGTTTCAAAAGTTGTAAAGCAACAGGAAGACATAAAGAAGAAAAGGAGACAGAAACTAACTGGTGAAGAAGCCTTTGAAAGAAAACAAGAGAAATTTTTTAAACCACTTTAAAAAAATTTCTCTTGTTTTCTTTCAAAGGCTTCTTCACCAGTTAGTTTCTGTCTCCTTTTCTTCTTTATGTCTTCCTGTTGCTTTACAACTTTTGAAACCAACTCTTGATGTTCTTTAAACTTTCTTACTCTTTCTTCGGTATTCATTTTCTGTATTTATTTATTGAAAAATATCATTTAGTATCTCATCTTGTTTCACAACAATATATTTATATTTTCCGATCGTGTGTTTCATATTATTTTCAAATTCCTTCTTACTACGTAATGTAGAACAATTATCTCTCCAAAAATTATTTGTATCTATTGAATTTAACTTAAATAAAATAAAAGTATTAGCATTGTTTCTTATTGAGCGCCGAGGGAGTTGAAAATATGACTGACTAAGATAAATACAATTACAAGAAGAATGTCTCCCTCTTGTATAGTAGCTATCCATTACTGTTTGGTTTCTCTCATTAACACAATCATCAAAGATAACGAGGTTCTTTTTTGATTTATCTAAATCTTGAGGTGAAGGTATACCATCCGTATTATCACTGAGAATACAAGTTATGGGTTTTAGTTTTGATTTTGATTTCTGTGTATCACAAAATAATTGTATTATATCATCAATATTATAATCATTTAGTTTGTTTTGAAGTTTAAATAAACCGATAATGTCTTCCTTTTTAAGACCCGCATTAAAACCCTGTGAGAGTAGTTGATACTCAGGTTGAAAACTTGACTTTGTAAAAATTATTAAATTATCATAATCTAAAAAATTAGGACTAAGGAGCATCTTTAAAAGTAAACAGGTTTTTCCACATCCGCTTGAACCGACTATTAGACATCTCAATGAATTTGGAAGATTTTTATGGTTATTAAATTTTATCTTATTTTCCCAAACGGGTAAAAAATCATTCATTTATATATTTGGAAAACAAGTCATCCAACTTTTTTTGAGTTTTTTGAGAAACTCTATATTTTATCCTGAGTTCAGGTTTAATTTCAAAATAATCCATTATTTTGTTTATATAGTATCTTGTATTAACATTTCCATTAAAATTATTTTGAATAATAAATATCATTAAACCCTTATACATTTCCTCAATACAAATAGTCTCTTCCCTTGTAAGAAATGGTGTATTATCACCATAATACTTAACATTCATCTCTCTTATTAATCTTGTAAAGTAATTCATTTTTGGTTCTAATTTAAAAGAGTTATATATTTTTCTATATTTTTTGTTATCATTAATTAGAAGATAATCACAGAAAATACATTGTTTATATGCTTCTGATTCTGTATTAAGCCCCACTCTACCACAAGCCAGACAATTCTCTAATTTATCATATGGAGAGTCTGGAAATTCTAAATATCCTTCAGAATTTATCATATTTATAAAGTAAAATTATACTTAAAACAAAGTGCCTTTTTTAGAGGCTTTTTTAAAGATGAAACTGTGCTTAAAGTAAAACACCTTTGAGCTTTTCAACTCGTTTTATGTATATAACTTTACTTAAACTAAACGCAAATTTATTAGCTAATAAATACAATGTTTCAAAACACAAAAGACAAATTTCAATCAATCTCTACTTCGGTGGAAGATATAGAAAAATATGTCAAAGATGTTAAATTGAACAAAGATAAATATGGAAATTTTTGGATTAAACCCATAATGGAGAATAACATGTGTCCTTTTATTAAATTTACGGGACAAGCTATGTTAATTAATAACTCTATTAAAGTAAATTTGACAAAAGTTTCTCCACTACTACTAACAATTTACTCAAAGCTTGAAAAGGTCATTGATAAAGAAGCTTTGAAAATGAATGATAAGACCATCAACGATTCTAGAGGAAACATTTGTATATTCTTTAATAGACCCAAAGATGTGGGTGAAATTAATAATATGAATATTAGTGGTGAACTATCATTCCGTACTCTGATTATTAGAGATTATTTGAAAATAACATTTAATGTAGAAAATATTGTGGTTATTAGTTCTAATGAAAGAAAACATATAGATATTGATGGAAGTTTAATGGTATGTAAATGAGTGATATTAACAGTCAATACTCTGAGAGTTATTATACTGAGAGTCTAGGATCTGAAGATAGTTATGATACTAATAGTTTGTGTTCAAATGATAGTTATGAGAGTAGCTTTATTGATGACTCAGATAGTGAAATTGAAATTGATGAACTAGAGTATCTAAACTTTCTGGCTAATACATAGACGCTTTACTTTAAGTAAAGTTATATACATAAAACGAGTTGAAAAGCTCAAAGGTGTTTTACTTTAAGTAAAGCTATATACATAAAACGAGTTGAAAAGCTCAAAGGTGTTTTACTTTAAGTAAAGTTATATACATAAAACGAGTTGAAAAGCTCAAAGGTGTTTTACTTTAAGTAAAGTTATATACATAAAACGAGTTGAAAAGCTCAAAGGTGTTTTACTTTAAGCACAGTTTCATCTTTTAAAAAGCCTCTAAAAAGGCACTTTGTTTTAAGTATAATTTTACTATATAAATAAATATGATCAAAGCAACGTATTGTGATGTTTGTGAACAAGAATATAAACACTACAAAAGACACCTTAAAACTAACAAACACACATTTAATCTACTTCACCTACTATCTCCTATTCAGAAGGAAACAAAACACTGTTCTGCATGTAATAAAAATATCCTCAAGAAAGGCTTCGAAATACATCTTAAAACAATTCTACATTTATCAAATTTTATCACAACTAAAAACTCTGATGGCGCATTCAAAGAACATATTAAAATAAGAGTCTTTAACTTCAAACCTCCTGAACCAGAGTCTATAGTTGATGCTGTAGAAATAGTTAAACCTGCTGTTCAAACGTTGATTGAAAAAACACTAAAAGAAATGAAACCACTTAAATTTTATATGGGAGTAAAATTAGAAATGACAAAGGACGAAGGAGTTATAGATACACCATACATGAGAACTGAGCCACACTTTATATCTTCATATCAAGATTTTAAAACATCAGGAGTCTATGATGAACTTATTAAACAAGAGCAAGATGTGGATAATTCAATCGTAGGAAGTGGATTCAATATAGGAAAAATTATTTACATAGACATTCATATTCTTAAATCAGATCCTCTAAAAGCTTCTTCCTACATTGATTTACCCAGTGTTATCAAAAATAGAAAAGCAGTTATCAATATCAAAAATAAAGACAATAAATGTTTTCTCTGGTCTATTCTAGCACACTTACATCCTCCACATTTTCATGATGAAAGAGTATCTCATTATAAAAAATATGAGAATACATTAAATACGAAAGATCTAAAGTTTCCGATGGCTTTAAATGATATTCCTAAATTTGAAAAGATAAATAATTTATCAGTTAATGTTTATGGTCTAACAGAAACAAACAGCATTCAGGTTTTAAAGCTTTCTGACAATTGTAAACAAACTCATATTAATCTTCTATATTTTAATTCAGAGGAAAATTCACATTATACATACATTAAAGATATTGCTAAATTAATAAAACCACAAGTATGTAAAAGAACAAATAAAATATATATTTGTTTGCGTTGTCTTAACTTCTTCCATACACAAGAAAGATTAGATAAACATTCAAATTATTGTGGTGAACATAAATCAACGGTAATCAATATGCCTAAAGAAGGCTCAAATATCACATTCAAAGATGAAAAGAAAAAGATCAAACATCCATTTGTTATATATGCTGATTTTGAAAGTATTCTAGAAAAAATAGATACTGCTTCTCCAGATCCAAAAGATTCATACACAAATAAATATCAAAAACATACTCCTTGCGGTTTTTGTTATTATATCAAATCATCCGTTGGTGATAAATATAACAAGTTAGAGGAGTATAGAGGCTCAAATACCCCAGATGAGTTTGTGAAACGACTAGAAAAAGACTGTGTCCGATTAACCAAGATAATGAGAGAAACTAATAAACCAATGTCCTTGACGAGTGAACAGAAAAGGGAATTTAGAAAAAACAATGTTTGTCATATTTGTGAGGAAAAAATTGGTGAAGGTCTAAAGGTTAGAGATCATTGTCATCTCACTGGTAAATATAGAGGTCCAGCTCATCAAAGTTGTAATATTAATTATCAACTCCCCTCTTTCATTCCTGTCTTTCTTCATAACAATGCTCATTATGATACGCATCTATTTATTAATGAACTTTCAAAGACATCTGGACACATTTCAGCAATTCCTAACACAGATCAGAAATACATTTCATTCACAAAAACAATTCACACATCTCCTTTTACTCATATCAGATTTCTTGATACATTTAAATTCATGGCAAGTCCATTGGCTAACTTGGTTCAAAATCTAAAAGAGTTTCCATGTCTTTCAGAGTATTTTTCAGATAAAGATTTTCTAACACAAAAGGGAATTTACCCCTATGACTATATGGACTCATTTGAGAGATTCAATGAAACACAACTTCCTTTAAAAGAAAATTTCGATAACAAATTAAACAACAGTCATATATCTGATAAAGATTATGTACACGCACAAAATGTTTGGGAAAAATATAACATCAAGAATCTTGGTGAGTATCACGATTTGTATCTCAAAACTGATGTGCTTTTATTGGCCGATGTATTTGAAGCCTTTAGATCTGTTTGTCGCACTGGATATGGATTGGATCCTGCTCACTACTACACAGCACCTGGATTGGCTTGGAGCGCGATGTTGAAAATGACAAAACAAGATTTGGATTTGATAACCGATGTCGATATGCTTTTGATGATTGAAAAGGCAAAAAGAGGTGGAATTTCACAAGTATGCTCGAGCAGATACGCAAAAGCAAATAACAAATATCTTCCAAATTATGATTCAACGAAAGAGAGTTCTTACTTTATGTACTATGACGCAAACAACTTGTATGGCTGGGCAATGTCTCAAGCTCTTCCTTATGGGAAACTAAGATGGGTAAAGGAAAAAGACTACACAAAGGTTTTACAAGATGTATGTATCTCTACACAAAAACAATTGGATGATTCAAAGGTTGGTTATTATTTTGAGGTCGATTTAAAATATCCTGAAGAACTTCATATCAAACATAAAGATCTTCCATTTGCTTGTGAGAAAGAAAGTCCAAAGAAAGAATGGTTGAGTGATTATCAACGATCGTTTGATATAGGTGAATCAACAGAAAAATTACTTACTACATTATATAACAAGAAAAATTATGTACTACACCAAAGAAATTTGCGACAATATTTATCAAAAGGTCTAAGAGTAGAGAAGATCCACAGGGTTCTAAAGTTCAATCAAAGTCATTGGTTAAAGGGGTACATTGATTTTAATACACAAAGAAGAACAGAGTCAAAAACAGATTTTGAGAAAGACTTTTATAAATTGATGAATAATGCGGTCTTTGGTAAGACCATGGAGAATGTGAGGAAAAGACAAAATATCAGACTAGCAACATCTTGGGAACAAGCATCAAAATTAATTAATAGACCGAGTTTTACTAGAGCTGAGGTCTTTACTGAGAACTTTTGTGCGATCCATTTGGTTAAAGAGAGTATTGAAATGGACAAACCTATTTACATTGGAACATCAATTCTTGACTTGTCAAAGTCATTAATGTATGATTACTTTTATATTAATCTAAAATCAAAGTATAAGGATAATGTGTCATTGTTGTATATGGATACTGATAGTTTTATTTTGAAAATTAATACTGATGATGTTTATTCAGACATGAAAAAGGACATTAATATCTATGATACAAGTAATTACAGTCCAGAGAGTGAGTTGTTCTCTTCTAAAAATAAAAAGGTGATTGGAAAGTTCAAGGATGAATTGGGAGGAAATGTTATGAGTGAATTTGTGGGATTGAGGTCGAAGGCTTATGCTTATAAATACATTGTGAATAACGTTGAAAAGACTGATAAGAAGTTAAAAGGTATAAAGAAAAATGTCATTAAAGAAACAATAAACTTTAAGGATTATTATAACTGTTTAACAACAAAGAAAGAAGAGTTTAGAAAGATTAATGGAATAAGAAGTTATAAACATCAATTATATTCAGAAGAGGTGAATAAGAAAGCATTGGGGGCTTTTGATGATAAGAGGTTTAATTTAGAAAATGGAATTGATAGTCTCCCTTATGGCTATATAAGTATATAAGTGATAAGATATATAAGTGATAAGATATATAAGTGATAAGATATAAGTGATAAGATATATGTGATAAGATATATAAGTGATAAGATATATATATAAGTGATAAGATATATATATATAAGTGATAAGTTAAAAAGGGGGGTTAGGGATTTTAACGGGCTACCGCCACCTTTTTTACTATTATATAAATGATAGAACCAAGTATCAACCAGACTAAAGAGTGGAGGTGTAATCAACCTTGGTATATAAATGGAAAACATAACGAATGTGAAAAATATCAGATTCAAGAGGTTGAGAGAATCACTGGTCAGAAGGTTCTCAAGACGGATAAACGTATTCATTTGTTAAGTGGGGTAATGGAGGGCGGGAAGAAAAATATATTAGAGTGGAGTGAGAACTTTAATGGTTATCAATCGGATAATAAATATTATAATTTTAAAATGGTATGTGGGAGAGGAGGAGGTCAAACAAGAACCCTCCGTGAAACATACCACTTTATACTTTCACAACAAAAGGTTAAGGAACCTGTATACTTTATAAATATACTTGATGGGGATGAGTTATATAGGAGAATGGAACTCTTAAAAAAGTTAGAAAGAGATCATATATTTATAGGCTCATTAGTAGAGTGGTCTAAGGAACTACATCAAGGGGCTAGTGGGGGGAATAGGGTAAAAATTACATGGAAGTGAGAATGATCATAGGTTCATAAGGCTAGAAGGATTATAGGTTCATAAAGGAAGAAAATCATAGGTTCATAAGGCGAGAAGGATCATAGGTTCATAAGGTGAGAAGGATTATAGGTTCATAGAGGGAGAAAGAGAGGTGTTTATGATTTTTTTTAAAGACAGGGGGGTAAATGACATTAGATAGGGATTTCCCATGTTAAACGGAGGTGTCCCAGAAGCAACATTTATCACCTACTACGATGTATCTATCTATCAGCAGCTACTGCTATTATAGCACTCATAGATGTATCTATCTGTCAGCAGCTACTGCTATTATAGCACTCATAGATTTATCTATCTATCAGCAGCTACTGCTATTATAGCACTCATAGATGTATCTATCTATCAGCAGCTACTGCTATTATGGCACTCATAGATGTATCTATCTATCAGCAGCTACTGCTATTATGGCACTCATAGATGTATCTATCTATCAGCAGCTACTGCTATTATAGCACTCATAGATGTATCTATCTATCAGCAGCTACTGCTATTATAGCACTCATAGATGTATCTATCTATCAGCAGCTACTGCTATTATAGCACTCACAGATGGATCTATCTATCAGCAGCTACTGCTATTATAGGACTCATAGATGTATCTATCTATCAGCAGCTACTGCTATTATAGCACTCATAGATGTATCTATCTATCAGCAGCTACTGCTATTATAGCACTCACAGATGGATCTATCTATCAGCAGCTATCAGCAGCTACTGCTATTATAGCACTCATAGATGTATCTATCTATCAGCAGCTACTGCTATTATAGCACTCACAGATGGATCTATCTATCAGCAGCTACTGCTATTATAGCACTCATAGATGTATCTATCTATCAGCAGCTACTGCTATTATATCACTCATAGATGTATCTATCTATCAGCAGCTACTGCTATTATAGCACTCATAGATGTATCTATCTATCAGCAGCTACTGCTATTATGGCACTCATAGATGTATCTATCTATCAGCAGCTACTGCTATTATAGCACTCATAGATGTATCTATCTATCAGCAGCTACTGCTATTATGGCACTCATAGATGTATCTATCTATCAGCAGCTACTGCTATTATAGCACTCATAGATGTATCTATCTATCAGCAGCTACTGCTATTATAGCACTCATAGATGTATCTATCTATCAGCAGCTACTGCTATTATAGCACTCATAGATGTATCTATCTGTCAGCAGCTACTGCTATTATAGCACTCATAGATTTATCTATCTATCAGCAGCTACTGCAATTATAGCACTCGTAGATGTATCTATCTGTCAGCAGCTACTGCTATTATAGCACTCATAGATGTATCTATCTGTCAGCAGCTACTGCTATTATAGCACTCATAGATGTATCTATCTGTCAGCAGCTACTGCTATTATAGCGCTCATAGATTTATCTATCTATCTATCAGCAGCTACTGCTATTATAGCACTCATAGATGTATCTATCTATGAGCAGCTACTGCTATTACAGCACTCATAGATGTATCTATCTATCAGCAGCTACTGCTATTATAGCACTCATAGATGTATCTATCAATCAGCAGCTACTGCTATTACAGCACTCATAGATGTATCTATCTGTCAGCAGCTACTACTATTATAGCACTCATAGATGTATCTATCTGTCAGCAGCTACTGCTATTATAGCACTCATAGATGTATCTATCTATCAGCAGCTACTGCTATTATCGCACTCATAGATGTATCTATCAGCAGCTACTGCTATTATAGCACTCATAGATGTATCTATCTATCAGCAGCTACTGCTATTATAGCACTCATAGATGTATCTATCTATCAGCAGCTACTGCTATTATAGCACTCATAGATGTATCTATCTATCAGCAGCTACTGCTATTATAGCACTCATAGATGTATCTATCTATCAGCAGCTACTGCTATTATAGCACTCATAGATGTATCTATCTATCAGCAGCTACTGCTATTATAGCACTCATAGATGTATCTATCTATCAGCAGCTACTGCTATTATAGCACTCATAGATGTATCTATCTATCAGCAGCTACTGCTATTATGGCACTCATAGATGTATCTATCTATCAGCAGCTACTGCTATTATGGCACTCATAGATGTATCTATCTATCAGCAGCTACTGCTATTATAGCACTCATAGATGTATCTATCTATCAGCAGCTACTGCTATTATGGCACTCATAGATGTATCTATCTGTCAGCAGCTACTGCTATTATAGCACTCATAGATGTATCTATCTGTCAGCAGCTACGGCTATTATAGCACTCATAGATGTATCTATCTGTCAGCAGCTACGGCTATTATAGCACTCATAGATGTATATATCTATCAGCAGCTACTGCTATTATAGCACTCATAGATGTATCTATCTATCAGCAGCTACTGCTATTATATCACTCATAGATGCATTTATCTATCAGCAGCTACTGCTATTATAGCACTCATAGATGTATCTATATATCAGCAGCTACTGCTATTATATCACTCATAGTTGTATCTATATATCAGCAGCTACTGCTATTATAGCACTCATAGATGTATCTATCTATCAGCAGCTACTGCTATTATATCACTCATAGATGCATTTATCTATCAGCAGCTACTGCTATTATAGCACTCATAGATGTATCTATCTATCAGCAGCTACTGCTATTATAGCACTCATAGATGTATCTATCTATCAGCAGCTACTGCAATTATAGCACTCATAGATGTATCTATCTGTCAGCAGCTACTGCTATTGTAGCACTCATAGATTTATCTATCTATCAGCAGCTACTGCTATTATAGCACTCATAGATGTATATATCTATCAGCAGCTACTGCTATTATAGCACTCATAGATGTATCTATCTATCAGCAGCTACTGCTATTATATCACTCATAGATGCATTTATCTATCAGCAGCTACTGCTATTATAGCACTCATAGATGCATTTATCTATCAGCAGCTACTGCTATTATAGCACTCATAGATGTATCTATGTGTCAGCAGCAACTGCTATTATAGCACTCATAGATGTATCTATGTGTCAGCAGCAACTGCTATTATAGCACTCATAGATGTATCTATCTATCAGCAGCTACTGCTATAATAGCACTCATAGATGTATCTATCTATCAGCAGCTACTGCAATTATAGCACTCATAGATTTATCTATCTGTCAGCAGCTACTGCTATTGTAGCACTCATAGATTTATCTATCTATCAGCAGCTACTGCTATTATAGCACTCATAGATGTATATATCTATCAGCAGCTACTGCTATTATAGCACTCATAGATGTATCTATCTATCAGCAGCTACTGCTATTATAGCACTCATAGATGTATCTATCTATCAGCAGCTACTGCTATTATATCACTCATAGATGCATTTATCTTTCAGCAGCTACTGCTATTATAGCACTCATCGATGTATCTATCTATCAGCAGCTACTGCTATTATAGCACTCATAGATGTATCTATCTATCAGCAGCTACTGCTATTATATCACTCATAGATGTATCTATCTATCAGCAGCTACTGCTATTATAGCACTCATAGATGTATCTATCTATCAGCAGCTACTGCTATTATATCACTCATAGATGTATCTATATATCAGCAGCTACTGCTATTATATTACTCATAGATGTATCTATCTGTCAGCAGCAACTGCTATTATAGCACTCATAGATGTATATATCTGTCAGCAGCAACTGCTATTATAGCACTCATAGCTGTATCTATCTATCAGCAGCTACTGCTATTATAGCACTCATAGATGTATCTATCTATCAGCAGCTACTGCTATTATAGCACTCATAGATGTATATATCTATCAGCAGCTACTGCTATTATAGCACTCATAGATGTATCTATCTATCAGCAGCTACTGCTATTATATCACTCATAGATGTATATATCTATCAGCAGCTACTGCTATTATAGCACTCATAGATGTATCTATCTATCAGCAGCTACTGCTATTATATCACTCATAGATGCATTTATCTATCAGCAGCTACTGCTATTATAGCACTCATAGAAGAATTTATCTATCAGCAGCTACTGCTATTATAGCACTCATAGATGTATCTATCTATCAGCAGCTACTGCTATTATAGCACTCATAGATGTATCTATCTATCAGCAGCTACTGCTATTATAGCACTCATAGATGTATCTATCTATCAGCAGCTACTGCTATTATATCACTCATAGATGTATCTATCTATCAGCAGCTACTGCTAATATAGCACTCATAGATGTATCTATCTATCAGCAGCTACTGCTATTATAGCACTCATAGATGTATCTATCTGTCAGCAGCTACTGCTATTATATCACTCATAGATGTATCTATCTATCAGCAGCTACTGCTATTATAGCACTCATATATGTATCTATCTATCAGCAGCTACTGCTATTATATCACTCATAGATGTATCTATCTATCAGCAGCTACTGCTATTATAGCACTCATAGATGTATCTATCTGTCAGCAGCTACTGCTATAATAGCACTCATAGATGTATCTATCTATCAGCAGCTACTGCTATTATAGCACTCATAGATGCATTTATCTATCAGCAGCTACTGCTATTATGGCACTCATAGATGTATCTATCTATCAGCAGCAACTGCTATTATGGCACTCATAGATGTATCTATCTATCAGCAGCAACTGCTATTATATCACTCATAGATGCATTTATCTATCAGCAGCTACTGCTATTATAGCACTCATAGATGTATTTATCTATCAGCAGCTACTGCTATTATGGCACTCATAGATGTATCTATCTATCAGCAGCAACTGCTATTATATCACTCATAGATGCATTTATCTATCAGCAGCTACTGCTATTATATCACTCATAGATGTATTTATCTATCAGCAGCTACTGCTATTATGGCACTCATAGATGTATCTATCTATCAGCAGCAACTGCTATTATATCACTCATAGATGCATTTATCTATCAGCAGCTACTGCTATTATAGCACTCATAGATGTATCTATCTATCAGCAGCAACTGCTATTATATCACTCATAGATGCATTTATCTATCAGCAGCAACTGCTATTATATCACTCATAGATGTATTTATCTATCAGCAGCTACTGCTATTATGGCACTCATAGATGTATCTATCTATCAGCAGCAACTGCTATTATATCACTCATAGATGCATTTATCTATCAGCAGCTACTGCTATTATAGCACTCATAGATGTATCTATCTATCAGCAGCTACTGCTATTATAGCACTCATAGATGTATCTATCTGTCAGCAGCAACTGCTATTATAGCAATCATAGATGTATATATCTATCAGCAGCTACTGCTATTATAGCACTCATAGATTTATCCAGCTATCAGCAGCTACTGCTATTATAGCACTCATAGATGTATATATCTATCAGCAGCTACTGCTATTATAGCACTCATAGATGTATCTATCTATCAGCAGCTACTGCTATTATATCACTCATAGATGCATTTATCTCTCAGCAGCTACTGCTATTATAGCACTCATAGATGTATATATCTATCAGCAGCTACTGCTATTATAGCACTCATAGATGTATCTATCTATCAGCAGCTACTGCTATTATAGCACTCATAGATGTATCTATCTATCAGCAGCTACTGCTATTATATCACTCATAGATGCATTTATCTATCAGCAGCTACTGCTATTATAGCACTCATAGATGTATATATCTATCAGCAGCTACTGCTATTATAGCACTCATAGATGTATCTATCTATCAGCAGCTACTGCTATTATAGCACTCATAGATGTATCTATCTATCAGCAGCTACTGCTATGATAGCACTCATAGATTTATCTATCTATCAGCAGCTACTGCTATTATATCACTCATAGATGCATTTATCTATCAGCAGCTACTGCTATTATGGCACTCATAGATGTATCTATCTATCAGCAGCAACTGCTATTATAGCACTCATAGATGTATCTATCTATCAGCAGCTACTGCTATTATAGCACTCATAGCTGTATCTATCTATCAGCAGCTACTGCTATTATATCACTCATAGATGTATATATCTATCAGCAGCTACTGCTATTATAGCACTCATAGATGTATCTATCTATCAGCAGCTACTGCTATTATATCACTCATAGATGCATTTATCTATCAGCAGCTACTGCTATTATAGCACTCATAGAAGAATTTATCTATCAGCAGCTACTGCTATTATAGCACTCATAGATGTATCTATCTATCAGCAGCTACTGCTATTATAGCACTCATAGATGTATCTATCTATCAGCAGCTACTGCTATTATAGCACTCATAGATGTATCTATCTATCAGCAGCTACTGCTATTATATCACTCATAGATGTATCTATCTATCAGCAGCTACTGCTAATATAGCACTCATAGATGTATCTATCTATCAGCAGCTACTGCTATTATAGCACTCATAGATGTATCTATCTGTCAGCAGCTACTGCTATTATATCACTCATAGATGTATCTATCTATCAGCAGCTACTGCTATTATAGCACTCATATATGTATCTATCTATCAGCAGCTACTGCTATTATATCACTCATAGATGTATCTATCTATCAGCAGCTACTGCTATTATAGCACTCATAGATGTATCTATCTGTCAGCAGCTACTGCTATAATAGCACTCATAGATGTATCTATCTATCAGCAGCTACTGCTATTATAGCACTCATAGATGCATTTATCTATCAGCAGCTACTGCTATTATGGCACTCATAGATGTATCTATCTATCAGCAGCAACTGCTATTATGGCACTCATAGATGTATCTATCTATCAGCAGCAACTGCTATTATATCACTCATAGATGCATTTATCTATCAGCAGCTACTGCTATTATAGCACTCATAGATGTATTTATCTATCAGCAGCTACTGCTATTATGGCACTCATAGATGTATCTATCTATCAGCAGCAACTGCTATTATATCACTCATAGATGCATTTATCTATCAGCAGCTACTGCTATTATATCACTCATAGATGTATTTATCTATCAGCAGCTACTGCTATTATGGCACTCATAGATGTATCTATCTATCAGCAGCAACTGCTATTATATCACTCATAGATGCATTTATCTATCAGCAGCTACTGCTATTATAGCACTCATAGATGTATCTATCTATCAGCAGCAACTGCTATTATATCACTCATAGATGCATTTATCTATCAGCAGCTACTGCTATTATAGCACTCATAGATGTATCTATCTATCAGCAGCTACTGCTATTATAGCACTCATAGATGTATCTATCTGTCAGCAGCAACTGCTATTATAGCAATCATAGATGTATATATCTATCAGCAGCTACTGCTATTATAGCACTCATAGATTTATCCAGCTATCAGCAGCTACTGCTATTATAGCACTCATAGATGTATATATCTATCAGCAGCTACTGCTATTATAGCACTCATAGATGTATCTATCTATCAGCAGCTACTGCTATTATATCACTCATAGATGCATTTATCTCTCAGCAGCTACTGCTATTATAGCACTCATAGATGTATATATCTATCAGCAGCTACTGCTATTATAGCACTCATAGATGTATCTATCTATCAGCAGCTACTGCTATTATAGCACTCATAGATGTATCTATCTATCAGCAGCTACTGCTATTATATCACTCATAGATGCATTTATCTATCAGCAGCTACTGCTATTATAGCACTCATAGATGTATATATCTATCAGCAGCTACTGCTATTATAGCACTCATAGATGTATCTATCTATCAGCAGCTACTGCTATTATAGCACTCATAGATGTATCTATCTATCAGCAGCTACTGCTATGATAGCACTCATAGATTTATCTATCTATCAGCAGCTACTGCTATTATATCACTCATAGATGCATTTATCTATCAGCAGCTACTGCTATTATGGCACTCATAGATGTATCTATCTATCAGCAGCAACTGCTATTATAGCACTCATAGATGTATCTATCTATCAGCAGCTACTGCTATTATAGCACTCATAGATGTATCTATCTATCAGCAGCTACTGCTATTATAGCACTCATAGATGTATCTATCTGTCAGCAGCTACTGCTATTATAGCACTCATAGATGTATCTATCTGTCAGCAGCAACTGCTATTATAGCACTCATAGATGTATATATCTATCAGCAGCTACTGCTATTATAGCACTCATAGATTTATCTATCTATCAGCAGCTACTGCTATTATAGCACTCATAGATGTATATATCTATCAGCAGCTACTGCTATTATAGCACTCATAGATGTATCTATCTATCAGCAGCTACTGCTATTATATCACTCATAGATGCATTTATCTATCAGCAGCTACTGCTATTATAGCACTCATAGATGTATCTATCTATCAGCAGCTACTGCTATTATATCACTCATAGATGTATCTATCTATCAGCAGCTACTGCTATTATATCACTCATAGATGCATTTATCTATCAGCAGCTACGGCTATTATAGCACTCATAGATGTATCTATCTATCAGCAGCTACTGCTATTATATCACTCATAGATGCATTTATCTATCAGCAGCTACTGCTATTATAGCACTCATAGATGTATCTATCTATCAGCAGCTACTGCTATTATAGCACTCATAGATGTATCTATCTGTCAGCAGCAACTGCTATTATAGCACTCATAGATGTATATATATCTATCAGCAGCTACTGCTATTATAGCACTCATAGATTTATCTATCTATCAGCAGCTACTGCTATTATAGCACTCATAGATGTATCTATCTGTCAGCAGCTACTGCTATTATAGCACTCATAGATTTATCCAGCTATCAGCAGCTACTGCTATTATAGCACTCATAGATGTATATATCTATCAGCAGCTACTGCTATTATAGCACTCATAGATGTATCTATCTATCAGCAGCTACTGCTATTATATCACTCATAGATGCATTTATCTCTCAGCAGCTACTGCTATTATAGCACTCATAGATGTATATATCTATCAGCAGCTACTGCTATTATAGCACTCATAGATGTATCTATCTATCAGCAGCTACTGCTATTATAGCACTCATAGATGTATCTATCTATCAGCAGCTACTGCTATTATATCACTCATAGATGCATTTATCTATCAGCAGCTACTGCTATTATAGCACTCATAGATGTATATATCTATCAGCAGCTACTGCTATTATAGCACTCATAGATGTATCTATCTATCAGCAGCTACTGCTATTATAGCACTCATAGATGTATCTATCTATCAGCAGCTACTGCTATTATAGCACTCATAGATTTATCTATCTATCAGCAGCTACTGCTATTATATCACTCATAGATGCATTTATCTATCAGCAGCTACTGCTATTATGGCACTCATAGATGTATCTATCTATCAGCAGCAACTGCTATTATAGCACTCATAGATGTATCTATCTATCAGCAGCTACTGCTATTATAGCACTCATAGATGTATCTATCTATCAGCAGCTACTGCTATTATAGCACTCATAGATGTATCTATCTGTCAGCAGCTACTGCTATTATAGCACTCATAGATGCATTTATCTATCAGCAGCTACTGCTATTATAGCACTCATAGATGTATCTATCTATCAGCAGCTACTGCTATTATAGCACTCATAGATGTATCTATCTGTCAGCAGCAACTGCTATTATAGCACTCATAGATGTATATATCTATCAGCAGCTACTGCTATTATAGCACTCATAGATTTATCTATCTATCAGCAGCTACTGCTATTATAGCACTCATAGATGTATATATCTATCAGCAGCTACTGCTATTATAGCACTCATAGATGTATCTATCTATCAGCAGCTACTGCTATTATATCACTCATAGATGCATTTATCTATCAGCAGCTACTGCTATTATAGCACTCATAGATGTATCTATCTATCAGCAGCTACTGGTATTATATCACTCATAGATGTATCTATCTATCAGCAGCTACTGCTATTATATCACTCATAGATGCATTTATCTATCAGCAGCTACGGCTATTATAGCACTCATAGATGTATCTATCTATCAGCAGCTACTGCTATTATATCACTCATAGATGCATTTATCTATCAGCAGCTACTGCTATTATAGCACTCATAGATGTATCTATCTATCAGCAGCTACTGCTATTATAGCACTCATAGATGTATCTATATATCAGCAGCTTCTGCTATTATAGCACTCATAGATGTATCTATATATCAGCAGCTACTGCTATTATAGCACTCATAGATGTATCTATATATCAGCAGCTTCTGCTATTATAGCACTCATAGATGCATTTATCTATCAGCAGCTACTGCTATTATATCACTCATAGATGCATTTATCTATCAGCAGCTACTGCTATTATAGCACTCATAGATGTATCTATCTATCAGCAGCTACTGCTATTATATCACTCATAGATGCATTTATCTATCAGCAGCTACTGCTATTATAGCAGTCATAGATGTATCTATCTGTCAGCAGCAACTGCTATTATAGCACTCATAGATGTATATATCTATCAGCAGCTGCTGCTATTATATCACTCATAGATGTATCTATCTATCAGCAGCTACTGCTATTATAGCACTCATAGATGTATCTATCTATCAGCAGCTACTGCTATTATAGCACTCATAGATGTATCTATATATCAGCAGCTTCTGCTATTATAGCACTCATAGATGTATCTATATATCAGCAGCTACTGCTATTATATCACTCATAGATGTATCTATCTATCAGCAGCTACTGCTATTATAGCACTCATAGATGTATCTATCTATCAGCAGCTACTGCTATTATAGCACTCATAGATGTATCTATCATCACCTACTACTACATGTAGTGTAGCGCTCGTTTAATTTTTGACTAGAAATCCACAGCAATAATGATCACGTGAGGCTCTCCCGTTTGCTGATGATATTTGGCTTCTCCTTCAGAATACCAACTACTTCTTGAACTTCCGAGTGGGCCTCTTCTCGGCAATACGACTCTTACCGCAGGTACTGCATATCGGATATGACTCATCTGTGGTACTCAGCTCCTCAACACAGCCACACAAATAGCACACATCTTCATAGCCAGCCGTGTAGTATGGCTTCTCTGTCGCATCGTTGCACGTGAGATTGGCTTTGGCGTAGACATTATTGAAGACGTTTGCCTCATTGGTCTCCTGCAGATCGGCGAAGTTCGAGCCACACGTGTAAATGATATCAGTAAGGACATGTTCAATCTGTTCGCGTTGTTCCTTGGTGAGTTTCTTCTTACTGTACAGACAGCGCCATTTCTCGCATTCATCACACTGCACAACGACACCAGTGTTCTTTGCATGGTGGCCACTTGGTGCAAAAGGAATGCCATGTTTTTTCGTCTGTTTTGTCTTCAAAGATGGACGGAACTTTTCACTAGTTTGAGTCCCACAGACTTCATCGAATGCTTTGTAGTGTTCTGTGTCTGATTGCTCTGGATCTGGCAAGTGATGGAGTGAGTTAAACACCTCTGTTGGTAACCTGGGTTGTTTGCAGATGTTACAGGCGGCATCTCCACATTTCTTAACCCTGAAAGAGTAGTGTCTCGACTGGCAATGACTTTTCAGAAAGTCGGTGATTGCAGGTTTGCCTTCAATGGATTTCATGGTTGTATCTGCCCTTCGTAACGTGTCGTTTATCTTTAGTACATTCTCCCAAAGTGTATCCAAATCTGTGGAATCAGCTGCCGGAAAGACATAGAAAGGCTCGTCTTTTATATCAAGTGCCAACAGCAGTTTACTCAACAGGGCTATTGGTTGTTGCAAGGAATCAGAGATCGTTTGTTTTATTGCAGGATTCTTCTCTGCGAGCTTTCGAATATCTTTCATCTTCTTGCAGGCTTTTAGTTGATCCTCCACATCCGTGACAGATCTCATCATACCAATGCTCTGTAGGGCACAGTTCATAACTGACATTATGCGCTCTGCGGGATTCTTCCAGCTATGATATGGTGGTGTTCTTACAGCTAGCAAGCAGTCCAGGTCATTTTGAAGAAATAAAGCCAAAAGAGCACATTTGGTCGAAAGGTAGGTTGGTCGGTGGTCTGGTCCACCGTCTGTGTACAGAAGTGGAATCGGCTTGTCGTCATTGAGCTGGTTGAGTATTTGTTTCAGCTCAGTTGCATGTCGAAGACCTGGTGATGGCTCGAAGCAACTGTTTTTCAAACCAACAGAAACCTTTCCGGTGTAAAACAATCCTGGACCGGAACTCTCCTCCGGAATGTTGACACGAAAATGGACTGATGGAATTATTGTAAGTTTGGTGAAATCGTGGTCTCCAACCTCGAATGTTGATTCCATGGACACGAGAACCTCCTTACCACGCTCAGCCGCAGCAACGGGGAAACCAGGCTCCCCCACTTTAACACTGTGCTTGTCATCACAGCAAACGAACGTTGAATGGTTTCTGTACCTTACTGCGAACTCTCTCTTGTATCTGAACAAGGCAGATGCATAGTGACAATCCTCATGGGTGTGACGATATTGTCGAGCTTGAACCATAAATCAGATTTTCAAAGTACCTTGGTACCTCAATGAAGCCAGTGTGTTACACCGTCTTGGTCAAAACTGTAACCTTAACCACTAGAGGGACAGAACAGGGCTTCCTTCTGGAAGGGTATTCAAAACTTCATTATAGAGGTACCTGGTATTCATAGCTGTGGCAAGATGAGTAATGAGGTCACCTGATTTGTCAACCTCATCAGTCGCCGTTCGTCAACAGCTGTTTCTAACGTATGTGAGATGCACGTTCTACAGGCTTCAAGGAAATTGTTGTACTGCAATGGTCTCCCACTGTTTAACAGTCGAAGATCACATACGAGATCCTCATCTTCTAATTCAAGTAGATCAGAGATGCGCTTGTCTACCTCTGCTTCTTCGAGACTGTTCGCAGCCGCTCGATCTCCAGTCAAACGTCGATAGGCTTCTCTCAAGATAGCAGGCTTGCATGTTGTTACTCTCCCAAATTGGTCAACGAAAGCTTTTCTCATTGCACGCGTGTGGTACTGGGGAAGAGACTGTCTTATTTCATCCAGGATCTTCTGATTCTTTTCAATCAAATCTTTGTCCGCATCAATGGGAATTTTCCAGATGAAGGTCAGATTTTCTTTTGAGCCTGTATATGTGTACAATACACATCGAACTGGCATCTTTATTTCGTGAAGGTAGGTATATTTCTGCTTTGGCTCTGATGGTGCATGTTCATTCACACAAATGACATCATACATTTCTGTGCGAGATATGGCTGCAATGAGACTTTTGTATCTCGCCTGATAGGTTGGCTTGATCACGGTCACTGGTGACAGAATATCCCATTGTTCCTTCTCATTGACCTGTCGGCTCATTTTTGCATGGTGCTCGTGCATTGCTGTGTTTGTTTGTTTGAGGTAATCTGCATATTTTCTCAAATTGGTCCCCAACTTCAATATGGCCTCGAAAATTGGTTTCCACTGCTCAGTTCTCATGAAGCCATGGGAGGCCAGATCGAACAAGGAGCCGGATGTGGCAGCTACATCTGCATATTGTAGTGAGTTGGCATCAATCTTCTTTTGTTTCCTCTCCTCAGGTTTATTGTATCCTTAGAAATGCGAGAGTAATTCGGGTACTCCACAACTGCGAGTCTCCAGAGTTGAGTGATTGCCATCGATGTACCACATTGCATCAGCCAGCGTGTTCACAAATTTCGAACCCAGAGAGGCTACGTTTTGAAGTGACCAACCAACACAATTTCTGTCCAGCCAACCAATCACATCATTTTTTAGTTGGTCTTTCTTGTTTCTAGGTGGATCAAGTATAAGTGGTCGATGATTGGCGTTCCTTGCTGCTGCCATCATGACATCGAAAGCATTATGTTCATTGGTCTTCTGTTGGTTTGGCTGATCCAGGACAGTAATAATGAACTCAATGAAATTTCCAAGGGTATTGATGACATCTGCCAATGTTGAATCTCTAACTGCAACATGGGTCAATGGGTCATAGTCTTTTTATCTCCCACTGAGATGTTTACCTGTACATGGCCTGTGATTACCTGCCAGCTGTGGTAGCAGCAATCTGCTTCCCACGTCTCCGCTTCCCGATGTACCCAGAATGAGACCCAGGAAGCAGTCAGAATTGCTCACACGGTGTTTATTACAGGACTCTTTTACATGCATGGAATGTTTTCCAGTGCACGGCACCGATACGGCGGCGCCCGGTACATGGCAGCGCGACCCATATTAGCAATTAGCAAGTCGCGATGCATACAATGCACAAGGAAGTGCCCCGAGGCCATGCCCTGCAAACATTAAAGTTTTTACTGTCAAACCGGTTATTATACATGGCCCCCCTCCCCTCCCCTCATCCCATACTGGGAAATCAAAGGGGGTGCTCCAGACAGTGAGGAGCCGGGCTGAGGGGACAAGGCCACAGGGAGAACATAACATGGCTGGGTGACATATCACGTCTGGAACGCAAGCAGGGAAAAATGTCATTTATGGCCTTGGATTGCCCTGCAAGAGGATTGGGTGGATGTGCGGGGCCAATACTTAGTATTTGTAAAGAGAATCAGCGAGAAATATGGGTGCCTCCAAATCATCGCCACCACACTCCTCCATCTGTTACTACAACATCTCTAAGATCGTTTTAGTTATCACCCTGGGTCCCACTGGGGACACCATTGGGAGTACTTGGCATTCGCCCCCCATCTACCTGGCCCACCATGGTGGTGCGTCGGATCTTCCGGTGGCGTTTGCAGCTCAGCATGGGTAAGACAGTGTTAGCGACATACCATCTCAACAACAGAGAAGCAAAAAGGGAACTGGGCGTGTTCGTTGACAAGAAACGCTTGGAGTTCCAGCAAGCCCCAAAGCACCTCGGTGTATGCCTAGATCAGATACTGTCCTTCAAGCAACACCTAGGAGAAGCTGAGGCCAAGGTGACATCAAGGGTCTCGCCTCCCCGACGTCTCACTGGTACGTCTTGGGGAGCCTCCGCTAAGACCCTACGAATATCTATGTAAGCCCTGGTCTTTTCTGCAGCCGAATACTGCGCCCCAGCCTGGAGCAGAAACCCACACGCGAGGCAGGTTGATGTTGCCATTAACAACGCCCTCCGCATTGTAGCTGGTTGTTTGAAGTTCACCTCGGTATTCCACCTGCCAGTCCTAGCGGGAATTGCCCCGGCCGGCCTCCGACGGGAGGCTGCTACCCTCGCCCGGGTAAGAAATGCCCAGAAACACGACTGGCACATCTTGCACAACACCACAACGATAGTGGCGCCTCCAAGCAGACTCAAGTCCCGCCATCCCTACAACAAGGTGGTACAAGAGATGTTCAGTTCTATCTCTGAGGACCTGTCGACGCGCATGGCTGGCGACATCCTGGAAGCAGTTGTGGGAAATGGCTGGCCCCCCTCGCATCCATTGCTACATCTGGGACCCAGGAGGTGGCGTCGTAGGAGAAAGATCCACCACGCCTGCAATGGATCTTGCTGAACCGTCTACGTACGGGGGGGTCGGGTCAGGTCGGCCGCTTCAAATCATCGCTGAAGATGTGGGGCCTGGCAGACAGTGCCGCATGGGAGTGCGGTGAGCCTGAGTAGACTGCCAAACACATGATTTCTACCTGCCCCCTATGCAGACCACCTTCAGAAGCCGGCCTCTTCGACGTAGGCCCAGACGAGGGCATGGCTGTATGACACTGAGCTGGCCATCTGATGATACACGAAAGAGAAGAGGGTCCTCCTATCTCCGCCAAGAGCACCTCGACACGTTCAATGAGCTGGGGCCACACCCTAACCTACCATGGAGTGGGGTCAGCAAAGTGGGGGCGAAGTCCAAGCACCCCCAATGGGCCCCTTCTCCCCTTATGAGCAAGCTAGACCTAGAGAAGAAAAGGGAGAATTACCACATCGTTGTATTAGGGGGATATTTTACCCAACGGAGCATAATCAGTGCCCTACCGGGAACTCAAAGGATTGGATCAGCATTACAGGACTCTTTGCAAAAATGGCATTATCAGACCATAATAACTCACAGGAAAATAACAAGGGGGACCATAGAACAAATCAACTTACAGGAAAAATAACACAGACAAATCCCAGGGTATGCGATGATACAACTCACAGGATATTAAACGGAAAAAATCACAGAAAATCAACGATCTAAATCACAGGAAAATCACAGGCTTATGAAACGATAAAATCACAGGGAAATCAGACGATAAAATCACAGGATATCGAAACAGATACATAGCTGAATTAAACTCGACATAGCTCAACGTCTCAGGATTATACAAACGGGCGATAACATCATGAATCGGAAATCGAACTCAACTTACAGCAGAAAACAACAGAGTAATTCACAGAAAAATTAATAATGAAACTTACATTGCCGAATTAAAGTCGACATAATTCACCGTCCCAGGGTTATACAAACTAATGAAAGAAAAATCAAATTAAAAAATGAACTCACAGGATTATAAAACGGACGATCAAATCACCGGTAAATTACCAACGGATCAGAAATAACAAAGAAAATCCCAGCATTAATAATAATAAATGGAATCATAGAATTAATAATAAAGGGACTCACATCAAAAAAAAGGGAAATCACATCGCAGGATTAAAACCCGAAATAAACTCACCCTCATAGGAGTATGAGACGGATGAAAAATCACGACTCAAAAATCGAAATCAAATTACAGCACAAAATACCAAGGAAACTCACAGACCGATCAACAATGAGAAATACTGAAAGAAGATCAACTTAACAAATGAAATCATGGGATTATATAAGGAAAATGAAATCCCCAGAAAATCACATGATTATGAGACGATAAACCTCACAGGAGAAATCACAGGATTATGACCCCGTCCGCACCTTGAGAGTTGGGAGGTGGGCCACTAACTACGTGCACGCACCGGAACGCGTAACCTTTTCTTTCTTTCGGAACGAGTACCCCCCCCCCCCCCCCCCCGACACGCGTACTCTTCCGGACCGCGTATTCTTCTTTTTCCCCCGGACCGCGCACCCTAACGGACCGCGTACTCTTCTTTCTTCCGGACCGTGCATTCTAACGGGACGCGCATTTTTGGGGATCACAGTTCAACGCTATGCGAACGTAGCCACTGACGCCGATCCTGCGAGCTCGGGGTCACCTAGGACTGTGCAGGAACGGAGGAGGGGGCAAACCCGGACTTTCCCCTTTGCGGACGCATGATTATGGTTGGGGACACCAATTGCACATGGGGACGTCTCGTTGGTGTCCTCAATTGGTAAACCTGAAAAAGAAAAATCACTATAAAATATACTTGTATATTGTCTACTATACTGTTTACCTATCAGCCAAGCCACAAACATCAAGGTTCAAACAAAATTCTTCATCAAGGTTCATCAAGGTTCTCGAGATCTCGCGAGATCTTGGAGATGGCGGCAGGGATTTTCGAAGCTCCACACGGTCTCCACGTTTTTCGAAGTTAAGTCTGTTCACAATTGTATTTTGTCGAAACTGTATTTATCTTTCGGTGTGTGAAGTTATTGTGTGCAACTTTGGTTGTTTCTCGGTGTTTATCTTTCATAAATTGATCGTCTGTTTGCCGTGTCGTGTCTTGAGGCCTTGTACAGTGTGCACTGTACAACCTTGAGGCTTTGTTTTTCTCTCAGCGGTCCGTCTTTTGTGATCCAATAACTTTCGTTCTCTGTATTCCCAGTCTTTTCACCCATAGCCTACTTCCTTGTGTAAATCTCAACTCAAAAAAAAAAAAAAAAAAATTCCCCTTCTCTGTTATCATTCGTTTATTCATTCTTATTCGTTCGTTCGTTCTTTGACCACGTGTTTCTCCCCCATTTCCCCAGATAGTTTTCACTCATTAACCTTCAATGTTTACACTTTCCCCTCAAGTTATGTATTCCGTCATATTTTATAACACCTTTTTCTTCTTCTTCTTTAAAAGGCTGCTTTCGACTTGCTCACCAAATCAATTCATCCCAAAAAAAATATCCATCTCCTATAGTGCCTTTTTTCTACATTCCCTAAACTCTCCTGCACTCCATCCTCCATCCAGCGTCCTTAAACGTATTTTTAACTCGAAGGTCACAAGCAACTCATTTTGCAATAAATGTTCGTTTCCCATAAATCGTACACTTTCAAAAATCCAATCTCACCCCTCCCCTCCAAATCTTCCCCATAACCCCTCCCCTCCAAATCTTCCCCATCACCCCTCCCCTCCAAATCTTCCCCATCACCCATCCCTTTCAAATCTCCCCCCTTGCCCCCTCCCTCCTAAACGACCCCCTCACCCCTCCCCGCCAAGACGCCCCCTCGCCCCTCCCCTCCTAGACTCCTGCCTCACCCCTCCCCTCCAAATCTCCCCCATATCCCATCCCTTTCAAATCCCTCCCCTTGCCCCTTCCCTCCCAAACTTCCCCCTCACCCCTCCCCTTCAAATCTCCCCACCCTCATTGCTTCTCAATTTCCCCCCTCTCACTCCCCCTCCTCAAAGCGTCCTCCCCGCTTCTTCCCCCTTCAAACTCTCACCTCCATCTCCCCCAACCTTCTGCCTCGCTCTTCCCCCTCCTCAAATAACACCTCATTGTGGCTCACCCAATCACCATCAAACCTTTTGTCCGCCCCAACCTTCCCTTTCTCCGAGCTATTCTGAAATCTCTGACACACCTTCAACAGCTCTCCCTACCTCTTCCACCTCTTCCACATCTTACCCTACCCCTCCTCCCCCCTGTTCTGTATCTGATGCTCCCCCTTCCTCTTCATTAACGGTATGGACCTCAAACATCCGGGGCCTTCGTTCAAACTTAACTGATCTCTCCATACAGGTTGCTTCTGTCAAACCAGACGTGATCTGCTTAACAGAAACTTTCCTCCTTTATGATGTCTCTGATTCCATAGTATCTCTCCCGGGCTACTCCCTCCTCCGGTATGATAGACCTGAGCCTCGTCCTGGAGGCGGGGTTGCTATCTTTATCAAAAACTCTCTTCCTCACTCGCCCTGCACTGCACTCTCTCCACCTCACCCCCAGGAATACCTCTGGCTACGGCTTCCCCTTCGCTCCCACCTCTTGTTCATATGTGTGTTGTACCGTCCACCAAACAGTGATGACTCCATCTACATCTCGCTGTCTGATGATATGGACCAACTTCTATCTACTCATCCCAACTCTCTCTTCCTCATATGTGGTGATTTCAACTGTCATCATGCCAGTTGGCTGGGTGTGGGTACCTCTCTCACCAGCCATGGCTCCTCAGCAAAGGACTTCTGCGACTCACTGGGACTGACACAATCTGTCAATTTCCCGACCCGGATCTCAGTCAACGGAACATCTTCTCTTCTGGACTTGGTTATGACTAACTTCCCTGAAAATGTCTGCTGCTCTTCTTCTGCTCCGATCGGATCATCTGATCATGTCCTTGTTAAAGTGGACATCTCTCTGACCATCCTCAGGGAGCCTGCTCAGCGTCGACGAGTCTGGCATTTCACTCAGGCCAACTGGCACGGTCTTCAAGCAGCCATCAATCATCTGGACTGGTCTCCCATCTCTACCACCTCTGACATCAACTCATCCTGGGAATTCTTCCAAAGTAAATTGCTCTCTCTCATGCACAGATTTATCCCATCTCGTCTTCAGTTGTCATACCCTTCCTCCCGTCCATGGTACACGGAATCTTGTGGTGAGGCTGTTGCCCAGAAACAACTTGCCTTCGTCTCCTGGAAAGCAAATCCAACGGAAGGAAATCTCATTTCCTTTCACAAAGCCCGAAACAAGTGTGTGTCCACCCTCAGGAGAGCCAGGAAACAATATCTCTCCGTTCTCAAGACCGAACTCTCTTATCTGTCTCCCTCTTCCAAATCCTGGTGGCGTCTGGTCAAATCCGTTTCTGGTGTTTGTTCCCCCTCCATCCCCTCCCTTACCTCAAACGGCTACACAGCTGACTCCGCACGTGAAAAAGCTGAATGCCTCAACTCTGTGTTTGCCTCTAAATCTTGTGTCCCAAACCCATCCCTCTCTGTACCCACCATACCCAGTCGTACCCTACTGCTCCTGGACTCCGTGTCCTTTCCTCCTGACAAGGTGGAAAAGTTTCTGTCAACCCTCGACTCTGATTCTGCAACTGGACCCGACGGCATCAGCCCACGGGTCCTAAAATCCTGCTCTGCTGCTCTATCTCACCCTCTCTCTGTTCTCTTCACCCTCTCTTTTGCTCAAGGTCAACTGCCATCTGCTTGGAAATCAGCCAACATCACCGCTTTGCACAAAAAAGGTGCAAAAACAGATCCTAGCAACTACAGACCAATCAGCCTTCTCCCAATTATCAGCAAAGTCATGGAATCCATCATTGCTTCGGATATGAAATCTTTCCTCTTCTCCAATGGCTTGATCTCTGATCATCAATTTGGTTTCAGACCAGGTCACTCTACTCTGGACATGCTGCTTCTGCTGTCTCAACAATGGAGAGGTCCTCAATGCCAAACAGGAAATTAGAGCTGTCTCCCTCGACATATCACGTGCCTTCGACACGGTCTGGCACCCCGCTCTGCTCACCAAACTCTCCTCCTTTGGTATCCATGGAAATCTCCACGCATGGCTGGCGGACTTCCTCTCTAGTCGTCGTCAACGTGTGGCCCTGAATGGGTTTCTCTCATCTCCTCTTCCTGTTCAGGCTGGAGTTCCCCAAGGCAGTGTTCTGGGCCCCGTGCTTTTTCTGGTCTTCATCAATGATCTCTCTGACTCTCTCGAAAATCCTCTCTATCTCTTTGCTGATGACTCCACTCTCTGCCGCTCCATTCCTCTTCCCTCAGATCGGCAGTCTGCTGCCTCCTCACTCTCTGAAGACCTGGACAAAATCACAGACTGGTCAAACAAGTGGAACATGTCTTTCAATCCTGACAAATCTCACACTCTTACTATGTCTCTCCGAAAAGCTCGACTGGACAACCCTCCCATCTACTTTCTCAACAATCCTCTCCAAGAAGTTCTGTCGCTCAAGATTTTGGGTCTCACTATCTGCCATGATCTTTCTTGGGAAAACCACATTTCCAAGCTGGCCTCCAAAGCCAGTCGCCGACTGGGCATCCTCCGTCGTGCGAAGTCCTTCCTCGGCACACCTGAGCTCCTCACCACATACAAGGCTTTCATCCGCAGCTCAATGGAATACTGTTCTCCCCTATGGGCCGGTGCTCCTGCCTCACACCTAGCTCGGCTTCACGCTGTTGAAACCAAAGCTTTCAGAATTATTGGAATCTCCCGCGATGAAGCTATCTCTGAGGGCCTTTCACTCACTCACCGCAGGCAGGTAGGTGGTCTTTCTGTCTTCTACCGACTCCTCTCCGGCCTTGCACCCCCAGCTCTCTCTGTGCTCTGTCCCCCAAATATTCCTACAGGTCGCACAAGATCTGCCAGCAACCCTCTGATGGTTAAACTGCCGAAATCTCGGCTCTCTGCTCACCTTCACTCTTTCATTCCTCTTTTCTCCCGCCTCTGGAACAAACTCCCTCACTCCCTTCAATCCCACTCCTCCCTCCAGGTCTTTAAAACAGCTGTTCACCACCATCTCTTATCTTCCCCCATCCAAAACCTTGATCTTTTCTACCCCCGCTAATTCACCCCAGATCCACCTTGTTTGAAATTCCAACTTCTTTCCTGGAAGTCCTGGCAGTGTCCATATGTTTTATACCTCTCCCACCGCCCCCTTCCCACGCCCCCCCCCCCCCCAAAGCCCTCGCCCTCTCTCAGATCTCTCGATGTCTCCATGTCTCTCGGTCCCTGCTCTCAAATGTTGTGTTTGTGTCCTTCCCCCTCTCTCCCCATCTTGTCTACCGCTCCCTATGTTATATGTTTTTTGTGTCGGTTTGTCTTTCTGTGTGATTAATGTTCGCTCTTTCACGAGCCTCGACCTTGTATACAAAAAAAAAAAAAAAAAAAAAAATGTAGGGAAAAATTGTACATTGAAAAAATGAGCACCCCCCCCCCCCCCTTACACACACACACTTCCTTTCACAAGTAATAATTGCAAGTATTCATCAGTCTCAGATCAAATTCAGTGTTTTGTACTGAATGCTGTTTTTTCCAAGTCTGGATTTGGTTTGGAATTTTGAACCACCCGGGAATGAAAACTAGAAATACAGATCTGGGATCCCAGTACAGATATATCGACAGATTTTAGTTCAGAACAGAACTGGAGTCCAACATTTCCCACCATTCTTTATGAATAAAATAAGGAAGCGCACACCCCATTTATCAGAAGCAAAACCTTGCGGTCCACGTAAGTGGCGAGTGAGGGGGAAAACCCGCACACACTAAATATTCAACAACAACAACAACGTACATTAAAACGGTTATATTTCTTACCATCAAGCGTTCCCGACACGAGCTCATAATACAGTTCGTCTAGTGATATTTTCTGGCACTTTGACACCAACCCAGGCCTTTAGTACACTGGACGTTCATCGAATTTGGCAAACAACGAATGGCATTTTCTGTCAAACTGTCGCGCACATGTAACTTGGCTCAGACAGTACGCGAGCACATACAAAATTCGAACCTGTTCCACTGAGCGGGAACGGATTTTACTGACTCCGCGAGCAAAAAAAAAAGAAAAGATTTTTTTAGGGGCGGACGACTTTTATGGGGTGGGCGGCGACGATAAACAGGAATTTTTTTTAACCAGCCTTAAGACCCCAAGGGCATGAATGACCGAAACAAGCTTTAACTCCGAGGCGTACTTCGAACTTGGTGGGATTATGTTTTCGCGCTCGCTGGAAGGTTTGAGGCCTTATCTGAAAGGAAACACACGGGCTTTTTTCGAGCTCACAAAACAAAGAAACGAAACAAGACAAGAAAAGAAAAGTAAAATCAAACAAATAATGTTTTAATGAAAAGAAATGCAAAGACAATAAAAATGTATGTGAGGTAAAAACTAATAGTAATAAGCTAAGGTGAGAAACCTTCCATGTGGACTCGATTACAGACACAGGGAGAAATAAAAGAAAATAAAATGATTTTGTAATCTGCTGGCACTCAGCTTTGCGTCCCCAAATGGCTGGTAAGGCTTGCTGGTCATTCGTCGCCTTCAAACCACCGTGCGGGAAGCGCACAAAATGGCGTGGAGTCGAGCTCCTCGACATCCCAACATGAGGTACTTCTCGCGACGCTGACTTCCCCGAACCTCTCTTGTTCAGTCTCTTTCCACAAGCACACACGAGCCGCAGATGCGCCACCGCCCACGACCAAGCCAGAACAAAGAGAATATGCGACCGCCTCTAACAAACGCCAGCACGAAGAGATTATGCCACCACCTCCAACAAATGTCAGGACAAAGAGAATATGTGACCGCCTCCAACAAACGCCAGCACGAAGAGATTATGCCACCACCTCCAACAAATGTCAGGACAAAGAGAATATGCGACCGCCTCCAACAAACGCCATATGTGACCGCCTCCAACAAACGCCAGCACGAAGAGATTATGCCACCACCTCCAACAAATGTCAGGACAAAGAGAATATGCGACCGCCTCGAACAAACGCCGGGACAAAAGAGACCAAGATGGCGAGACAGCTTCTCTTTCCTTCAACTCTCGAATGTTCCACGCTGACGTCACACTCTGTCCAATCATCGAGCACTACTCAATCATCCCATCACGCCTCCACCAATCACGAAGGCCGGGGTCTGGCCTCCTCACCATGAGTCATCGGGCAGCGGAGTTCAGTTGTCGTTCGGAATGCGCAGATGATGTCTGGGTTTCCTTGCCGATCGGCAAATGCTGTTTCTGTCGGCCCTGGCGGTGCTGTGAGTGTATGAGTCCCATTACAGTGCGATCGTTGTTTTACTGAGCCCTCATTTTCCTGGCTGGCCGAATGTAATAAAACAAAAGGGAAGACCACAGGCGGAAAATTACAGACTGGGCAATTAATTCTTAAGCCCGAGAATTAACGAGCAGAAACGCCACGCACCCCGTGGTGACTTGCAAACGCTCTGAGCGGCTGAGCCGGACAGAAAGCCGACCTATGTACATTGAGAGGGGTTCTTCTTTTTCGCGACTTTCGGAGAATGCTAATCTACACATTCTGAACTTTCCCAAGGTATTTCATGCCAACCCACAAAAAAGGAACAATAGTTACCCCCATCATATGAATATTGTGGGTGTTAATTTGCTAAATGGTCACCCCCATCATATGAATATTGTGGGTGTGCATTTGCTAAATTCACATGATACTAGGGCATGCCCGTACTATATCTATATCTAAAATTATATCCCCCCCCTCTATTTACATGAAATGGTTTGGTCCAAAGCGAACGGCTTGCGAGTGGTGACAATCCCCCCCCTCTATTTACATGCAATGGTTTGGTCCAAAGCGAACGGCTTCCGGAGTTTGGTAAAGAAATCGCCATCGCGTGCACAAACGCGCAGGAAAGCGAATGAATCGCAAATTCGTTTTTATTAGTTGTAAAACATAGTTTAACGCCAACATAGTTTGCAAACGTGAAATAAATGAATACGCTCTCAAATGTGCCATCCGAGGCAGAGTGTGCCCGCCACGTTCGGCACACGCGATCGTTCGCTGCTCTCTGATTGGTTGAATCGTTTTTTGGACATAGCTCGGTAAGTAATTGTCCGATTAATATGAAACCTTGAAAAGGCACATCCTCGGGTCCCCAGCAATATACCTGGCAAGTTAAAAGTATATCGGACCCGTGGTTGTCGAGAAACAGCGGTCACAGACAAACGTACAGACAGACAGAGATTACTGGAATTATAGATAGATGAATATTGTGTGTGTGCATTTGCTAAATAGTCACCCCCATCATATAAATATTGTGGGTGTGCATTTGCTAAATTCACGTGATATGAATATTGTGCGTGTGCATTTGCTAAATAGTCACCCCCGTCATATGAATATTGTGGGTGTGCCTTTGCTAAATAGTCACCCCCATCATATGAATATTGTGGGTGTGCATTTGCTAAATTCACATGATGATATGAATATTGTGTGTGTGCATTTGCTAAATAGTCACCCCCATCATATAAATATTGTGGGTGTGCATTTGCTAAATTCACGTGATGATATGAATATTGTGCGTGTGCATTTGCTAAATAGTCACCCCCATCATATGAATATTGTGGGTGTGCATTTGCTAAATAGTCACCCGCATAATATGAATATTGTGGGTGTGCATTTGCTATATAGTCACCCCCATCATATGAATATTGTGGGTGTGCATTTGCTAAATAGTCACCCCCATCATATGAATATTGTGGGTGTGCATTTGCTAAATAGTTACCCGCATAATATGAATATTGTGGGTGTGCATTTGCTTAATAGTCACCCCCATCATATGAATATTGTGGTTGTGCATTTGCTAAATAGTCACCCCCATCATATGAATATTGTGGGTGTGCATTTGCTAAATTCACATGATGATATGAATATTGTGGGTGTGTAGCGGTTACCGGAAGCATGACACAATCACCTTGCACCGGCCGATGACATAACCGGCGGGCGGTTACTTGCCCGGACGTGTCCGGACTTGCCTTGCCGGGGCGGACTCTCGATTTGCATACCATGCCCCGTTGAGAGGCGTGGCTGACTTATTTGCATACCACGCCCCGCCTGAGAGGCGTGGCTTTTGTGTGGTGAACTTTTGAGATAAATTGCCGCCCGTGTTAACGGGCTATTCAGTGCTTTTGAGTTCTTTCGAGTTGAGCTAGAATAAATAGCTCAGTGAAACTTCGTTCCTGGTGTCGTCCATTTTGTCCGGCTTTATCGTGCGAGCATAGCTCCACAATTGGTGACCCCTTTTCGAGAACACGGCGATTGAGTCATCTGTAGCTTTGAAGCTCCCTGGCTTCTGGGAATCACACGCAGCCATCTGGTTCGCCCAGGCAGATTCTCTCTTCGCCCTGCGGAACATCACGGAGGACACGACGCGCTACCACCATGTGGTCTCCGTGCTCAACACCTCCACTGCTGCCCGGGTGCTGAGCTTCCTACAGAACCCGCCGAACGCCGACAAATACGGCGTGCTCAAAGGCCTACTCCTCGGTGCGTTTGGACTCACGGAGACCGAACGCGCATGACAGCTGCTCGACCTCCCGGACCTGGGTGAGGCCCGTCCATCCGAGCGCATGGACCACATGCTGGCTCTACTCCGCGACCACAGCCCGGATTTCCTCTTCCGCGAGTTGTTCCTCCGGCAGCTACCCGGGCAGGTACGGTTAGCTTTGGCTAACTCGCCCATCACGGACCCTCGTGCCCTGGCCAAGGAGGCCGATAAATTTTTCTCGGCCAGGCGACACGTCAGAGCGGCCGCCTGGAACCCTGGGCCGACCTAGGCAACGCCCGCGCCACGACCGGCGCCACCACCGGCCGAGTTAGCGCCACTGGCGGCAGCGGCCGCCGCGACGCCCCGTCAACCGAACCCGACGCGACCGCCGGAGCCTCCACCAGAGCGGACCACGTGCTACTACCATGCCAGGTTCGGGCAGAAGGCCAGAACGTGCCGCCCATCGTGCACTTTCGACAGGTTGGGAAACGACCAGGCCGGCGCCCGCTGCCTGCCATGAGCGTCGGCCATTCAGGCAGCCTTCTGTTTATCACGGACACAGCGTCCAGGCGGCGTTTTTTGTGCGACACCGGTGCTCAGCTGAGCCTGATACCCGCCTCGGTGCAGGACAAACAGGCCGTGCTTTGCGGCCCCGCCTTGGTCGCCGCAAACGGCTCCTCCATCCGCACCTTCGGTTCGCGCAGCGTTGCACTCTGCTTCGGGGGCCAGCGCTTCAGGTGGGACTTCATCACGGCGAACGTGCCCATGGCCTTGCTGGGTGCAGATTTTCTGTGCGTGCATGGGCTTTTGGTGGACGTCAAACGGCGGCGGCTCATCAACGCGTAGACCTTCAGCTCGCTCGCTTGCTCATTGAGCGGCTCCGCACCAACCAAGCTAGCCTGCGCGCTCCTGGCCGCGGACGATTTCACCCGCGTGCTCGCCGAGTTCCCCGCCCTCACGCAGCCGACGTTTTCGGCCGTCGCCGTCAAACACGGCATCGAACACCACATCCCGACCACAGGTCCACTGTTCTACGCCAGGGCTCGTCGCCTCGACCCGACCAAACTCGCCGTGGCGAAGGCGGAATTCGACGCGCTGGAGCGATTGGGCATTGTGCGGCGCTCGAATAGCACGTGGGCCTCGCCCCTGCACATCGTGCCCAAACCGGGTGGCGGATGGCGACCATGCGGCGATTACCGCTGCCTCATCGACCCCACCACCCCCGACCAGTACCCGATACCACACATACAGGACTTTTCCGGCCGTTTGGCAGGGCGGGTGTTCTTTTCCAAGGTCGACCTCATTCGGGGCTACCACCAGATACCCGTGCGGCTGGCCGACGTGCCGGAGACGGCGGTAATTACACCTTTTGGCCTCTTCGAGTTCCTTCGCATGCCGTTCGGCCTTAAGAACGCGGCCCAGGCCTTCCAGTGGCTGATGCACAGCGTGCTGCGCGACCTCACCTTCCTTTTCATTTACTTGGACGACATTCTCGTCGCCAGCACTTCCCGGGCGGAGCACCTCATCCACCTGCGCACGCTTTTTGAGCGCCTCGGCCAGCACGGCCTCATCATCAACCCGGCGAAATGCCAGTTTGGCATAACGGCCGTCGACTTCCTGGGGCACCGCATCACGAAGCGCGGGGCCGTCCCGCTGCCTACCAAGGTGGAGGCAGTCACAAGTTTCCCGCGCCCCCGCTCCATCAAGGCCCTACAGGAATTTTTGGGGATGGTAAATTTCTACCACCGGTTCGTGCCTCGCGCCGCCCAACTCATGCGTCCCCTGTACGAAGCCCTCTGGGGAAAGCCGGCCAAGCACGACGTCGCCTGGACCAAAGAGATGGACGAGGTGTTCACAAGCGCTAAGCTGGCCCTCGCCAACGCGACCATGCTGGCGCACCCGGCGCTCGACGCACCCATCGCCCTCACCACGGACGCTTCCGACTATGCGGTGGGCGCCATGCATGAACAGTGGGTGAACGGGGCTTGGCAACCGCTGGCCTTCTTCAGCCGGCAGCTTCGCCCTAACGAGCGCAAGTATAGCGCTTTCGACCGCAGGATCCTCGGCCTTTACCTGGCCGTTCGCCACTTCCCCCATCTTTTAGAGGGCCGCCCGTTCACGGCGTTTGTGGACCACAAGCCCCTGGTCTTCGCCATGGCCAAGGTTGCAGAGCCGTGGTTGGCCCGCCAGCAGCGCCACCTCTCCGCCGTGTCCGAATTTACGACGGACATCCGGCATGTCGCAGGCAAGGACAACGCTGTGGCCGTTTGCCTCTCCCGGTCCGGCGCGAACGCCGTCCACCTCGGTGTGGACTTCGCCCGCATGGCGGCCGACCAGACCGCCGACCCCACGGTGCAAGCCCCCCGGACAGCGGACACAGGCCTGCGGTTGGCCGATGTCCCCTTCGAGGACACAGGCACAGTTCTTCTGTGCGACGTTTCCCTGGGCCAACCTCGCCCCATCGTGCCCACCGGATGGCAGCGGCACATTTTTGACGCCCTCCACGGCCTTTCCCACCCTGGCCGGAAAGCGTCGCAGAAGCTCGTGGCAGCAAAGTTCGTCTGGCACGGGCTCCGTAAGGACGTCCGCGACTGGGCCAACACCTGTGTCGCCTGCCAGCGCGCGAAGGTCCACCGGCACACCCAGGCCCCGTTGGCACCATTCGATGTGCCCGCGCGGTGCTTCGACCACATCAATGTGGACCTGGTGGGCCCCCTTCCCTCCTCGCGGGGCTTCACCCACCTCCTCACGATGGTGGACAGGACCACCAGGTGGCCGGAGGCCATCCTGCTGGCATCAACAACATCCGCCGATGTGGCGCAGGCCTTCATTGGCACCTGGATTGCCCGTTTCGGCGCCCCCTCGGACATCTCCTCTGACAGAGGCCCGCAATTTACCTCCGAGCTTTGGGGCGCGGTCGCCCAGGCCTTGGGGGTCAAGCTACACCGCACCACAGCCTACCACCCCCAAGCCAACGGCTTGTGCGAGCGGTTCCAACGCTCGATGAAGGCCGCTCTCAGGGCCAGCCTCCAGGACGACGGTTGGGCCGACAGGCTCCCGTGGGTCCTATTGGGCCTCCGAACGGCCCCTAACGAGGACCTGCAGGCTTCCACCGCCGAGCTGGTCTACGGCCAGCCACTGCGCGTGCCAGGCGAGTTCATCCCTGATGCCACCAGCCCCTGGTCCGCGGCTCGCCAACACTCGGTCCTCCAGGAGGCTGCCAGGAGATTTGCCCCCGTGCCCACGTCCCACCACGGCTGCCCCCAACCCCACGTCCCCCCAGCACTTCGCACTGCGGAGTACGTTTTTATCCGGAACGACGCACACCGGGGACTGCTCCGGCCGCCGTACGATGGACCTTTCCGGGTCCTGAAGAGGGACGACAAGTCGTTCATCATTGACATCGGTGGCAAACCGGACCGCATCTCCATGGACCGCCTCAAGCCGGCCCATTTGGACCTCGACCAACCTCCACGGTTGGCCCTTCCTCCACGACGGGGCCGTCCCCCGTCAACCAAGCCCCCCGCCCGACCATCCACCATCACGCCACCTACCACCCCCACACGAATCGCCAGGGGTCGTTTCGGTCGGGTCATCAAGACCCCCCTCAAACTGACTCTCCCGGTGCAAGTTAATTCTGGGGGGACGCATGTAGCGGTTACCAGAAGCATGACACAATCACCTTGCACCGGCCGATGACGTAACCGGCGGGCGGTTACTTTCCCGGACTTTCCCGGACTTGTCCGGACTTGCCTTGCCCGGGCGGACTCTCGATTTGCATATCACGCCCCGTTGAGAGGCGTGGCTGACTTATTTGCATACCACGCCCCGCCTGAGAGGCGTGGCTTTTGTGTGGTGAACTTTTGATATAAATTGCCGCCCGTGTTTACGGGCTATTCAGTGCTTTTGAGTTGAGCTAGAATAAATAGCTCAGTGAAACTTCGTTCCTGGTGTCGTCCATTTTGTCTGGCTTTATCGTGCGAGCATAGCTCCACAGGTGTGCATTTGCTAAATAGTCACCCCCATCATATAAATATTGTGGGTGTGCATTTGCTAAATTCATGTGATTATATGAATATTGTGGGTGTGCATTTGCTAAATTCACGTGATGATATGAATATTATGGGTGTGCATTTGCTAAATAGTCACCCCCATCATATGAATATTGTGGGTGTGCATTTGCTAAATAGTCACCCCCATCATATGAATATTGTGGGTGTGCATTTGCTAAATAGTCACCCCATCATATGAATATTGTGGGTGTGCATTTGCTATATAGTCACCCCCAACATATGAATATTGTGGGTGTGCATTTGCTAAATAATCACCCCTATCATATGAATATTGTGGGTGTGCATCTATCTATAATTCCAGTAATCTCTGTGTGTATGTATGTATGTATGTATGTATGTATGTATGTATGTCTGTGACCGCTGTTTCTCGACAACCACGGGTCCGATATACTTTAAACTTGCCAGGTATATTGCTGGGGACCCGAGGATGTGCCTTTTCAAGGTTTCATATTAATCGGACAAGTAGTTACCGAGCTATGTCCAAAAAACGATTCAACCAATCAGAGAGCAGCGAGCTATCACGTGTGCCGAACGTGGCGAACAGACTCTGCCTCGGACGGCACATTTGAGAGCGTATTCATTTATTTCACGTTGGAAAACTATGTTGCCGTTAAACTATGTTTTAAAACTAAATAAAACTAATTTGCGATTCATCGTAACTGCGATTTGCGACCTTCCGGACAGTGAAGACTTCACTTCCGGCAGCCAATCACAGAACGCGTTGTTGCGAGCCGAGCCGAGCGCGTGCGCCATTACAGTTCGTAATTCGATTTCTTCCGGAGAAAATAATAATTTCTCGATTTCTTATGCGCATTATTTCTCCCAGAGCGAAGGGCGGAAGCGAAGAGCGTTGTTTTTTTTGTTTACGGGCGTACGGGCGTACGGGCGGGGTAGAGCATACGGGTAGCGTTTTTTTTTTTTTTTGGCAAGGAACGGGCACCCACGTACGGGCATGCCCTAGTTTCCTAAAGTCACCCCCATCATATGAATATTGTGGGTGTGCATTTGCTAAATAGTCACCCCCATCATATGAATATTGTGGGTGTGAATTTGCTAAATAGTCACCCCCATCATATGAATATTGTGGGTGTGCATTTGCTAAATAGTCACCGGCATAATATGAATATTGTGGGTGTGCATTTGCTAAATAGTCACCCTCATCATATGAATATTGTGGTTGTGCATTTGCTAAATAGTCACCCCCATCATATGAATATTGTGCGTGTGCATTTGCTAAATTCACATGATGATATGAATATTGTGGGTGTGCATTTGCTAAATAGTCACCCCCATCATATGAATATTGTGGGTGTGCATTTGCTAAATAGTCACCCCCATCGTATGAATATTGTGGCTGTGCATTTGCTAAGTCGTCACCCCCATCATCTGAATATTGTGGGTTTGCATTTGATAAAGTCACCCTCTTCATATGGATATTGTGGGTGTGCATATGCTAAATAGTTACCACATTATATGAATATTGTGGGTGTGCATTTGCTAAATATTCACCCCCATCATATGAATATTGTGGGTGTGCATTTGCTAAATAGTCACCCCCATCATATTAATATTGTGGGTGTGCATTTGCTAAATAGTCACCCCCATCATATGAATATTGTGGGTGTGCATTTGCTAAATAGTCACCCCCATCATATGAATATTGTGGGTTTGCATTTGCTAAAGTCATCCTCATCATATGAATATTGTGGGTGTGCATTTGCTAAAGCGTTACCCCATCATATGAATATTGTGGGTGTGCATTTGCTAAATAGTCACCCCCATCATATGAATATTGTGGGGGTGCATTTGCTGAAGTCACCCCCATCATATGAATATTGTGGGTGTACATTTGCTAAATAGTCACCCCCATCATATGAATATTGTGGGTGTGCATTTGCTAAATAGTCAACCCTATCATAGGAATATTGTGGGTGTGCATTTGCTAAATAATCACCCCATCATATGAATATTGTGGGGGTGCATTTGCTGAAGTCACCCCCATCATATGAATATTGTGGGTGTACATTTGCTAAATAGTCACCCCCATCATATGAATATTGTGGGTGTGCATTTGCTAAATAGTCACCGCAATCATATTGTTACGGAACCCAACGTCGGCCTCAGATCCCTTCTCGAGGGGGGATTAGTCTCCTCGTTTGTGACTGACCGATGTGGTCCCTGAAGCTGCACAAGCTCCCTCCAGAGGCAGGTGAGCAGCTTCGTTCGTGACCGCGGATAAGATGTTAATTTGCCGAGCGGATGGCAGCCGCGGCACGAACCGTTAACAAAGACTAACCCGATCCTGAACGTTGACCAAATCGTGCCACAGGTATTCAATGTGGAAACCTCAAAGACGAACCGATGTGAAGAAGAAGAAGAAGATGACAAAAGGTAGGAAATACGAATATGATTTATTACTACTATTTACACAATGAAATAAACCAAGGAAGAAGGAAGGATAATAAAATAATGCAGAAAGAGGGACGGACCAGAAGGACACAGTGAAACTCTAGCTTAACTAAACAGGCTTAACTTATACCCCATGACAAGACAAAAGACAGACTACAAGCACACTTACACGGGGGATGATGGCAGGAATGGCAGGAGGTGGATGGCTGGAGGGAGAGGAAGGCACGGAGCTGGCTGGAGCTTGACCCCGCACGGGACGTCGGGCTGGACCTCGGCCACCGATGCCACCGATCCTGGTTCCCGCGGGGTAACGGGTCGGAGCTGCCTGGTGGAGCCAACGTTGCCTGGTGGAGTCAAAGCTGCCTGGTGGAGTCAAAGCTGTGTGGTACTGCTCCTGCTTGCTCTCAGGACTCTCTCTCAACTCTTGCTCTCAGGACTCTCTCTCTCAATGCTTGCTCTCAGGGCTCCTTGGACTCTCTTTCAATGCTTGCTCTCTTCGCCGTATATCTCCCCTCCCTCACAAAGGCTTCCGCCCGTGCTTATATCTCCCTCGGGTAATCAAGCCGCCGGCCTCCAGGACACGCCCATCGGTGAGGTCGCCTCGGCCCTGATTGGTCGCGAGGGCTCACCGATCCCGCCCTTAGAGGAGGCGCTGGCAAGGCCATGCCTTGTTCCCGGCGCTTGGCCGACTCCTCCCACCTTCGGCTCCGAGATGACCTCGTGGCTAATGGAGTCTTGCAGCAAAAACAACAACCCACAGCTGCAGCAGAATTCAGCGAACCGCTCAATGCAGTTGGCAATTGAGGAAAGGGGAATGTGAAAGGAATCTACTCTATTTGAATTCGGTGCAATGTAGTGTCAATTAATGGAAGACACAGCCTTAATCTAATACACACAATAAGGAGATAACTACTAAACAGGGAGATCTATGATTTGGCTACGTGATTGTATATGACCTAACTAAGGGACGCCCTTTGACCTTTATACACAACAACTGGAGGAAGGAGGGTGATATTTTACAACACAAAAAAAACACCATTCTCAAATTCATAACAATATGAATATTGTGGGTGTGCTTTTGCCAAATAGTCACCCCCATCACATGAATATTGTGGGTGTGCATTTGCTAAATAGTTAGCCCATCATATGAATATTGTGGGTGTGCATTTGCTAAATAGTCACCCTCATGTGAAAATTGTGGGTGTGCATTTGCTAAATAGTCAACCCCATCATATTTTTATAGTGGGTGTGCATTTGCTAAATAGTCAACCCCATCATCGGAATATTGCGGGTGTGCATTTGCTAAATAGTCACCCCTATCATATGAATATTGTGGGTGTGCATTCGCTAAATAGTCACCCCCAACATATGAATATTGTGCGTGTGCATTTGCTAAAGTCAGCCTCATCATATAAATATTGTGGGTGTGCATTTGCTAAATAGTCACCCCCATCATATGAATATTGTGGGTGTGCAAATGTGCATTTGCTATATCATCACCCGTATCATAGGAATATTGTGGATGTGCATTTGCTGAATAGTCACCGTCATCATATGAATATTGTGGGTGTGCATTTGCGAAATAGTCACCCCCATCATCTGAATATTGTGGGTGTGCATTTACTGAGTAGTCACCCCCATCATTTGAATATTGTGGGCATGCATTTGCTGAATAGTAACCCTCAGCATATGAATATTGTGGGTGTGCATTTGCTAAATAGTCACCCTCAGCATATGAATATTTTGGGTGTGCATTTGCTAAATAGTCACCCACATCATCGGAATATTGTGGGTGTGCATTTGCTAAATAGTCACCCTCATCATATGAATAGTGTGGGTGTGCATTTGCTAAATAGTCACCCCATCATATGAATATTGTGGGGGTGCAGTTGCTAAATAGTCACCCCCATCATATGAATATTGTGGGTGTGCATTTGCTAAATAGTCAACCCCATCATATTTTTTATATTGGGTTTGCATTTGCTAAATAGTCAACCCCATCGTAGGAATATTGTGGGTGTGCATTTGCGAAATAATCATCCCCATCATATGAATATTGTGGGTGTGCATTTGCGAAATAATCATCCCCATCATATGAATATTGTGGGTGTGCATTTGCTAAAGTCACCCCCATCACATGAATATTGTGGGTGTGCATTTGCTAAATAGTCACCCCCATCATATGAATACTATTGGTGTGCATTTGCTAAAGTCACCCCCATCACATGAATATTGTGGGTGTGCATTTGCTAAATAGTCACCCCCATCATATGAATACTATTGGTGTGCATTTGCTAAATAGTCACCCACATCATTGGAATATTTTGGGTGTGCATTTGCTGAATAGTCATCCTCATCATATGAATATTGTGGGTGTGCATTTGCTAAATAGTCACCCCCATCATCTGAATATTGTGGGTGTGCATTTACTAACTTGCCACCCCCATCATATGAATATTGTGGGCGTGCATTTGTTAAATTGTCACCCTCAGCATATGAATATTGTGGGTGTGCATTTGCTAAAGTCACCCTCGTTGTATGAATATTGTGGGTGTGCATTGGCTAAATAGTCACCCCCATCATATGAATATTGTGGGTGTGCATTTGCTAAATAGTCACCCACATCATGTGAATATTGTGGGTGTGCATTTGCTAAATAGTCAACCCCATCTTATGAATATTGTGGGTGTGCATTTGCTAAATAGTCACCCCCATCATATGAAAATTGTGGGTGTGCATTTGCTACATCATCACCCGTATCATAGGAATATTGTGGGTGTGCATTTGCTAAAGTCACCCTCTTTGTATGAATATTGTGGGTGTGCATTGGCTAAATAGTCACCCCCATCATATGAATATTGTGGGTGTGCATTTGCTAAATAGTCACCCCCATCATATGAATATTGTGGGTGTGCATTTGCTAAATAGTCAACCCCATCTTATGAATATTGTGGGTGTGCATTTGCTAAATAGTCACCCGCATCAGATGAACATTGTGGGTGTGCATTTGCTAAATAGTCACCCTCATCATATGAAAATCGTGGCTATGTTTGATAACGCCTTGGGTTTCCAAGAAATGATTACATACCATCGACACGTGTTGGCACTATTTGTCCTTGTCGACAGTAGGCAGTTTTCAGGGTAAAACACAGCGGCCAGCCACGTTGAATGAAAAGATGGTTATGGTTTGTAACCGAGTGCGTTCAGACACACGTCCTATGATGTCTCTTTATCGGCTGCGTTTCAGCCTTTTGAAAACCTTCGCCATGCGGGAAACCAAAAGATCTACGTCCGTTTCCTTTCAGCTATAAGTGTAATGTGTGGAGAGGAGTGGAGCAGCAATGCATCGCTGGCAGACAGTTGTGAAGAAACTGAGATTGATGAACTGAGAGAGAGACCTTTGAAAAAGAGCATGAGTCACCGTTCATTCCTTTTCGCTTTTTCCAAGAGTTGGGATGACCGTTCATTCTGAGCTCTCACATTGAGTTCACTGTTAAGGACAAACCAACCTTCTCCATGTTGTTACAAAATATCTCCATTCCTATTTCTGTTTTGTACAATCATTACTCACCCCCATCATTATTTATTGTTTTTTTATTTCAGAAAGATGTATATGTGACAATTGTGACATGTCACTCATTCTCAGCATTCATCTAGTAAACCGTAATTATTACTTGCAAAATCGAAAAATTTTCAGTATATTGGTTTGTCTTGTGCGTTATTGTGTCTGCAGCCTGGTGTTGGCTTAGCGTTTAGGGTGCCAGCTTGGGATCCTGGGTTCGAATCCCGGTCGATCGTTGAATTTACGCCAGGGGGGTTGATTCAGCCTGTCATCCTTCCGAGGTCGGCAAATTGAGTATCAGCTTGCCCCGGTTTATAATAGGTACACCATATCCCTGCGTGTCGTAAGAGGCGACGAAAGTGTTGGTGTCAGGAAGGGCATCCGGCCATAAAACATTGCCTCAAAAAGGGAACCATGATGATTGTCATGGGGCCCGTAAGGCTAACCCCCGCTGTAGCGGGGAAAGTAGCCTTCAAATCAGGTTAGTCTGTCTGTTAGTCATAAGTTCAAACCGATCTTCATGAAACTTCACGAGATGGCAGAGTTGGTCATACATAAGATGCCTATTGATTTTGAGATCAAATGTCATCTTGATGTCAAATTTCTAAAATAGCCATTTTTCATCCGATTGGTATTGAAAATTGAACAGTATTTGCATATTGAGTCACTAAATTGGGAAACCAACTATTTTTGTGGTCAAAAGGTCAAAGGTCATGGTCTTTATGCTGCCAATGTGTTACGTGGTCCTCCCTGTGACCGCCTGGTCTCGGTGACCCCCGGACCTTGAGAGGAACCCCGCCAGAAAGATATATGATTTCTACGCTTTCGTAACGCACTCAATACTAATTAAACCCTCCGGTGGACCAATGAAGGAAACAATCCAAATCAATAAGGAAATCACACCAAGGATCCGGATCAATCAATCATATATTCACCCCTGGGTGGAATCATCAACAACACAATACTTCAACGCTCAGTATGAATATTCCAACAATATTTCTAAGATGGCCATCTGATATATTTCCCCCCTTTCCCCCACTCACGGCACCCTCAATAGTCACTGTCCCTCACAATGTCTCTGGGCCCCTCCAGACCAAGGTGAAGGTCGACTTCTCCGCACACGGGCGGTTGAACGGACCCCTGGCTGACGTGCTCCAAACGTGCACGTCCCGTACCGGGAACGGCTGCTGCAGCGGACACCTCCTCGAGACGCCACCGGGGTCGGAGCCCGTTATCGCGGCCTCTGGGCTGTGAACGGCTCGCAAAGCGCGCGAGGCCCAAGGTGCGACCCGTACACGCCCTCGTAGGCGTCGAGGCGAACAGTGCCGGACGCTTGGTTGATTGATTCCTTCCAGGAACCCACGGCAACTTGACACGTAACAGGCAATCACCTCGCGCAGGTAACTCCTCTCGCCAGACGGGCTTTTCAAACTCAGCGTTCCAAAGCAGGTAAAGATCGACTCGGCTCGCGTCGGAGCTGCTCGAAGATCAAAATGGCCGCTCCTCTCTCGACCTTGTCTTCCTCTTTTTTCTTCCGGTTTACGATCCCGTTTCCGGTCTTGCTGTTACCAGGAGCGCTTCTAACCATTTAACCACAACAACCTTTAATAGAATAAACATTAATAAGAAATGACCTGAATAGTAATTCACATAAATCCGGAATTCGTAACACTCCCCCCCTTTAAGAAAGAAAGTTTGAACACCACGAAAACTTTCTTTGCAGGCCAACTTTGATAAACAAACAAGATCTCTCACCCCCCAAAATTATCAGTTCCCCCAGGCACAATTATCACATCTCAAAAATAAAGCAACAAAATTTCACAAAACCCCCAGAGATTCTAAGGTAATTCACTCTGGACCAAGCGTCAACAACTTCTAGTTTCTCTTGAATGCCGGTTAAGGGATGGTGACCAAAGCCCCAAAGTTAAACAACTCGATAGCACTTTTTCGGGAGGCCAAGCTGAGTATTCACTACATGGACGCCTTAAGGAATGTGGAGTTCACGGTTAGTCCGGGGAGGAAAGTTCATTACATGGACGCCTTTAAGAACGTGGAGTTCACGGTTAGTCCGTGCAGGAAAGTTCACTACCTGGACGCCTTTAAGAACGTGGCGTTCACGGTTAGTCCGTGTAGGAGCCCAGGCTCGGCGGCTCCGCCGTATATAGTGCTTCAACTTCTCCGGACTCCTAACAGTTACGGTGGGACCACTTGTCCCAGTAGTCACCTGACTGGCGGTCTCCGTCTCGGCCAGTGCTCTGACAATCATTCTTTCGGGAGATGCCGTAACTCTGGGAGCCTCCATAGTAATATCGGCTGCTGCCAACACCAAAACTACCGCCAAGTTGTCCTCTTCTGTAGACCCCTCGACGCCTACGAAATGCCTTCCCTACTGTTATGGTCCGACCCTCCAAATCCTTACCATTCCAATTCTTCTCTGCCTCTCTGGCGTCTTTTGTGCTTGCAAACGTGACAAAGCCGAACCCTCTTGACTGTTGCGTTTCCCTGTCTTTTACCAACCGCACTTCCACCAGCGGCCCATATCTGTTGAAGACAGAGGTCAGAACTTCTTCCTCTGTTTTGAAGTTCAGTCCCCCTACAAATAACTTGGTACTTTTGTCGCCATCCCGAGCTGGTGTGGTGTTATTTTCCCTGCTGGGCTCTTTACCAACCCTCGGGTTACCATAAACTTGACCCCCGGCCAAATCATTCCCGATAACCACAGATACTCCCTCTACAGGAAGCGTGGCTTGTAAACCGACGGTGACCGGTCCTGACACCAAATCGGATTCCAAATGGATGACATGAAGTGGGGCACTAACACAGCCACCGATCCATTGTAACCGAACACTATCACCCGTTGCTGTCCTCTTTGACAATGGCAAAATGCCTTCAAGCATTAAGGATTGATGGGCTCCGGTGTCCCTCAATACCCTAACAGGTCTTGGGTTAGTCAAGTCTCCCTCTAGTGAGACAAACCCCTCGTAAATAAATGGTTGGTAACTCTTCTGTGGGCGATTTCTTACGTTTGCCATCGCATTCGGAGTTGTACTAGTCGGACTCCGCTCTGGGTTTTCCCTTTTCATGAGGTAACAACTGGACATCAAGTGTCAAGGTTTCTTGCAAAAAGCGCACGTAGGCCTGGAGGAAAAACTCGTGGTCTGCCTCGGGCCCCCCGGAAAATAAGTTTGTATTGGGCCCGTAACCCCCTGATTTCGAACAGTTGGGGTATCAGAGTTGTCCCCATAATCATCTCGAGGCCGCCGCCATGCATTGTCGTTCTCCGCACCGGGTGTTCCATAACTCCCCTGCTGAAGTCTAGGCGAGGAGTTAGGTTTGTGGACCCCTATCCGGTGTGTTAAGGCATAATCATCTGCCATGGTGGCTGCGTCCCACAACTTTGGTACTTTCTTTTCCTGCAGGTACACTTTGATGTCCTCGTGGACACACTGTTGAAATTCCTCCACCAGGATCAAGTCACGCAATGCTTCAAAGTCTTTCCCGACTCCTTTTGACTCACACCACCGATCAAACATGTTTTCTTTCACTCTGGCAAACTCCACATGGGTCTCACTCTCCCTCTTCCTGGCATTCCTGAATTTTTGCTGGTAAGCTTCAGGAACCAACTCATAGGCTTTGAGAATGTGCTTCTTCAATACCTTATAATCTGCACATTGGTCCATTGGTTGCGCCGAATAAATATCTTGAGCTTTACCCACCAGCACACTTTGCACTCGTATGGTCCAGGCCTCTTCCGGCCAGTTTAACTGTCGAGCCACTTTCTCAAAGTGTGGAAAAAATTTAGCGACTTCCTTTTCACTGAAGGGTGGAACCAGCCTCACATGTCTGCCCACATCCCAGGTGTTCTGGCTCGGTGTCGGCCCCGTCAGCAAGGGTGGTACCTCTCCCCGTTCTCTCATTAAATCCAGCTCCCTGCATTTAATTTCTTGCTGAAGCTCCATGTCACGTTCCTTTAACTCCCTTTCGGCTTTTCTCTCCTCTGCTTCGAGTTCCCTTGCAGCTCTCCTCTCCTCTGCTTTTCTCCCTTCTAACCTTTCCTGGAGTTCTCGTTCCACTCTCCTTTCCTCTGCTTTGATCCGTTCCTGGCTCCGTAATTGCAACTCCAGTTTCCGGAGCTCAACGTCTTCTGGTTCTTCGGGTAGCCACTCCCAGGCTATCTCGTCCCATGTTCCTAATCCCACCATAGATTGTATCACCGCGGTCTGCAACTCCGCCTTCCTCAAATTAGTTCGGACCTCCAAGTTAAAATGTTTGGCCAATTTCAAGAGGTCCAATTTTAGTAACGCTCGGAACTGTGCCTCACTCGGGGTTACCGCCAAGTTCTGTGCCACAAACGCCATGGCGACTATCGTTAACACCTGTTAACCTTCACCCAAGACTTTACCACAATTTCCCAAAAATTTACCAATTAATAATTAATTAATTAATTTTAATTAATAAAAATATTATTTTATTATTTTATACAATTTTAGATCCCGGAAATCAATTTGACGAGCCCCCAATTCTGTTACGTGGTCCTCCCTGTGACCGCCTGGTCTCGGTGACCCCCGGACCTTGAGAGGAACCCCGCCAGAAAGATATATGATTTATACGCTTTCGTAACGCACTCAATACTAATTAAACCCTCCGGTGGACCAACGAAGGAAACAATCCAAATCAATAAGGAAATCACACCAAGGATCCGGATCAATCAATCATATATTCACCCCTGGGTGGAATCATCAACAACACAATACTTCAACGCTCAGTATGAATATTCCAACAATATTTCTAAGATGGCCATCTGATATATTTCCCCCCTTTCCCCCACTCACGGCACCCTCAATAGTCACTGTCCCTCACAATGTCTCTGGGCCCCTCCAGACCAAGGTGAAGGTCGACTTCTCTGCACACGGGCGGTTGAACGGACCCCTGGCTGACGTGCTCCAAACGTGCACGTCCCGTACCGGGGACGGCTGCTGCAGCGGACACCTCCTCGAGATGCCACTGGGGTCGGAGCCCGTTATCGCGGCCTCTGGGCTGTGAACGGCTCGCAAAGCGCGCGAGGCCCAAGGTGCGACCAGTACACGCCCTCGTAGGCGTCGAGGCGAACAGTGCCGGACGCTTGGTTGATTGGTTCCTTCCAGGAACCCACGGCAACTTGACACGTAACAGGCAATCACCCCGCGCAGGTAACTCCTCTCGCCAGACGGGCTTTTCAAACTCAGCGTTCCAAAGCAGGTAAAGATTGACTCGGCTCGCGTCGGAGCTGCTCGAAGATCAAAATGGCCGCTCCTCTCTCGACCTTGTCTTCCTCTTTTTTTCTTCCGGTTTACGATCCCGTTTCCGGTCTCGCTGTTACCAGGAGCGCTTCTAACCATTTAACCACAACAACCTTTAATAGAATAAACATTAATAAGAAATGACCTGAATAGTAATTCACATAAATCCGGAATTCGTAACATGTTCGGAACAATTATGTTTCTTTCAGAATTATTGAAGAAGTTATAGCTGTTTTAGTGATTTTGAAGCCCGGCGGCAGCCATCTTTGAAATGACCCAGTTTTAACCCTTTTCCGGAGGTCAGATTTTGGTAGACTTTTTTTCTGTTGATCAGTATACCCAGTAGGGATGAAAACCACTGAGAAACCTTTTGTTGCAATTTGTTGTGGGTCAGGTGGTATATCGACCTGCCTACAAGGCTAACCCCCACTCTAGCAGGGAAAGTAGCCTTCAAATCAGGTTAGTCTGTCTGTTAGTCATAAGTTCAAACCGATCTTCATGAAACTTCACGAGATGGCAGAGTTGGTCATACATAAGATGCCTATTGATTTTGAGATCAAATGTCATCTTGATGTCAAATTTCTAAAATAGCCATTTTTCATCCGATTGGTATTGAAAATTGAACAGTATTTGCATATTGAGTCACTAAATTGGGAAACCAACTATTTTTGTGGTCAAAAGGTCAAAGGTCATGGTCTTTATGCTGCCAATGTCAAACCTCAAGAATCATCAATTTTCATCGGAAAAATCGTCACTTTTCATCCGATTGACTTGATTCAACATAATTTACATAGCGCATCACTGAATTAGGAAACCAACTTTTTTGGGTCAAAATGTCAAAGGTCAACTCAAGGTCAAACTTCTGGAATCATCAATTTTCATCTGAAAAATCGTCACTTTTCATCCGATTTACTTGTTGATTAAACATAATTTACATAGTGCATCACTGAATTGGGAAACCAACTATTTGAGGTCAAAAGGTCAAAGGTCACCTCAAGGTCAAACTTCTAGAATCATCAATTTTCATCTGAAAAATCATCACTTTTCATCCGATTTACTTGATGATTAAACATAATTTACATAGTGCATCACTGAATTGGGAAACCAACTATTTGAGGTCAACTCAATATCAAACTTCTAGAATCATCAATTTTCATCTGAAAAATCATCAATTTAAATCTGATTGACCCGAGCTTTGATTAAGATCGTCAATTTTAATCTTAATGAAATGGCCAATTTGATGTATCCCTGACAACCTTTTTTGGGGAGAGTGGTGGATATTGTAAGTATTGTGCTCTGCATGATGTCTTCTTGTTATCTAGTTACAACATTCCATTTTGTCCAAAATAATCTTATTAAGCCTCTTAAGGCATTGTCATCCTTAATTATTATTGCTGAAAAAACCGATTACTCAGAACAACCCTCAGCATTAAAAAAAACAACACTCAGAACCTTTGATATTGTTGCGGTTTTGAGTTTTGTACAATAAAGGTTAAATTTCCCCCTCATAGTTAGTCACACAAACGACACATAGCCTCGCGATAGTTCAGTTATTTCATAGTATGTGTGAGAATAGTCCTTTTCCTGTGGTAGTCTTGCGTTGAGTAGAATAATGAGAGTTAGGTCCTTTTCATTGCTCCATCGCCTTATGCCTCCATTGCCTCTTTATGCTGCCTTTGGCTTTTTGGCGTGAATTGACATGAGGCGGGCCTGGCAGGTCGGGTCGGGACCGAATGAGGGCGGCGACGAAGCTGATGGTAAGCGCAAGCCGCCAATCAGGGCTCAAAGGGAGTGGCTGAGGCAATGCGTCACAGGGCGTGGTTGGAACGTTCGAGAGGGCTCAGGGCGTGTCCATATAACCCGTTGCTCAAAGCCCCCACCAGAAGCAGTAGGAGGAGAGCAGTTGAGTGCGGTGAGTTCGGTGAGTTATGAGCTATTGAAGAGGTGCGTATTGATGAGAGTTACGAGATCGGAGAAAGACGTGCATGAACCAAGTATAAGCGCTCGTATTAAAGTGACGCTCGGTTGAGCTTGAGGCTGACCCTCTATTGCATTGGGTTACGTGAGTGATAGCGCGCTGGTAACTCGACGCGCTGTGGAAAGCCGCCGAGAGATGCATACATTCCTTCCCGCCTTCCTGCCTCATCTGCTGCCTTTTGTTCGAGAGACGCCCTGCGAGGATCCTTTCCACCACCTGCTTGCCATCTTCGCGGGACGTGCTGGGACCGTGGAGAGCACGCCGAGCCGCCGTTCCTGGACGACCAAGGCAGCGCGTGGACACCAGCCTACCTGTAATTCCCCTGTGTGAGTGTGATCGGGCCCGTGTCTGGGTATTAGAATAAGACTGATTAAGTTCTGCTCTGTGTCTGCTTTCTACCAAATTGTACATAAGTGTAAATAATAATTAAATACTGTTATTCCTTTGTTCGACCGTCACGTGTTTTCCATCATTGACTAAGCGTGGTACGAATAGAACCACTCTAATCGGATTCCAATACTAGAAAACTGCATGGACCACGTGGTACGCAATCCGCTCGGTGTACTCAAATTGCACGTGGCTCGTGCGAGGCTTGCTTCCCCGCTTCCGTGGTGGCGCAGGTATTTAGGTATGTGCGAGACTTGGTCCTGAAACCCTACCTTGCATTTGCCCGGAAGGGGCGTTTCAAGTCTCGGTTACACCGGCTCAGAAAGAACAAGGGGCTTAATCTCCCCTTGGTAAGGGTAGGAAGGGCGGCGGAAAACTGTAACAATTGGTGTCAGAAGTGGGATTTGGAACCCCGGACAAAATTTTTGGACACCAAAATTCTCCAAATTACGAGCGACCGAAATTTAGTTTTTAAATCCAAAATTTTATATTCGTACCATAGCAAGCCAAGACGGTCGAATGCCGGTGGGGGTAGAAGACGAGGTAGAGGTAGAATTGTTGACCCAGGACCCACAGGAAGAGCTGGTAGACGAAGGAAGAATTGATGAGGGGGCGGTAGCTGGTGAAGAAAATGGCGGCGCCTTGCACGTGGTGGCGGCAGCCGAGCCCGCGGTGCCGAGGAAGTGGGGTCTTTTTATGATTCAACTCGCGGCGAGCTTCGAGGAAGTGAAGGATGGCATGAAAAAAATTAATGGGGCAATGAATGCCCAAAAGGACGAAATGAAGGCTCAGGGTGAGTGATTGGAAAAATAAATGAAAGAAATGGAAAACAAAATGGACGCCCAAGGTGACAAATCCACCCGGGAATTGGAAAAATTTAGGGTGGCGTCGAAGAAGGATATTTAAAAAAGCAGGGAAGGACATTGGGCGCAGGTTGGGCGAGGAGGTCGCATTGGGACACGACGAGGTGACGCGGTGTGAGGAGCGCGTGGAGAGCGAGCTTGGGCAGAGCGCAGCTAAGTTGACCGGGGGTATAGAAATTGCGACGCCGGGTGTAGAAAAACCGGCGATCGTCAAATTGGATAACGAAATGTCGGGAGCGCCGGGGAAGGTCGAATTGGAAGACGAAATTTCATGCACGCCGGCAGTCGTCGAGCTAGAAAAAGAAATAATTGGGGCTGAAGAGACGGCAGAATCAGAAATTAAATCGCGGAAAGAGGTAATGGGATGCGCACAAAGTCTGTATTTGCACCGTGATGTCGGGCTTGCTAACTCAATAAAAAGTTTGCAGGTGCTGGCGAAGAAGCCGGAAAAGGAGGTCCCCAAGGTGAGTAGAATTAATGGTGCGAATGTGTTTGGCGCGAAAAGGTTTTTGGCGCGCTTGGGACATAACGAAACCCGGGCGGTCGTGGAAGGTCCATTGTGTGGTGTACGAGGGCGACTGGTGCGGCATGGTGTGCGTGTGAGAGAAAAGTGTGCACCGGAGCGCGGGTGCGAGAGAGAAAAGTGTGCGCCAGAGTGTGTGGTAACGAGAGAGTGTGCACGAGAAGAGTGCGTGGAGAAAAAGTGTGCGATGATTGGGTGTGTACCAGGAGTGTGCACACCCGTGGGTGTTACAGAGGATGTGGAGGGAGAGTGTGTAACAGAATGTATGGGAGGCACAGGGATGCCTAGGTGTGCAGGTGTGAGTACGGTGTGCGAGTGAGAATGCACACCTGAATGCGTAGAAGAAGAGTGCGTACTGAAGTGTGTGAGGGGCGTGAGTGTGCCCAGGTGTGTGCAGGTGCGAGTGCGGAGAGGGTCCGCGTTTGGGAATAAGAATAAGACTGCTTGAGTTCTGCTCTGTGTCTGCTTTCTACCAAATTGTACATAAGTGTAAATAATAATTAATCCTGTTATTCCTTTATTCGACCGTCTCGTGTTTTCCATCATTGACTAAGCGTGGTACGAATAGAACCGCTCTAATCGGGTTCCAATACTAGAAAACTGCATGGACCACGTGCTACGCAATCCGCTCGGTGTACTCAAATTACACGTGGCTCGTGCGAGGCTTGCTTCCCCGCTTCCGTGGCGGCGCAGGTATTTAGGTACGTGCGAGACTTGGTCCCGAAACCCTACCTTACGTTTGCCCGGAAGGGGCGTTTCAAGTCTTGGTTACGCCGGCCCAGAAAGAACGAGGGGCTTAATCTCCCCTTGGTAAGGGTAGGAAGGGCGGCGAAAACCGTAACAATATTTTTGAATAATGATCGAATATTTAGAGATTGTCATGTGTGCATGTGGAAGGTTGTACTGGCTAAAATGAGAAAATGGGATGGCCATGGAAGAATATGCCACACTTTCTTATCGACATTCTCCTTGGAGGTCTGTTTGGCTACAAGGAAACGGTACTTGGCCACTTGTTGGAATCTGGGAGTAACTCCTATGGGAATGGCAACTCGTGTGCTTGCACAAGCATCTGCTCCATCAAGCGCCTGATTCTTCTAAACGGTGGGCTTGGCCATCGTGCAGAATGTAAGCCCTTCTCATCCCGATTTAAATGGTTCCAACGATTCCAGTGACACGAAGGCTGTTGAGGACAATGTTGTGGAAATCTGGCTCGACATGTCTCGGCACATATGGAGGTATAACTGTCTTCGTCCGTGTATGTGCATGAGAAACACGTCGCGACCTTTTCTTCTTCATCGTGTCCCCCTAAAGGTAAATTATCTCTAAAATCCTTGATAATTACCGACCTTATTTAAATGTGCTGCGTGACATAATTTAATTTCTTTCTTTTTTTTAATACAAAAATTGAATCTATATATTTTATCTGGAAAAAATACCTGCTCCCCTAAAAGCATCATGAGCATAAAAGCAACTCTAAAGATTGTGCTTTTGTGAAATTGATTTCTGGGTGGTCAAAACCTGAAATTGTTTCACTTAGCTGGAGCCATCAAGGTTATTTCACATGTTTGAAAAAGAGTTGTGACCCACATTTTGAGAAATTACCAGTTTTAAAGCCGAAATCAGTTTTCCTTTCCTTTTTATTGACGACTAGCTAGTGTAACCGGTGTTGCCTGGGTGACAAATAACATTAACAAATTTGAAATGCGGGCAAATATAATTGTAAAGCAATTGCATCCAAACCAGAATCCATCATAAATATCAAATCATAGTAATTTTAGACATCTTTGTGACCACAGTATGTTATTGCAGTGAAGAATAAGCACATCTGCTCAATGAAAAATTTGACTTCAAGTTCTCAACTCTCCCACCCCCTTTACAAACACCAAGCAATCACCATCCCCTCCAAACCCTAAGGTGTTAGTTCCCTCCCCACGCCAAGCCTTCAACCCCCCCCCCCCCCCCCCCCCCACTCCTGAAACTCCCCTCTCCCCACAGAAAGTCATAATCCCCCCCCCCCCAAAACCTCAACCTCTCCTTCCCAACTCTGTCCCATATATATTTGCTCTCACCAGATGCCCTAACCCGAATCCACAACCTCCCCCTCCCCAACCTAAGGGGCAAATCACCCACTCCCCTCATCACAATTCCTCAACCCCCTCTCCCACATACGCAGCCTTCACCACCTTCCCCTACCCAAGCCTCAACCTCCCCCTCCCCAACCTAAGGGGCAAATCACCCATTCCCCTCATCACAATTCCTCAACCCCCTCTCCCACATACACAGCCTTCACCACCTTCCCCTACCCAAGCCTCTCCTCCCCCTCGCAAATCTGTCCCACCTTTGCTACCACCTCAAACCTCAACTCTTCCCTCCCCTCATCACCCTCCCCTCGCTCATAAAAGCAAGCGGGCATTCTCACATCAAAACGGCGGAATGTTTAATGCTTTTCCCACACCAGAATCAATGCTATCAGCGACTTCACAGAAAGCGCAATTGAAACAACTTCTCCAAACCACGACCACAACAGACAAGGCCCATCACGGTCCCATGTCCAACACGCATCCCACGACATGTGCGGAAACCACGTGGAATTGCAACTGTCAAGTGACCGTGAGACCCAACACCAACTATCTTCTTCCTGATGCATTATATCAGGTAAATATCATCTGCACACACCATTATATCAGGTAAAACATTATATCAGGTAATCGTTAAAAAGTAAATAATGACGCTTTGATGAAGATCAATTCGGCCATCTGAGAAAAATGGCGACACACAGACAAACATCTCTCTAATAGTCTCACATCGATAATTAATCGATGTTACACTGCTTATTTAACTTTATTGGATGGCGAGGCAACCAAGTGATATGAAAGAAATTTTGTTTGTTCGAAAAATGTCGAGTTTATTCGTCGTATTTTTTCTTGACAACACAGTTTTATAGTTTCTGAGTCGCTGCTTTGAGCCTGTTAGTCCGGTTCACGATGTATTTTTGTTCAAAATTTATGGAGATTAGCAAACCAGTGCATTTTTGGAAAGCTTATGGCATCAGGAATCTGAAAATCAATGTTTACATTTGCGCAGATGCCTGCATAGCCGCCATTTTGGATTTTCAAAATGGCCGCCATAAAATAAGAATTTCTGAATATCTCAGCTTGTAATTGACATAGAAACTTCATTCTAAATGCTAATCCTATGTTTCCAGGCCCAAGGAATCCACAAAGCTTATTTCAAATTAGTGATTATGAACACCAAAAGCCAAGAAAAGAAGAAGTTTGTGAAATTGTGTTTGTATTTTCATGACAAAATGCACTCTCAAATTGTTGGTAGTGACAACAGCATACGTATAGACGTATTTTCTATCTCAGTTTGACACATCATCATCACTCTCAGTGTCATATTCAACATTACGGTCTGCATCGTTTTCGCATTCTGTGCCGCACAAGCATAGTTCTTCTGGCGGAAGTTGCAACAGTGTTTATAAATCCTGATGCTTCAATAATTTTGCAGTATTTTAGCAGCAGTTTTGCAATATTTAATTTAATACTGTAAAAATTTATGTTAACACAACTAGAACACAATTATCTCTGTGTTGGTTAATATAGCGATGGCTCTCTTTATTTTCGTTGCCTGAGTCATCATGAGTGAAGACCCAGGAACCAGCAAGTTTAGTTCCGTCAAGTCGTCCATGGACACAGTAGACTGGAAGCAGTGCATTCTTTGTCAGGAGTCCACTGCCAGCAAAGGCATACTTGTTCAATATCCCAGAACAGATTCATACCAGAAACTACTCGATGTAGTGGAAGAAAAAGCCAGCTTACAGGATGGAAAATATATTGACATCCAAAGACGCCTCAAAGACTTTCCCAAAGAAATATTGATTGAAAGGAAACCCGTGTGGCATCGGAGTTGTTATTCTGATGCCACAAATCAAATATCCATACAGAGAGCGAGAGACCGCTTGCAGCATGCCATGTCTACAAGAACCTATGCTGTGAAAAAACGTGGGCATAAAATAACAAGCTCTGAAATGGAGCAATCAGCAACCCCAGGCACCTCAGCACCTTTCACTAGATCTGCGACAGAACCGTTGACAAGGGATCACTGCTTCTTATGTCAAGAAGATGATGCCCAGCATCTCTTCACCGTACGAACTGGAAACGCGGGGAAAGCAATTAATTGGACGAGCTGTGGAAATTTCTCAAGATCCAGTATTGATGACAAGACTACGTAACGCACTCTCACCAAGTGATGCCCATGCGATAGATGTAAGATACCACAAACCATGCTGGACACGACATGTGTTCCATGTCCTGAGGGATGATGATTGATGCCAGCAACCGGGCCAAGTCTACAAAGACAGACCTACCAATGGAAGTACCATGCTTCATTGAGCTGATAAGTCTCATTGAATATAAAACACAAAATGAGGCTCATCTACCAATGGATGCCATCGAAAAAAACCGACATATCTATGCTTGGTGGTAGTGATGAGGCACAGAAGCACACTCTGACACTGACACGACAGTGGCTAAAGCACAAAATTATTGCAGAGTTACCAAGTGTGAAGTCAGTGAGGCAGAAATACAGAAGAAAACCATCTGTTCTTTACTGTCCTGAAGCCTGCCAAGAAGATATGGTCTACACTTCCTTTATGCAAGATGCCATAAGTGAAATGTACAACACAATGATGATATACAAGACAGCTAAGCTAATACGCAACAGCATTGCCAATTTCGCTGAGGAGAAGGAAACGCACACAGTATCCAGCACAAGAGAGGATGTCCTGACCGAGCTGTACAGCCTTATACGGTGGATTTTGGTGGGATCTGAGGAGGAGTTGCAAACGGGGATGAGGAGCAGGACTGTTAACAGGTCAGCATTGACCATAAGTCAGAATATCATGTATGCTTTCAAAACCAGGTGACAATTGCACCACATGCCCAAGAAAGCCACTGACACATTCCGGACACCGCACACACGATAAAACCCACAAGTTGTAGGGTTGGCACTCACTGTACATCATGACTCCAGGAACAAGGCGCTGATGAACCTCCTCCATGTACAGAACTACTGCGTATCACACAGCCGTGCCTTGCTCCTAGAAACAGCAATTGCCAATGCTGTTGTGGAAAACACAACACAATTTGATGGATTGTATGCACCACCTTTCCTCAAGAAAGGTACATTTGTCTTCTTCGCTGTTGATAATAAAGCTTTTACAGAGGACACTGTAGATGGTAAAGGCACCATACATGGCACAATGACCGCATTGTACCAGAAGGCATATGCGCCTGGAGAATCAATCGCACCCAATTTGGAAGTAAGGCAAAAAACCTGTCGGTTGTCCTTTATCATGTACACATCGAGCCTTGCAGTAAACCAAAACCTGGGCCAGTCAAGAGAGCAAAGGAATTCAAGGCGTGTTCCACAGGTGTTGCTGAATCCTATGAACTAACCAATCTTGGTTGGATGATTGCATCTGCTTTGTCTAGATCAACCGACAGTGAATCACAAGGCAGTATCCCAGGCTGGGCAGGCTACAAATCACTTGTGTCATCTAGTCAGTCACTGATTCAAGCCGGTGCCTTGCCTCTACTTCCAGAGGTCGCACATGAGTGGTCTACCATGCTGACTGTGATGTGGCAAGCGTCTCAGTTGAATAGCTTGGCAGTTGGTGAAAACCACCCAACTGTCATAACCTTTGACATGGCCCTGTTTGAGAATGCAGTACAGTTGCTAGATGCAAGACCTAACTTGAAAAGAGAAGTTGTTCCGAGACCTGGGGGGCTGCATGCTGTGATGGCTGCACTGAGAGCACTCGGAGCCTCAATATAAAATTCTGGCATAGATTATGCATGGATTGAGGCAGATGTATATGGGCCTGCTACCATGAGACAGATGCTCAAGTGCGGCCACTACAAGAGAGCACTCCATGCACACTTACATGGCTCTGTATGAACTTGATATAGAATAGTTCTTCACGGAGATGCCACAACTAAAATAAATCTGCTCGAAACCAGCAAATGAATTACAGGAAGCATGCACAAACACAGCTTCTGGGACAAGTGATGGAGCAGAATACATCAGAATTGCTTACACTCACCTGCTTAAAGTCTTGACCAATGAAGATGTCATTCAACAGCTGATGAAGTGGGAAGTTCAGAAATCATCCAACGCTATGTTCAAGTCATTGATGAATTACCTCCACCAGGTTGAAACCATCTTGTTCTTTTTTGAAGCATCCAGAAATGCTGATCTCGTTCTCCATCTGGAGGCTGGAGAAGCACTCAGCAAGCACTCAGCACTCAGCAGCACCAACATCACCGCTTTGCACAAAAAGGTGCAAAAACAGATCCTAGCAACTACAGACCAATCAGCCTTCTCCCAATTATCAGCAAAGTCATGGAATCCATCATTGCTTCGGATATGAAATCTTTCCTCTTCTCCAATGGCTTGACCTCTGATCATCAATTTGGTTTCAGACCTGGTCACTCTACTCTGGACATGCTGCTTCTGCTTTCTCAACAATGGATGGAGGTCCTCAATGCCAAACAGGAAATTAGAGCTGTCTCCCTTGACATATCACGTGCCTTCGATACGGTCTGGCACCCCGCTCTGCTCACCAATCTCTCCTCCTTTGGTATCCATGGAAATCTCCACACATGGCGCTGGCGGACTTCCTCTCTAGTCGTAGTCAACGTGTGGCCCTGAATGGGTTTCTCTCATCTCCTCTTCCTGTTCAGGCTGGAGTTCCCCAAGGCAGTGTTCTGGGCCCTGTGCTTTTTCTGGTCTTCATCAATGATCTCTCTGACTCTCTTGAAAATCCTCTATAACTCTTTGCTGATGACTCTACTCTCTGTCGCTCCATTCCTCATCCCTCAGACTGGGCAAACAAGTGGAACATGTGTTTCAATCCTGACAAATCTCAGTCTTACGATGTCTCTCTGAAAAGACCGACTGGACAACCCCCCCCCCCCATCCACTTTCTGAATAATCCAATTCCAAGAAGTTCTGTCACTCAAGCTTTTGGGTCTCACTATTTGCCATGATCTTTCCTGGGAAAACCACATTTCAAATCTGGCCTCCAAAGCCAGTCGCCGACTGGGCATCCTCCGTCGTGCGAAGTCCTTCCTTGGCACACCTGAGCTCCTCACCACATACAAGGCTTTCATCCGCAGCTCAATGGAATACTGCTCTCCCCTCTGGGCTGGTGCTCCTGCCTCACACCTAGCTCGTCTTCACGCTGTTGAAACCAAAGCGTTCAGAATCATTGGAATCTCCCACGATGAAGCTAACTCGGAGGGCCTTTCACTCACTCACCGCAGGCAGGTTGGTTGTCTTTCTGTCCTCTACCGACTCCTCTCTGGCCTAGCTCCCCCAGCTCTGTCTGTGCTGTGTCCCTAAATATTCCTACAGGTCGCACAAGACCTGCCAGCAACCCTCTTATTGTGAAATTGCCAAAATCAAGACTCTCTGCTCACCTTCACTCTTTCATTCCTCTTTTCTTACGCCTCTGGAACAAACTCCCTCACTCTCTTCAATCCCACTCCTCCCTGCAGGTCTTTAAAACAGCTGTTCACCACCATCTCTTATCTTCCCCCATCCAAAACCTTGATCTTTTCTACCCCGTTAATTGAATTACATGGTGGTGAGGTGTTTTAAATTAGGTGGGGTGAGGTGTTTTAAATTCTGTGGGGGTGAGGTATTTTAAATTACTTGGTGGTGATGTGTTTTAAATTAGGTGGGGTGAGGTGTTTTAAATTACGTGGGGGTGAGGTATTTTAAATAACTTGGTGGTGAGGTGTTTTAAATTAGGAACACAGGAACAAGGTGCCGTTCGTGTGATGGTGTGGTGTGGCATTTGGAAAGACCACGTCATAGAGGCCCCTTCTTGTTTGACGCCTACTTGCGTATGCTCAACAAGGAAGAATTCCTCAGTGTCTTGACCGCATATAGGGGTTTCTCAACACGGTTCCAGCAGGATGGCGCTCCTGCCCATTAGAGCATCCGTGTAAGAGAGTGGCTGAACCGGCAATTCCCTGGTCATTGGATCAGACGTCGAGGGCCTGTGGAGTGGCCGGCGAGGAGCGGCGATCTCAGCCCATTGCATTTTTTAAAATCTCTCGGGTCACTTGAAGGCGCTGGGTCTACTCGCTGCATGTGCTGCACATTTGCGGGAGCGCATGAGCGATGCATGTATCACCACCACTCCTGACACCATTCACCGTGTGACTGCTGACTGGTTCTCTGATTGTGGTAGAAAATTAATTTACAAAAACCTGGATGGATTCAACAGCGCATTGATTGAGTTATGCTACCTGCCATAAGAAGCAAGGAGAACTGATATTTCGGGCATTAACACTTCAGTGAAGGAAAAGAGCGTCTTTTCTCCGACGGAGGATTAACACCCAAAATGTCAGCTTTTGGTCCCCATGGTGTTTGGCACACTTTGATCAATGTTCTGTTAATGACATCCATTGTTCTACCAGTCCACCGACACAGATTGGCATTTGCCTGTGAGATCAAGACCAGTTATTCATTTTCCCAAAACATGACTGTTCTCCAGAAACCATACAATGTGTCCGGCACTGGATGGGCAGGCAATGATTCAGGAAAATAAACCAAACGTTTCTAAATTCAGAGGTTTGTTGGTAAGGATGTTATGGTCACGCGAATGTCCAACATTTCCCATTTTGTATGTTAGGCAGATTATGGCTGCGTTACTCAAACCTCAAGCAAAATAACAGCTTCATATGAGGGTCATTTTAAAAGTTTTGAATGAGTTCTAAACATGAAAATATTGTTGAATAGATATTAGCTGTCTTTCGTTTTTCCCCAATAAAATAATGGCCTAAGTCTCCTTGCGCCGTGCTTTATGGGTGCAGAAATATCGTTGAACGTGTTCACAATTTGATGACGAGCGTTCAAAATGACATAGGTCAATTTTAACAAATCATGTTTATTTGATTTTAACAAAAAACCTGTCTCCTTAAGAATCCCCGAGAAGAAAATGTATTAGGCTGATACTTGAGAGTCCATGGCAGAGATTACTTTAACAAAGAAGATCAATTTGAATCGTGCAATTGAATGGCATACTGTATAGTAGACTGATGGTAATCTGCATCACTGAGATACAGGACAAAAAAAATAATTCAATTCACAAAGAAAAACATCAAAACTGTCGGTGAGAAATTTCTCACACACTACTTCAATCATTTGAATTATATTTCAGGATTTGTTACTTGTCATTCAAATTATGAACGCAAATAAAAGCCATGGAAATGGTTACGCTTTTTCAAAGAGCTGGCGAGCAATGAGCAGATGGAATATCTCATCTTTAGTGGAGATTAAATCCATCAATAATGTATTTCTGACCTTTTGTACTTTTTGCCTGCTTGTAGAGCCATTTCCTGAGCAGATAAATTGCACACATTGAAAGCAAAGAAGCACTATCGCGATGCATTGGGGGATTGGCGGACCGGAAGATGCCACTCTTTTATATAGAAATTATTTCTCTGCACGAAATCTAAAGAGGGATCTGAAAGAAGTATTCATGATCAGTAATGAGTGAGTTTCTGCTGACTTATTTGTGGGTGTACACATAAATATAGAAAGACCACCATGTATTAACGTTTCTGGAAAACCTTACCAGCTATCACAAGCAAGGGAGGATAAATATTAAGATATGTGTATTGCATTTCGACATAGCATGTACGCATATACATATATTTGGCTTTATATAATTTGCTTCACATGTTTGCTGAATGAGATTGTTGTCCTTATTGCTTTTCATATGGGTCAATGACTGGAAGGTAATTAAATTATTATGTAGGAAATTTCATTCACAGTTTTCTGACAGCTATGTTTACATTTATTCATTAGGGCTGTCAATCTGAAGGCATTGTCGTGTGCACAGGGACGATAACGCGGGCCCGCAGCGCCGGAGTAATGTGCTCAGTGAATGGCCAAACAAAAGGACACCGCATGCGAGTGGATAACGCTGCTCCTTCTCCTAATGGAATCTATATCCCGCCAGTCTCGTCAAACGACCTATTTTAACCGATTTAAGTTTACCCCTGGGATTCCGAAAGGGCTGAGATGGTTAGCGCGCTAAGAAGGTGGGAATCTGGCTGATATGTATCCATAAGAAATACCAAGAGTTTATCAACATGGGACATCACAAATGGACGATCGTGGATGAAAGGTCGACTAAAACGACTAAAAGCAAAATAAATAAATGAACGGATGTTTGGTACTACAGAACTTTAAAATACGCGGAAACATACACGACATAATAAGATTAACGGAAGCTTTTCGTGCTGTACTTCGCAAGATAAATCACAGAAAGAAAAAGAATGAAGTGAAAGAAAGTGCATAAATTAGGATGTTTATGTAAGATTGACACTGATTGATTCATCTGTCATGACATAAACGGTAATCTGAAGCACCCATTGGTTAGCTCTTGGTCATCACTATCTATGCCTCTGATTGGCTGGAGCGGAGTATATTTTAAACAGAGAGCGATGACTTGCCATTTGTGCCAACACCTTGGAGGGAGGGAGGATGGGGTTCCCCCAAAGCCGAGAAATCACCATTTACAGGCATACCATGGACAGGGGTCGGGGCTCCAATTTGTGATCTTTCCATGTTGAAAGAGAATGAGAGAATGTACAAATTCCTTTTGACGACACAATGTAGGGTCCGTGTAATGGATGAAGGTTGCTTCTAACATATGTAGATGTAACATATTGCGACCTCGGCTCAATATCTTGAACATATCTGCATTGTACTGGTCTGCACAATCGGGGTTGGCATCCAAGTGCTATGCAATGGCAGAAGAAGAAGAAGAAGAAGAAATGGTCGATGGTCCTTGAACGTTCTTTCATGCTCGTACCTGTTGAGTCCACACTCCCAAGTTCTTTCCTCAAATCACCAAGGGGACATGTTGTTTGATACAATCAGCCAACCTTTGGGTAGTACGGCCCACGTACTGAGCTTCACATCGGCACTTAAACTCATGTATAACATTGCTGATTTGTGAGGTGAGCAGCACATCCTTGTTGACTGATGCGAGCAGACGGCGAGAGGTGAAGATTACTCAAGGTTGCACGGCCAGGTACGTGTTTGATACCGTATGTTTGATTTGTTCTTCAAACCTTCCTGATGATTGTCCTTTCCATGGCATCCTGATATATACCGGACATTTGTCAGGACCGATCTTGTGTTCCTTTGTCGTGTTGAGAAACTTGGGCACATATCTCTTAATCATATACCCCGGATAACCATTGTCACCGAGTATATTCATGATATTGTCCATTTCAGCAGGTAGATGACAAGGTGACCAAATCCTCCGAGCTCTGCTCACAAGGATGCTCATCAAGACAATTTTGTATCTCGTGGAGCTGTAGGAATCCCAACGAGGATACTGCCGAGTGAAAGTATGCTTCCTGTAGATGGATGTAGTGAAATTGTGTGTGGATCTTTTTACTGCACACAGTTTGAACCATCGGGTCTGTGCCGCATAATTCTCTTGGGAAAGTCATGGACCTCTGAAACTTCATCCACAGTTTGATGGAGCACCCTGCTTTCCCTCTGATTGGCACCCCTGCTTCACACCTTGCTCAGTTTGATGCCATGTAAGCACCAGCCTCCAAGATCATTGGCATCTCCCAGTATTAAGCTGAATCTCTGAGCCTATCACTTTCAGAGTGTAGACAGGTCGGTGGTCTCTCCCTCTTCTACTGCCTCCTTTCTGGTCTTGAAACCTCTGCCCTTTCCATGCTCTGCCACCATCGCTTCCCGCTACCCTTATCCCCCTTCTCCCGCCCCCAGGTTTCTGCGCGCCGCCAGTCACCGGCAAAGACCAAGCAGCTGTGCCCTTTCTGGTCGCTCAACCAGCTTCATTTGTGCAGCAGATTGGATAAAAAGCTGCCGCTATTCTGGCCTAATGACCCGCAGCTGTGGTTTACGTAAGTTGAAGCCCAATTCGATACCTGGAACATCACTACTGAGTTAACGCCGTTCAAATACATTGTTGGCTCCTTTTTACTAGAGTATGCCACTAAAGTATGAAATATTTTACTACAACCTCCAACAAACTACCCATACACACAACTTTGAAGGCCATGCTCATAAAGCGCACCCTCCAACCGAGGATTTAGGAGGCTGAAGACCCACACAACTATTGCGTCATATGCAGCAGCTTCTCGGTGACCGCCATGCCACCTTCGACACGTTACTCCTTCGTGAGTTGTTCTTACAATATTTATCATCGCATGTCTGCAAGATATCACATGGGGTGTGGTCTGGCAAACGAGGGGTCCAGGGCATATTGGGTGAACCGCAACCCATCCACAGGTCCGGAAAAGTCTTGTTGAGCCATCTGCAGATGGGGAAACCCCAGTGGGAACACGCAATTTCTTCTGGTGGGGCTTTCTTAAGGGAGCATTCAACTCAACCAGCGAACATTCAAGACCTGTAAGAGCGGATTCAAACAGCTTTTGGAGAAATTACGGTTAAAATGCAACAGAAAATGGTCTTGGAGTATTGCGAATGGATGTGCACACTGCTTGAAAATGATGGAAACACGTCGAAATTCATAACTAATTGTGTACACCTCTGAATTAAATAATTTTTTAACCACAAAAAACTTTTATATATATATATATATATATATATATATATAATATGTACCTACTGTATATCCTGTAAATATTTTGTTCGATTTCGTTTCTTAACAACAAAATTATAGGTGTTCAGAACAGGGAATAGATCAATGGCTCACCCTGTACAATGCAGTACCTCCTGTTGACAATAACCCAGAATGACAATTGATTGGCCCAATTACATTAGTAATCTTACAGGAAACAAGAATATACAGTAATAGTGCATTATGATATGTAAGAAAAATGGCTGGTGCTCGATTTTTGTGCCAAAAGTGATTTTTTTTGCAGTTTTGTCAACTTTAGGGGGTAAATTAAAAGGAAAATTAGGGGTTGAATTTTTTCGCGAACTTTTCGGGTATTTTGGGGGGCCTTTTAGGGGGGGTGACCCCCAAAAATTGCACAATCTATATCTCGGCTCCTAGACATGCTAGATTCATGATCTTCGTGTCTAGGATAGGGTTTCTGGGGGCGCTGAGTTCAATTATGTTGTTTATGAGGTGATCTGAGGTCAAGGTCATAGGCTCAAGGTCACCACAGGTCACAAATGGCTCCAAAAGGTAAAATTAGCCAAAATAACAATTATATCGTATAGTACCACTTTATATAGGTTTTATTGGGTGAGGAATTCAGATGCCACAGATTTTTTTTTTTTTTTTTTTTTTTTTGTATACAAGATCGAGGCTCGTGAAAGAGCGAACATTAATCACACAGAAAGACAAACAGACACACAAAACAAACAAGTCAAGTGAATCCACTTGGATTCCGCCCAGGTTGGCACATGGAAATTATGATGTAGCATAATTATCATCTCGGGTCAAGATTTGAAATTATGCCATGGTTTTTGTAAAATTGCTACTAGTATTCACATTATGTACTTTCACCAAAACATACATCATCATAGAAACATACATAGAATTTGGGTCCTCTGGGTCATTTGGGTCCTCTGGGTCATTTGGGTCCTCTGGGTCATTTGGGTCCTCTGGGTCATTTGGGTCCTCTGGGTCATTTGGGTCCTCTGGGTCATTTGGGTCATTTGGGTCCTCTGGGTCATTTGGGTCCTCTGGGTCATTTGGGTCCTCTGGGTCATTTGGGTCCTCTGGGTCATTTGGGTCCTCTGGGTCATTTGGGTCCTCTGGGTCATTTGGGTCCTCTGGGTCATTTGGGTCCTCTGGGTCATTTGGGTCCTCTGGGTCATTTGGGTCCTCTGGGTCCTCTGGGTCATTTGGGTCCTCTGGGTCCTCTGGGTCATTTGGGTCCTCTGGGTCCTCTGGGTCATTTGGGTCCTCTGGGTCCTCTGGGTCATTTGGGTCCTCTGGGTCATTTGGGTCCTCTGGGTCATTTGGGTCCTCTGGGTCATTTGGGTCCTCTGGGTCATTTGGGTCCTCTGGGTCATTTGGGTCCTCTGGCTCATTTGGGTCCTCTGGGTCATTTGGGTCCTCTGGGTCATTTGGGTCCTCTGGGTCATTTGGGTCCTCTGGGTCATTTGGGTCCTCTGGGTCATTTGGGTCCTCTGGGTCATTTGGGTCCTCTGGGTCATTTGGGTCCTCTGGGTCATTTGGGTCCTCTGGGTCATTTGGGTCCTCTGGGTCATTTGGGTCCTCTGGGTCATTTGGGTCCTCTGGGTCATTTGGGTCCTCTGGGTCATTTGGGTCCTCTGGGTCCTCTGGGTCATTTGGGTCCTCTGGGTCATTTGGGTCCTCTGGGTCATTTGGGTCCTCTGGGTCCTCTGGGTCCTCTGGGTCCTCTGGGTCATTTGGGTCCTCTGGGTCATTTGGGTCCTCTGGGTCATTTGGGTCCTCTGGGTCATTTGGGTCCTCTGGGTCATTTGGGTCCTCTGGGTCCTCTGGGTCCTCTGGGTCATTTGGGTCCTCTGGGTCATTTGGGTCCTCTGGGTCATTTGGGTCCTCTGGGTCATTTGGGTCCTCTGGGTCATTTGGGTCCTCTGGGTCATTTGGGTCCTCTGGGTCATTTGGGTCCTCTGGGTCATTTGGGTCCTCTGGGTCATTTGGGTCCTCTGGGTCATTTGGGTCCTCTGGGTCATTTGGGTCCTCTGGGTCATTTGGGTCCTCTGGGTCATTTGGGTCCTCTGGGTCATTTGGGTCCTCTGGGTCATTTGGGTCCTCTGGGTCATTTGGGTCCTCTGGGTCATTTGGGTCCTCTGGGTCATTTGGGTCCTCTGGGTCATTTGGGTCCTCTGGGTCATTTGGGTCCTCTGGGTCATTTGGGTCCTCTGGGTCATTTGGGTCCTCTGGGTCATTTGGGTCCTCTGGGTCATTTGGGTCCTCTGGGTCATTTGGGTCCTCTGGGTCATTTGGGTCCTCTGGGTCATTTGGGTCCTCTGGGTCATTTGGGTCCTCTGGGTCATTTGGGTCCTCTGGGTCATTTGGGTCCTCTGGGTCATTTGGGTCCTCTGGGTCATTTGGGTCCTCTGGGTCATTTGGGTCCTCTGGGTCATTTGGGTCCTCTGGGTCATTTGGGTCCTCTGGGTCATTTGGGTCCTCTGGGTCATTTGGGTCCTCTGGGTCATTTGGGTCCTCTGGGTCATTTGGGTCCTCTGGGTCATTTGGGTCCTCTGGGTCATTTGGGTCCTCTGGGTCCTCTGGGTCCTCTGGGTCATTTGGGTCCTCTGGGTCATTTGGGTCCTCTGGGTCATTTGGGTCCTCTGGGTCATTTGGGTCCTCTGGGTCATTTGGGTCCTCTGGGTCATTTGGGTCCTCTGGGTCATTTGGGTCCTCTGGGTCATTTGGGTCCTCTGGGTCATTTGGGTCCTCTGGGTCATTTGGGTCCTCTGGGTCATTTGGGTCCTCTGGGTCATTTGGGTCCTCTGGGTCATTTGGGTCCTCTGGGTCATTTGGGTCCTCTGGGTCATTTGGGTCCTCTGGGTCATTTGGGTCATTTGGGTCTTCTGGGTCATTTGGGTCCTCTGGGTCATTTGGGTCCTCTGGGTCATTTGGGTCCTCTGGGTCCTCTGGGTCATTTGGGTCATTTGGGTCCTCTGGGTCATTTGGGTCATTTGGGTCCTCTGGGTCATTTGGGTCATCTGGGTCATTTGGGTCCTCTGGGTCATTTGGGTCATTTGGGTCCTCTGGGTCATTTGGGTCCTCTGGGTCATTTGGGTCCTCTGGGTCATTTGGGTCCTCTGGGTCATTTGGGTCATTTGGGTCCTCTGGGTCATTTGGGTCCTCTGGGTCATTTGGGTCCTCTGGGTCATTTGGGTCCTCTGGGTCATTTGGGTCCTCTGGGTCATTTGGGTCCTATATTCCTATCCTATAACATATATATCTCCTATAACCTATCCTATAAATATAGATTTGATGACGTCATGTTTACACATCTGAGCGACAGAAATGAGCGACAGAAATGAGCGACAGAAACTAGCTTCACTTTTGAGCGCCCGAAATTCCCAGGCAAACGCTATAACGCACCAGGTTTACAACCTGTGCGTTAATAACATCGGGAGCGGTAGACAAGATGAGGAGAGAGGGGGAAGGACACAAACACAACATTTGAGAGCAGGGACCGAGAGACATGGAGACATCGAGAGAACTGTGGGAGGGAGAGGGCTTTGGGGGGGAGGCTTGGGAAGGGGGGGGGGGGGGTGGGAGAGGTATAAAACATATGGACACTGCCAAGACTTCCAGGAAAGAAGTTGGAATTTCAAACAAGGTGGATCTGGGGTGAATTAGTGGGGGTAGAAAAGATCAAGGTTTTGGATGGGGGAAGATAAGAGATGGTGGTGAACAGCTGTTTTGAAGGCCTGGAGGGAGGAGTGTGATTGAAGTGAGTGTGGGAGTTTGTTCCAGAGGCGGGAGAAAAGAGGAATGAAAGAGTGAAGGTGAGCAGACAGCCGAGATTTTGGCAGTTTAACCATCAGAGGGTGGCTGGCAGATCTTGTGCGACCTGTAGGAATATTTGGGGGACAGAGCACAGAGAGAGCTGGGGGAACAAGGCCGGAGAGGAGTCGGTAGAAGACAGAAAGACCACCTACCTGCCTGCGGTGAGTGAGTGAAAGGCCCTCAGAGATAGCTTCATCGCGGGAGATTCCAATGATTCTGAAAGCTTTGGATTCAACAGCGTGAAGCCGAGCCAGGTGTGAGGCAGGAGCACCAGCCCATAGGGGAGAACAGTATTCCATTGAGCTGCGGATGAAAGCCTTGTGTGTGGTGAGGAGGTCAGGTGTGCCTAGGAAGGACTTCGCACGACGGAGGATGCCCAGTCGGCGACTGGCTTTGGAGGCCAGCTTGGAAATGTGGTTTTCCCAAGAAAGATCATGGCAGATGGTGAGACCCAAAAGCTTGAGCGACAGAACTTCTTGGAGAGGATTGTTGAGAAAGTAGATGGGAGGGTTGTCCAGTCGATCTTTTCGGAGAGACATAGTAAGAGTGTGAGATTTGTCAGGATTGAAAGACATGTTCCACATGTTTGACCAGTCTGTGATTTTGTCCAGGTCTTCAGAGAGTGAGGAGGCTGCAGACTGCCGATCTGAGGGAAGAGGAATGGAGCGGCAGAGAGTGGAGTCATCAGCAAAGAGATACAGAGGATTTTCCAGAGAGTCGGAGGGATCATTGATAAAGACCAGAAAAAGCACAGGGCCCAGCACACTGCCTTGGGGAACTCCAGCCTGAACGGGAAGGGGAGATGAGAGAAATCCATTCAGGGCCACACGTTGACTACGACCAGAGAGGAAGTCCGCAAGCCATGCATGGAGATTTCCATGGATACCATAGGAGGAGAGTTTGGTGAGCAGAGCTGGGTGCCAGACCGTATCGAAGGCACGTGATATGTCAAGGGAGACAGCTCTGATTTCCTGTTTGGCATTGAGGACCTCCATCCATTGTTGAGACAGCAGAAGCAGCATGTCCAGAGTAGAGTGACCTGGTCTGAAACCAAATTGATGATCAGAGATCAAGCCATTGGAGAAGAGGAAAGATTTCATATCCGAAGCAATGATGGATTCCATGACTTTGCTGATAATTGGGAGCAGGCTGATTGGTCTGTAGTTGCAAGGATCTGTTTTTGCACCTTTTTGTGTAAAGCGGTAATGTTTGCTGATTTCCAGGATGCTGGCAGATGACCTTGAGCAAAGGATAGGGTGAAAAGAACAGAGAGAGGGTGAGATGGAGCGGCAGAGCAGGATTTTAGGACCCGTGGGCTGATGCCATCTGGTCCAGTTGCAGAATCAGAGTCGAGGTTTGACAAAAACTCCTCCACCTTGTCAGGAGAGAAGGTCACAGAGTCCAGGAGCAGTTTGGTTCGACTGGGAAAGGTGGGAACAGAGAGAGATGGGTTTGGGACTAAGGATTTTGAGGCAAACACAGAGTTGAGGCATTCGGCTTTGTCACGTGCGATGTCAACTGTGTGGCCATTTGAGGTAAGGGAGGGGATGGAGGGGGAACAAACACCAGAAACGGATTTGACCAGACGCCACCAGGATTTGGAGGAAGGAGACAGGTTTGAGAGTTCATTCTTGAGTGAGGAGAGATAGTGCTTCCTGGCACTCCTGAGGGTAGACACACACTTGTTCCGAGCTTGGTGGAAGGAACTGAGATTTCCTTCAGTTGGATTAGCCTTCCAAGAAGCAAAGGCAAGTTGTTTCAGGGCAACTGCCTCACCACAAGATTCAGTGTACCATGGACGGGAGGAAGGGTAAGACAACTGAAGGCGAGATGGGATAAATCTGTGCATGAGAGAGATCAGTTTGCTTTGGAAGAATTCCCAGGAAGAATTGATGTCAGAGGCAGTGGAGATGGGAGACCAATCCAGACGATTGATAGCTGCTTGAAGACCGTCCCAGTCGGCCTGAGTGAAATGCCAGACTCGTCGACGCTGAGGAGGCTCTCTGAGAATGGCCAGAGAGATGTCCACTTTGACAAGCACATGATCAGAAGAACCGATTGGAGCAGAAGAAGAGCAGCAGACATTAGCAGGGAAGTTAGTCATAACCAAGTCTAGAAGAGAAGATACTCCATTGGCTGAGATCCGGGTCGGGAAATTGACAGATTGTGTCAATCCCAGTGAGTCACAGAAGTCCTTTGCTGAGGTGCCATGACTGGTGAGAGAGGAACCCACACCCAACCAGGTGGCATGATGACAATTGAAGTCACCACATATGAGGAAGAGAGAGTTGGGATGAGTGGATAGAAGTTGGTCCATGTTGTCAGACAGTGAAATGTAGATGGAGTCATCACTGTTTGGGGGACGGTACAGAACACATATGAACAAAAGGTGGGAGCGGAGAGGAAGCCATAGCCAGAGGTACTCCTGGGGGTGAGGAGGAGAGAGGGCAGTGCAAGGAGAGTGAGGAAGAGAGTTTTTGATAAAGATAGCCACCCCACCACCAGGCCGAGGCTCAGGTCTATCATACCGGAGGAGGGAGTAACCAGGAAGAGATATTAAGGAATCAGAGACATCTTGAAGGAGGAAAGTCTCTGTTAAGCAGATCAAGTCTGGATTGTCAGAAGCAACCTGTATGGAGAGATCAGTCAGGTTTGAGCGAAGGCCCCGGATGTTTGAGGTCCATACCGTTAATGAAGAGAGAGGGGGAGCATCGGGTACAGGACAGGGGAGGGGAGGAGTAGGGTAAGATGAAGGATGAGAGGGGGAGGTAGGGAGAGCAGTTGTTAGTGTGTCAGCGATTGCAGAAGAGTTCCAAGAAAGGGAAGGATGAGGAGGATGAAAGGTTTGAAGGTGAAGGGATGAGGCACAGAGAGGGGTTGTTTGAGGGGGGGCAGAGGAAAGAAGAAGGTTGGGGGGGGGGGGGGTGGAGGTATGAGATAGAAGGGAGACGAAGTGGGGAGGAGGCAGCTTTGAGGAGGAGGGGGGAGGAGGGAGAATTGGAGAGGAATGGTATGGGGGGAGATTTGAATGGGAGGGGTTGGGGGGGAGTTTTGAAGGGGAGGAGTGAGGGGGGAGTTTAGGAGGGGAAGGGCAAGGGGGGAGTTCAGGAGTGGAAGGGCAAGGGGGGAGTTCAGGAGTGGAGGGGTAGGGGGGGAGTTTAAGAGTGGCGGGGCAAGGGGGGAGTTTAGGAGTGTAGGTGCAAGGGGAGGGATTTGGATGGGAGGGGCAAGAGGGGAGTTTAGAAAGTGGATGATTAATGAAAGACGAACATTGAAAACAAATTGGGTTTGTTGTGATTTTCAAGTTAGCAATCCGGTTCAGAATGATGGAGGAGGGATGGAATGAATGTGAATTTAGACCATGTAGTGAGGGAGACGTATAAGATATTGAATTTCTTTTTTTTGAGGTGGAATGAGTTGGAGAGGAAATTGAGAAAAGCCTTTTAAATAGGAAGAAAAACAGCGTGTTGTAAAATACCACTGAGTAAAACACTGAAGGGGAAAGGTTATACATATTTAAATAATATTTAAACAGAACCGTGAACAATCTTATGTGCACAAAAATACCAACGGGGGGGGAGAGCCGAGAGGGACCACCACGAGTCACGTGAAGGGCAAACGGTGGATGGCAAGGAGTTAATGGGGGCGGGGCAAACAGCACACCTGGACAGAAAATACAGGATGAGTCAACAGTACACGTGGAGAAAGGAAAATAAATGTTTTTGGTTTTTTTTTTTTTTGTTTGGTTTTTGGGGGTGGGGGAGGTGGGGATTTAGAACGTTAGACAGAGTATTATGTTCGGGGTAGAAGGGAAAAAAAACTAAGAGCCAAGCAAAACACGATTAAGATAACAAACACCGACGGGGGTACAACTACAAGGCCGCACACGAGGAGCAGAACACGATTAAATAATTACAAGTTACAGGAAATTCAAACCAAAAGTAACTATAATCAAAACAATAACGCATGGACGATAAAATAACGAGTTGAAATTTGACAATCTATCTGGGGAAATGGGGGAGAAACACGTGGTCGAAGAACGAACGAACGAACGAATAAGAATGAATAAACGAATGAGAACAGAGAAGGAAATGTTTTTTTTTTGGATTTTTTTGAGTTGTGATTTACACAAGGAAGAGGGCTATGGGGTGAAAAGATTGGGAAAACGGAGAACGAAAGTTATTGGATCACAAAAACACGGACCGCTGAGAGAAAAACAAAGCCTCAAGGTTGTACAGTGTTCACTGTACAACTACAAGGCCTCAAAACACGACCCGAATTAACACGATTTTCAATACAGGTATGAAAGATTTGCACCGAAAATCTTCGTCGGGAGACAATATATACACCATAAAATAAATAGTTATAACGAAAATACAAATGGGAACAATTACTTAACTTCGATTTCGATGGATAGCATGGAGAGCTGAGAATAAACGAACCCTCGCCAGCAAGACCGGAAACGGAAGATGCTGCAGATGTTGGAGATTCCAGAGATGCTGCAGATGTTGGAGATTCCAGAGATGCTGCAGATGTTGGAGATTCCAGAGATGCTGCAGATGTTGGAGATTCCAGAGCTGCTGCAGATGTTGGAGATTCCAGATATGTTGCAGATGTTGGAGATGTCAGTGATGCTGCAGATGTTGGAGACAAAACCGAGATGATTTTAGAAGTAACAGAAAGAAAGGGGAAGAAAAGATTGAAGAAAGAAGACGTGATGCCAACTTGGGCAGCCACGCAGCACCTCCTCATAAAAAATCAGAATTGCTACCAGCTACCGACAAAAACCAATGTGGAAGTTGTGGCACCGCTGTTTCGAACATCACCCACTGATTATGGTACTCTTTACAATGTTCTTTGTTTGGCACAAGACATATCGGCGGTGGTTGTTGGTCCTGAAAGAAGAACTCTGATCACTCTTGATCTCGACCTCTATCAAAGGGCACTTCAGCTGAAGGAGTCTGTCAAGAACAAGAACTGGGTCCTGAGGGCTGGACTTCTCCACGTCATTTTTGCTGTACTTCATGGACTTGGCAAAACATCAGAGGGGAGTGGCCAAGACACCGTAGCAGTAGACGCAGGTATCTATTCTTCAGCAGCGCTGAGAGGGATATACAGCGGCAAGAGCTACAAGCGAGGTGTGGAATACCACATCATGAATGCTCTCGCCATCCTCATGCTTAAACTGGACGTCGTCATCGGAGAACTACCTCCAAGTGCGCTCAAGGGACTGTGTGTAGCATTGCGTAGAACCCTCCATGAGCGTGACCCAGAAATGGTATCCATCCACGAAGACCTAGGGAGCTACTATTCAGAAAATATCCAACAGGAAGAGGCTTCAATTGGAGGTGGGGAGATGAGTCAGTTCTTTGACAATTACCTCGAGCAGGTTGAGGCTCTTCTCAAAATCATTGCAGCGGCGAGGTCGAGACACTGCGAAGGCTGCCTGGCTGCTATTGAGAAAAACACAAAATACTTCCATTTCCATGGCCTGATCAACTACGCAAGACTAATGCCTCCACATTTGGCCCAGATGTATCAGCTGAAAGACGATGATCCTACAACATGGGAAGCCCTCAAGAATGGTGACTTTGTTGTGACCAAGTCTATGCAGGCATTCTGCAACCTCTTCAAAGACCAAGGGTTGGAGCAGGAGATCAAACTTCTCAAGAAGCATGGTGCACTGCCTGGCATCACACAGGACGAAACTGCTCTCGACAGGTTTGTCACTACAATGCCTCACCTTGCGCGGTTGGTGCAGAAATATCTCCAGCCCTTCCCGAAGACTTCAGCAGCAGAGGAGAAGAAGAAGGAGCACTACCAGCTGGCAGGAGATAAATGTATCAGGTCAAGCCAGAACGTTCTCAAACTGAGGGACAGTGTCATCCTCCACTGTGAGGGAAACCCTTACACAGTGAGCACGCCTCTCGAGAACATTTTCTCCTCAGCCGTTATCCCGGAGAAAGCCAAGTATGACATCCTCAACTATCCGACTCTGGGGCAAGAGCTCTATAAGACGTTTGTGGAGGAGCGGCTCCTACCAACATCCAAACTATCAATTTGGGATCGAATGACCAGGCCAAGGTATAAGACTTTCAGCAACTGGAGGCCGAAGAGTAAGGTGAAGATTGGTGACTAGGTCATCAAACTACGGGAGGATCGGGAGCTCCTTGGGAGATGCCTAATAATCAGTCAGTCAAGGCCGTTGCTCCTACCAAAACTCGAGGAGACAATTGGAACCTACGAGATGTCAGTGATGCCCCGTTCTATGTTTGCCTCTGATGGGACACTCCTCCTGCCAGTTGACAAGGCCAGCCTCATGCATGCCATTGAGGCGCAGCCCTCTCAACCGCCCCCTCCAGATCCAGTTCAGCATCCCACAGCATCTACTTATATCCTGGATGTAATGGCCGTACTGCAGGCGATGAAGAAAACGCCAGGGATGAAGAAAATCATTCACCTCAAGCACGCCGTCATAAACACCATTAAAAAGCGTACATATAAGGGTGGTTACAAAGAAGTCAGGGTACTCTTTGATCAATATCTTCCCCTCAGTCTGAAAGAGAAGACAAGGGCAAAGAGGGCTACATCAGACGAAGCTTCAAGCGCTGGATATGAGGTCCATGACGAAATGAGCATCATGACTATTCCTCTGCGGGAGCTCTTGTCCTCCTCCAAGACCAAAGGTCAGCTTGCAAGGATTCTTGCCCAGGGACTTCTACGGGAGTTTGAGGGACAGGATCTGCGACTTATCGTCTCATATGACACCAATATCAAAATCAATGCACCCCACAGGCTTGAAGAGGACTTCTTTACCCATGAGCACGAGGAGGCTGACTCACAGATCCCCCTTCATGTTTTCACTGCATCAAGGATTGTGAATTCAGACATATTGTTGTTGCATCTCCGGACACTGATGTGTTGGTCCTCCTCATTGACCTCACAGCGCATCGACGTTTGGGAACTTTGACCACATTGGAATTTCACACAGGAAATGGCAACAAGTTCAGAAAGAACGATGTGGTGGAGAGAGTGAGGAGCATCAGCCATAAGAAATGTCAAGGTCTCATTGGGATACACAACTTCACTGGCGCTGACTGGGGTGGTAAGTTCGTGGGTGTGACAAAGAAGAGGTGGATCACAGAGTACTTCAAATTGGGTCCCAATGATCCCATCATTGATGCCTTCCAGAGATTGGGAGATGGCCCTCTCTCATCGACGGAGCTAATAGACGGAAAACTCCCTGAGGAGATGCAGCCTCTCGAACACTTTGTGTGCCGCATCTACTCTGCCAATGGCCCACAAACACTCCCCCAACTTTGCTGGGAGCTCTTCAGGTCGAAAAACATGGAGTCTGAGATGCTGCCCCCCACCCGAGCTACATTGCTGCCTCATATTCAACGGACAAACGTTGTATGCATGGTGAACAAAGCCTATGTCACTACACATCCCCAACTTCCTAGTTTGGAAGACTGCGGTTGGGTCATCAAAGATGGTGCAATCTTCCCTCTACGGTGTCTTGAACTACCTGCTCCACAAGCGGTTCTAGAACTGATCAAATGTGGCTGTAAATCATCTGTCTGCGCACGCAACTGTTCTTGTGTGAAGAACAACCTCCCCTGCACGCCGCTTTGCAAGTGCCATGACCAAGGATGTTAAAACGTCAGGCATGAGAAATTCGATATTGAGGACGAAGAAGTATAAGGATCGGAATTGTAAGTACCATTTTTGTAATTGATAGCTGATTATGGTTACATTAATGATATTTGTTTAGTTAATGCATACGCGGTGTAAAACTGGTGTAGTAAGGCCTATATATTGGTGCGATTAGACCTTATATTACACTGGACGTAGTGTAACTCAACAAAGTGTAAATAGATCTGTCATGAGATGAAGAATGTGGTGCAATATAATATGTACTTGCTCAGCATTTATGTGTCAAAACGAATGTTTTGTAGTTGCACGGTATATCATGAGATGTGACATTTTTTTGTTTTCGCCACATTTTCACCCACCCAAATGACATTGACCATGACCTAGTTTATAACCTGATCGTGACCTCGAATGTAAAAAAAGATGTCACCACTGAATTTCTCACCCAACAAAACCCACATGAAGTGGTACTATATGACATAGTTCAGTTATTTTGGCTGATTTTACATTTTGGGGTCATTTATGACCCTGTGGTGACCTTGAGCCTATGACCTTGACCTCAGATCATCTTGTAAACATCATAATTGAACTCGGCGCCCCCAGAAACCCTATCCTAGACACCAAGATCATGAAGCTAGCATGTCTAGGAGCCGAGATATAGATTTTGCAATTTTTGGGGGTTCCCCCCCCCCCTAAAAGGCCCTCAATACCCCAAAAGTTCGCGAAAAAATTCAACCCCTAATTTTTCTGTTAATTTACCCCCCAAAGTTGACAAAACTGCAAAAAAAATCACTTTTGGCACAAAAATCGAGCGTCATGAGTCATGACATATCATAATGCACTATAACCTCATTGTGGACACTTCCCATAACCGCAACTTCAAAATGGATTTTACATTTAAATAAATAAATAAGTAGATAGTAGAGGTGGTAAAGCATATATTAAAATAAATAAATAATTCATAGTTGTGTGTTGGCAGTGGCAATTATAATGTGTTTGTAAATAAATAATTCAAGGTGGTATATTGGTGTTCATGGTAAAGTTTATGTGTAAATAATGCTTCCCGAAAGCTTATTATACAATTTTGAAGTAATTTCGTACATTATATATATATATATATATTTTTTTTTAATTGCCAAAGTTCCAAATTAGCACCGATCCCAAAATCATTTGACGTCCCTCATGCTCAGATATTATTGCACAGATGTGCCAAATATGAAAGGAATGCGTCCATTCATTTTCAAGTAAAGACTCAGGACAGACGCACAATGGACAGATGGACTAACAGGCCTCAAATTGTAAGCCCCCAAATGGGCTGATGTTCCATTTGGGGGTTAAAGAAGTGGGGAAAAAAGCAAGCTGAGCTGTTCCCAGTAGTATTATTCATCCTGGAATATAATAAATAAATACAATAAACAAAAAAATTGTTGCATGTTATGTATCAATTACAATCAAGGACCTTACTGATGTCATTCAAACCAAAATGGCCGAGTAAATACCAAATTAGGTACCTAATAGATAAAGGTAAAGCCGAGAACACTGTTTTTGTCATGTGATAAGTTAACAAATGTTACCACAAAAATGTAAGGGAATGTTGAATATGATGAGTGGGAATGAAACAGAAGAGCGTGGTTACATTTACGTTGCAAAAGTATCCGATCGACTGGCTTACAAAACCGTCCGAAACTGACAATAGTCGTATCGACACATGCGGCGATGTTGAAGGTCACAGGCATCCCGGCTCCTCTCGGGCTCACTATTGTGTCAAAACAAAGGAATAGTATGCACACCGGGAGAGAAGGAATCGATGTCCTCACCGGGGATGTGCTCGTGCTATGTGCAAGGAAAGAAATTGGGGCTGCACATTCAAAGAGTAAAGCTTTCCCAGAGTTTTTTCTTTTACAATATTTATCACTTTATCCCAGAGAATAGTTTATTTTTTGCTAGTCCTTGTTGTTCTCTTCTGTGTGACTACCAACAACCAGAAGGGTGAGATCCACCGCTAACCAAACAAGGATCAATCGACGCAGCTATGCTTCCTGTGTCGACAGGTGAAGTAGGGCAAACTTTTTCGCAAAGTTGGAGTGAACGAGAAATGCAATTTTTGTTTTTTGTATACAAGATCGAGGCTCGTGTAAGAGCTAACATCAATCACAAAAACAACAACAAATGGACACATAACACATACAATAAAGGGAGTGGGAGACAAGATGGGGAGAGAGAGGGAAGCACACAAGTACAACAGCAAAGAACAGGGACAATGGAAGATCTGTGGAGGGAGAGGGCTTAGGAGGAGAAGGCATGGGAAGGCGGGGGGGGGGGGGGGGGGGGTGGGAGAGATACAGCACTTCAGGGGAAAGTTTAAACATTTTTGAACTAAACCGTGAAAACTATCCGGGGAAATGGGGGTGAAACCCGTGGTCGAAGAACGAATGAACAAACAAGAACAAAGAAGGGAATTTTTTTTTTGTTTACTTAACTTTGATAGCGTGGAGATCTTGGAAAAAAACGCAACCTCGCCCTTAGGAAATTAGGAAATTAGGAAACAATATACCTCAATTAAAATGGTTAATTAAATGTTCCAATTGCTCAAATGTTCCAAAAAACACACAACACATTGACTGAAGACAGAATGAAAAAAAAATCTCTTGTCTTGATGCAGACATATGAAGACAATGTTACAGTGAGCAAAAATGTCATTCACAAACGGCTTTGTTGCAAAGCTGATTAATTAGCTCTCCATTTGTGATATAGTTCACCAAATGAAATGAGCTATTTCTAAGTTTTTCCATATGTTTCTATATTTTATATGAATGTAGAAAGTGATCTGAAAATAAGTGCTCCCTCCCAAGATTTGCCAATGGATCTGCCAGAACCAGCAAGCAGCAGGCATTAATGGCACATTGTACAGCAAGGCCTGATGCTGTTTCTTTGGCAGTCGGTCAGCACAGAATAAGCAATGGGTAAAGGTTCAGGTACCCAAGTCCTTTTCATACAAATATCATTATTGACCAAATTTGTGAATGTGTGCAGAGGTGTGCAAGATCGCAGGGTGATTGGTCATTTACAAATAGCCGGAGGAGGTGGGGGGGGGGGGGGGGGGTGGGCATTGACCTGGAGGTCCAATTGACTACTTGGGGATGGATCCCCATGTCCCTAATGGTGCATCTTGTCCTACTCGCCGTGGTCCCATTGCAAGAACAGCCAACTTGATTGACCCAAACAACCCCGACCGTTAAACAAAATCCCCGTTCGATTTACCTTCTCCCACAGATGCCCACACAACAAAGGTAGGACCAAGTCAAGTCATAAAGTTTTATACTATTCAGCGGTCTATCAGATATAAATTAATAAGTGTGGGGTGGTTGAGTAACACTTTCTTAAAAATCACACAGGTTGTTTGTTATTCCAAAACTACTTTACATATAACTTGAGAGTTCATAGAACACCTTCCCCCAAACAGTCTCCAAAAAGGACATGGGAGGAGTCTGCGAGCTGCACATTTGATTGGTCGAGATGACGTAAAATGTCATAATATTTTGTCTAAGTACTGATAAACGGAGGGTTTTGGAAAATGCGAATAAGGCAATTTGTGTTCTGAAGTGTTCAAGTATATAATTCAATTGAAACAAGAAAAAGAGCAATCGGAGATTGCAAACCCTTGCCAGGATGTATTTTCAGAGGTTTTTAAGGTTTGTGTGTTAAAATTAATATGGCGGCCGAACCACGTGACCTATGATGTCATAAAAAAAATTCTCCACCAATTTATGCCTACATGATGCTCAAGAAATTTCATCTTGATTGGATGAAGTTTTGTACTTGTCGAATTATGACGTCATAATGGAGGGACCTATGAGATCATCATTAACATATTTTATTCCCCATGGATAGTTCTTTACAATGAACCATGTCTCAATTTTTTCTATTTGGTGCTTTTTGAGATATAGAGGTGCAAAGTTGTTGTTTTTTCCCAAGATGGCGGCTGAACCACGTGACCTATGACGTCATAATTATCACTGAAATCTACAGGTGGAGTTGCACCTATGGTGAAAATTTCCTGTCCATCAGACCAACGGTTGCAGAGAAAATCATATTTATTTTGTGCGGACAAACAGACAAACGGACTCAAATGCAATACCCTCTCCTCAGGCGAGGGTAATAACATAAAGATTTTGAAGGTTATATAAAAATATTTTTTTACCGTCCTTGATGGAACGTCTTTTACACCAGCTTTTTAACACGTTACCTGTTGTCCTTTGACGAGATTCTGTAAATTTTGCCAAACTCAGAGCCAAAGTACTGCTAAACTGCAGGTTTATATTCCGATTGATGTTCAAAATGTAACATTCAATCTCAATGAAGTTGATCCTCGATCTTCAACTGAAGTTTGTAGACAGACAGACAGACAGACAAAGTGGACCAATTGCTTAACCCCGCTTTGCACTTTGACGTGCGGAGTAATAACCCTTCAATGCCTCCAATCAATTATATCTAAGAAATAACTGTGGAAATTTTTACAAACGGAGAAGACAAAATATGTCAACAACACAAAAAGGAGATTGAATTTAGGAGGTCCATTCTTTTCCCCAACTCTTGGTGATAACATGACAATTGCAGTTCTGGTATGAGTGCTGAAAAGGTTGAGTGGTTGAAAAGAAGGGACAGCATGAAGATGAGCTCTGCGTTCCTCTGGTGCAAAGTATTGAAACGTTGGGTGCTCGGCAAAGACAGTCTGAGGCACACAGGAGCGCATGACTATGATCGCCGCAGCCACAACATAGCAGACAGACCACGAGAGATGTTCAATCTCGTCTTCATTTCTTCCCAATGTCACTCGCTCAAGCCTCTGACTTCAGATGATTGTGACATCGTTGGGTTGAGTTCGCTCTCTGTCTCTTTGGAATGTCCCACCCTAATGTTCCGCCTACATCTCTCCTTTGCATCCCAATTTGCTCAGTTTTGATCAATCTGGCTGTCGATAGTTCTGCAAGGTCTTATACAGCAAATTTACTCTATAAAGTCACCTTTACCTGTGCAAGGTAATACAGGGTCCATATTGTAGCATTAAGGGTGTGGTTCTTTAGCCGGTCCACTGTACAGCACAGGACGGGGGTATTGTAATCACTTTAGTGTGTCTGTCTGTCGGTCTGACTGTGTGTGTGTGTGTGTGTGTGTGTCTGTCTGTGTGTGTCTGTCTGTGTGTGTCTGTCTGTGTGTGTGTGTCTGTCTGTGTATGTGTGTCTGTCTGTGTGTGAGTGTGTGTGTGTGTGTGTGTGTGTGTGTGTGTGTGTGTGTGTGTGTGTCTGTCTGTATGTGTCTGTGTGTGTGTCGGTCTGTGTGTGTGTGTCTGTCTGTGTGTGTGTGTGTGTCTGTGTGTCTGTCTGGGCCGTAACGTTTTTACCACTGAGCTATTCTCATCAAATTTCACCAAAGCTTTATTATGATAATATGGAGAAAGCAAATTAATAATTTTGTCAAAAGGTCAAAGGTCAGCATCACATAAAATCATCAATTTTCATCCAATTGATCTGAAATTTAAATTTACCATTTGAGTTTTGTCCTCAAATTTTCAACAAAGGTTTATGATGAGAATATGGAGAAGGAAAATTAATTTGATAAAAAGGTCAAAGGTCAAAGGTCAGTGTCACATTAAATCGTTAATTTTTATCCAATTGACCTGAAATTTTAAGAATTTGCACATTAGGTCACTGAATTGGTTCACTAATCACAGTGTATGAGTCCATTGATTTGGTTTTTTTAGATCAAAAGGTCAAAGTCAAGGTTGCATAAAATCGTCAATTTTAGTCCAATTGACCTGAAATTTTAAGAACTTGCATATTTCGTCACAGAATTTGTTCACCAATCAAAAGCTAGAAGCTTATTATTTTTTAGATCTAAAGCTCAAAGGTCAAAGCTGTATAAAATAATCAATTTTCATTTTGTATTTTTATTAACCTGTTTTTGTTACTTGAGCATGTTGAAGAAGACGTCTGAATACAAATGGACACGGTTGGGCTTTGCATTTTCAGATGCTTTCTAGCTACCCTCGCCAGAGGAGAGGGCATTGCATCGGAGTCCGTTTGTTTGTTACTTGCCGGAAAAGATTCCGGCAAGTAACAAACAAACGGACTCCGATGCAATACCGGCAAGGAATACCGGAAAAGATTCCGGCAAGTATGTTGATCGGTTGGTTTCTCTGTTTGTCTGTTTGTCTGTCTGTGTGTCTGTCTGTCTGTTTGTGCGCAGCACTACGTCTACATCGTTACACATAGAATCGCCAAACTTTACACACATATTTGTCTTGCCCTGGAATAGACTGTGCCAAATTTTTAACTCTCTCGGCCTAAGGCCTCCATTATGACGTCATAATTTGATAATTCGACAGTACAAAACTTCATCCAATCAAGATGCAATTTCTTGAGCGCCATGTCGGCATAAACTGGTGGAGAACAAAAAATAATGATGACGTCATCGGTCACGTGGTTCGGCCGCCATCTTGGAAAAACGGAAAAACTTTGCACCTCTATATCTCCGAAAGTGCTGAATAGAAAAAATTGAGACATGGCTCATTGTAAAGAACTCTCCATGGGGAATAAAATATGTTAATGATGATGCCATTGGTGCCTCCATTATGACGTCATAATTCGATAAGTACAAAACTTCATCCGATCAAGATTAAATTTCTTGAGCGCCATGTCGGCATAAACTGGTGGAGAACAAAAAATAATGATGACGTCATCGGTCACGTGGTTCGGCCGCCATTTGGAAAAACGGAAAAATTTGCACCTCTATATCTCCGAAAGTGCTGAATAGAAAAAATTGAGACATGGCTCATTGTAAAGAACTCTCCATGGGGAATAAAATATGTTAATGATGATGTCATAGGTGCCTCCATTATGACGTCATAATTCGACAAGTACAAAGCTTCATCAGATCAAGATGAAATTTCTTGAGCATAATCTTGGAATAAATTAGATTAGAAAACAAATAATGATGACGTCATCGGTCACATGGTTCGAACGCCATATTTGTCCAAAATGGCCGATAAAAAGGACATTCTGGCAAGTCATCGGTCTCTGACCGATTTTTCATCTGATTGTCTGTCTGTCTGTCCGTTTGTTTGTCTGCACAGGATAAATATGATTTTATCTGCAACCGTTGGTCTGATTGACAGGAATTTTTCACCATAGGTGCAACTCCACCTGGATAATTTTTTAAATCATAATTATGACATCATAGGTCATGTGGTTAGGCCGCCATCTTGGAAAAACCGAAAAAATTTGCACCTCTATATCTCGGAAAGTGCTGAATATAAATAATTTGAGACATAGCTTATTGTAAAGAACTCTCCATGGGGAATAAAATATGTTAACGATGATGTTCTAGGTGTCTCCATTATGACGTCATAATTCGACAGGTACAAAACTTCATCCGATCAAGATGAAATTTCTTGAGCATAATCTAGGAATGAATTGGTGGAGAAAAAATAATAATGATGATGTCATCGGTTATGTGGTTCGGCCGCCATATTTGTTTTAACACGAAACCCTTAAAACCATTGAAAACACCTCCCTGCGAGGGTTTGCAAGCTCTAGTTGCTCTTTCTTGTTCTAATTGTTTTACACGTTTCACAAGCTCTTTCACAGGCGGGCACCATGAACCATGGCTGTGCGTGTGTTTTGTTGGTTAAGCGAACACTTATCCCGCTCCTTTACTTCAAGGTCTGAACACTTTTCATTCATTTCTCAACAATGGACCTGCACAGAAAGAAAAAGGCACAGCACAGTAAAAAAAAAAGTCTGTCGGGCAGTCGGGATCATACAGAGGGAGCACACTTGACTTGGTACTGTCTTGCTGGGATTGGTTCGTGACCTCACTATAAAATGTCAGATTGGTGTGTCGTAGGCTGGGCATTGTAGCGTAAAAGTGGATGGATATTAATCTGGGGACCCATCTGTTACCAATAGTTTGTCATGAAAGCTACTCTTCATGTATCATGAAGAGTTAACAAGTTATCATCAGCACCATTGTCAAATATAAAATTCCGTTTCAGACTACCACTTGGAAGGCAATGGTAAAATACTTGCTGTGGAGCTTCCTTGATAGTACTGATTTTTCTCGAAAACAGAGCAAGAAAGTGAGGAAGAGACGAAAGAGAGAGAACACCAAAATAAACTCTACCAGATTTGATGCAATAAAAATGTCAGTCTCCCTGCTATATGTAAATATATTCTCCAGGAGACGTTTCCCATAGTAAATAAAGCATGAAGTACAGCAGCCCAAAGTGCAATCCGATGGAGTATTACTGATGCCAATCGAAGATAGACTAACATGCGATTGCTTCGTCAATTATGGCCCATTAGTGAAAGTGGCTGGTTCTTCTTCATACAGTTCTTCTTCATTTATTCATACAAACACGAGGTGGTGTTGAGGCCTAACGGCCTGGCCTTAAAGTGCTGCTTCCATCAGTCCAACATCTATGGCGGGGGCACATAAGTAGCTATATCTTTCAAAGGAAATGGTCGTCTTGTGGCACTGGATGCATTGTCAGGTTGGTGTTAACAGAGGTGAGGAATGCAATGAAGCCTTGTTTGGAGGCATGATGGCCTAGCTTTGCCTCTACAGGGTGCTGCTTGCCTTGTAATTCCATAATTCATCTTGGAAGCCGTGGGAAAGTTCACAGTTGACTTTCTGCTTGCAATCCAAGTTAGAAGAGTTTATGCATCTGAATGAGGTACATTTATTCGATATCTAATAATACATATTATGCCATGGTGACTATGGTGTCCAAGGCCCTAATTTAAGTATTAATTACATCCGCCACCGAAGATGGATGGAGGCTATGTTTTCACCCTTGTCTGTCTGTTTGTTTGCCTGTCTGTGAACAAGATATCTCAAAAAGTTGTGGACGGATTCGGACGAAATTTGGCACACACCTAACCTGTGCACCAAGTTTTGTCTGAATCCATCAATGTTTTGAGATATCCTGCGCACAATCAGACAAACTGACGAAAAAACAGACAGGAGTGAAAACATAACCCTTGTCCACCTTAGGTGATGGAGGTATTAACAGTAGAAAGAGAGGAGCGTGGCAGAACACATGAACAGCAGGATTGAAGGACAAAATAGAGGGAGACTTGGAGAAGTAAGGGATGTGTGGACGAAGGAGGGAAAGAGGAGGACTTGGAAGGGGAGAAGAGGGGGCTTGGGGTGAACAAGATGGAGATAGCTGCAAACTCTCAATCACAGAAGGAAAGTATAAACCAGGAAAGTCGGAAAGAACTGCGCTTGGAGTGGGTTAATGGGGGTCGAAGTGATAATGGTTGTGGTATAGAGGTGTCCTGATATGGTGAATAGCTGACTTGAATCTCTCGGTCCGGTTGCTATAGAAACCAGGATAACTTAACCCCTGGATAAGAGCTATCCTGAGGTTAAAATTCCTATCCTGAGGATAACTATAGGAAGGATAAAGTACGGTTGGACAGCTAACCACAAGATAAGGGCCAGTGCCGTATATTAACAGAGTCTGGCCAGCCTTTGATCTGCTCAACTACCGCCGTGATTGGTCGAGCCCGCGTCACGTGGTTTACAGGTGCCATTTTGCATACCACCTCAGCCGAGCAGCTTTCCCGCTGCACCCATTCCGTGCCATTGCTTCGTATCGTTGCATATTTCATTTGAGTAATCTATATATATAAAACACAGTTTGTGTGTGTGTGTGTGTGTGTGTGTGTGTGTGTGTGTGTGTGTGTGTGTGTGTGTGTGTGTGTGTGTGTGTGTGTGTGTGTGTGTGTGTGTGTAATGTTACCGATAGACTCCGAAACGGAGAGGCTCACGTGCTTGATATTTGGCATAGACATGGCCATTGAGCCTGGGACGAACATGGCCGAAACAATATTTGACGAGATCCATATTTTTTATTCATATTTACCTCAGCGCATTTCAGCGAAGTACCCGCTAATCTCAGCCAGTGCGAGCAGCTCGCTGATTCGCTCAGAGCGATCACGTGATGTTCCATCCCCGCCGCTAGACTGATTCGCTCAGAGCGATCACGTGATGTGACGATTGCCATTCACTCCACATAGGTGAGGATGCAGTTACCGGGCGCCATCTTGGTTGGCATTCGATGCTGGGCGATGGTGATTTCCGTCACACGTTTGCACGTAATTCAGAGCGAAAAGCGATCGTGTTTTGTGTCGATTTTTGTCGATTTTGTGCGATATGAATTAAATGTCTTTGATAGGGACCGGTAATTCCGCCAGGGGCGCTGCGCGCGCCGCGCACTACTTACGTCACGCTGTGCATGGCGCTCTGTGACCGCCGTTGCGGTGCAATGCTTTGCGGGCAAATCGTTTTTATGCCATGGTATGTCATATTTTGGACTTAACCACTCTTCATGACTGATCATGTGACATCTACACACTCATGGCTACCACCGAGACGGATCCTGGTTTCACGTGAGTAATATTTACCATATTTGCTCGATTTCTGAAACCGGTGCATGCAAATATCGTGTCTATACCACACCTAAAATATTTTTTAGAAAGAACAAGCACATCTCCCCTTTGAAAGTGTCCCCTGAAGTGTGTCCAGGTGGAATTTCTAAGTCGTAGGTCTTAGCAACTCTCAGCAATCTTTTACCGCATGGATTTATCTCGAGTATTTACTAAACTGTGCTAAGTTGAAGTTGCGTACATTTTTCAGCAGTTTTCAATGTAAATCGGTGTAATGTAACCTCCCCCCTCCCCCCTCCCCTCCCCCCCTACCCCTTCCCCTCCCCTACTACCCCTCCACCTCCCCTCCTACCCCCCTCCCCTCCTACCCCCCCTCTCCCCCTCCCACCCCCTCACCCCCTCCCACCCCCTCCCATCCCTCACCATTCCCCCTCCCCCTCCCCCCTCCCCTACCCCTCCCCCCTCCCCCTACCCCCTCCCCCCTCCCCCTCCCCTACCCCTCCCCCCTCCCCCTCCCCCTCCCCCTCCCCTTCCCCCCTCCCCCTCCCCCCTCCCCTCCCCCCTACCCCTCCCCTCTCCCCCTCCCCCTCCCCCCTCACATCCCTTCCCATCCCTCCCCCTCCCCATCCCCCCCTCTTCTCCCCTCTCCCCCTCCCCCTCTTCTCCCCTCTCCCCCTCCCCCTCCCCCTCTTCTCCCCTCCCCCCCTCTTCTCCCCTCCCCCCCTCTTCTCCCCTCCCCCCCGTTCCCCTCCCCTCCCCTCCCCCCTCCCCTCCCCCGCCCGGCAATGCCGGGTACTTCTGCTAGTATTTCAATAAAATCAACCAATATGGTGTGTTGTGCCGCTCATGGATGTTCTGTTAGACCAGGACAAGGTCGTATAATGCACAGATTTCCTCGAGACAAGGAACGAAGTGCTATTTGGGCGGTTAAAATACGCCGAGTTGGATGGACAAGGACAAGCACACAGCCGTAAAACGCAACGTAAAGTTACGACTGGAGAGCATGGCAGCAAAAGTATGGCAATGCGAGCGCTTGTCAAGAAATTGAAATAGGATATATGTATATACATGTACACATTTGATATATATATATATATATTTTATCTAAATATATCACCAAGGTTATAATGTTTAATGGCGGATTTCTTCAAGAATAACAAATAAACAATGTACCTCTGAGTCTGTTTACTTTTTTATTGCTGATTTAATGGTGCGAGTCAAGTTATAACAACATTTGTGAACCCAAGCTAATGAATAAAATAATAGACATTGTACTTTCGTAGCATTATGGGAATATTGTATGTTACGTTTCCAGATAATAGATGAAAACTAGTATACAAGCTCCATTTTATCAAATTACAATTTCATGCCAAGAGAAATAAAATGTATCAGTATGCTGTTTCATTCATTCATATTCATTCATTCATTCATTCATGCTGTATGCAGCCGACAATAAATCGTGTGCCGCGACAGGCAAACAATTCGTGTGAATAAATGACGCCGCTTGCAGATTTTATTATTCCAATAACAAACAACACGTCACTTTAACTTGAATTAGTTGTTCCTCATTAAATCTGCGACCAAACAGTAATAACATCGATTCCCTCGTCACAGAACTACAGGATTGCCACAGCTGACATACATCTCGCAGCGCCAGCGCGCGAAGTTAGGTATGCAACATGGCGCCAGTATTTCAGTTGGCCAGATAGGCCGGTCATTTTACGAATATACCCACCACAAATTGCAATAGTAATGAAACTTGGCATTTTTGCTTCTTTTGACCCATGTAATAACATAGTAAAAGTCAAGGAATAACGAGGCATTGGAACACATTCATTTCGAGCAACCACTTTTTGACAGTTATGCACGAAAATAAGCTAATAAAAATGGCACAAAATAATGCACTTAATTTGTTATTTCGTTCACATTCTCAAAAGATGTCAGAAATGTAAGTGTTTAAGAGTGTAAGACAGGCCTTATGCCCTGGTTTTACAATACATTTGACATGTAAAGGTATATATATTGAGATAATTGACATTTAAGGTAGCTTTATCCCAATAAAATTGAATTTTTTCGAAAATATACATATCAATGAATTTTGAAAGCTAATATAATGGTCTATCATATTCTTATATCAAATTAGATTTTACTCTAGTCTAATTAGGTGAACAAAGCCTAATTAGGTGAATAAAATTTAATTACACGAACAATGATCTCCATAGCAACGACTTTGGACCTTGGATACGGTCGCTTTTATATAACCAATCTCAAAAAGTGTGGTATCAAAAGATTCGGAATAGCCTATAGTGCAATCCAGCTGAGAATGAGAGCACAGCTATGGCTGCAATACATGGACATGATAGACATTCTGAGGACATTCCTGAGGTCGGAACGCACTGGTGACTGGCGTCTGCACGTGCACGCTTTGCACGACATGTTGCCCTACCTAGCAGCTGCAGGCCACAATCTGTACACAACATCTGTGTACATCTACCTGCAGCGACTGGCACAACTGTCTATTCAGCATCCGGAGGTCCACCATCAGTTCCAGAATGGATTTCACGTAGTGCGGCGTTCAGATCGGTACTGGGCCGGCTTGTCCACAGATCTTGTGATCGAGCAAGTGCTCATGAGAAGTGTGAAAACCACAGGGGGACTAACAAGGGGTCGTGGAATGAGCGAGCCGCAAAGGATCACGTGGCTGCTGTCCACCCCCATATGTGCAGAGGTCAACATGGCTTTGCAAGAGTACACATCAGTGCAGTATGGGACCAGTGACCAGCACAAAGAACAAAGCGCAGCTCGACAAGGACGGGACACAGATGACACGCACAAACTTATTCGCTACCTGTCATCAAAGGATCCCTTTGGAAACGATCCAACTCTGCAAAGCATTGACACTGGCATCACAGCTGGAGATTCGGTCAATGCTGACCAAGCAGCGTCAGTCGGCAGGAAGATCTTAGATGGAATGCTTGACAAAAAGGTTCTTGATCACACGTTCAAGAAGAAAGATCAGGTTGTGACTCTTGACACACGTTCATCATTGAAAACTGGCAGACAATCCGTTCTGATAGATCCACAACTGTTGTTCCAACGTCTGAGTACGGCAGGATCACGCTGTGATGACCTCAAAGATGTCTTCAAGTACGAACTAAGCAGTTTCCCACCAGCACTGTTTAAGACCACTGATATCCTGCTTGAGGCCGACAAGCCAGCGCTAGCCGAAGCCATTTGGAAACAACTCCCCCTTGACGTTCGCAACACAGTGCTGCCACAGAATGTGCAATATGTTCTGGATGGTGGGGCATTGCTACACAGAATTCCTTGGAATTCTGGCGAGACATATGGAGGAATCGCCAGTCACTACGTGCGATATGTTGGAGACAGGTATGGTAACGCTGTCATAGTGTTCGATGGATATGTGAGCGCACCCTCCACCAAAGATGTAGCGCACAGCAGGCGCGTTCGATCTCACAGCAGTCCCCTTGTCAACTTCACAACGGACATGGTATGTACTATGAAGAAAGATGACTTCCTTGCCAACCAAACAAATAAACAACGTTTCATCAATCTACTGAGTGATGACCTTCAACGGCGGCACAACGCTGTTCATCATGCCAGGGCAGATGCAGATGTTCTCATAGTGGAGACAGCCATTGCATGTGCAAACACCAAGGACACCGTGATAGTTGGCGACGACACCGATCTTCTTGTTCTCCTTTGCAGTCGTGCAGGGCCCACATCTCACAACCTGTTCTTCCGACCTGAGCCTAAGCTGACGTCAAGGAGGCAAGCAAGATGTTGGAATATCGAGCAAGTGCAAAAGACACTTGGACGCAATGTTTGTGACAAGCTTCTTGTTGCACATGGACTCCTGGGTTGTGATACCACGTCAAGAATTTACTCGATTGGCAAATCAACAGCCTTGAAGAAGCTGAACTCCAGTGCGTATTTCTCCGAGCTTTTGGCAAACTTCAACACTCCTGGAGCGTCAAAAGAGGATGTCATGACAGCTGGAGAGAATGCCCTGGTTTGCTTGTATAATGCCCAGCCCGGGGAAACACTGGACATGCTGAGGCTTCAACGCTTCCACCAGAAGGTTTCAACAAGCACTGTCAGAGTTGAGCCTCGTACCCTGCCCCCTACATCAGCATCTGCAAAGCAACATTGCCTACGGGTGTATGTTCAGGTTCAGCAGTGGCAAGGAGTTGCCATGGATGCCAATGGTTGGGGATGGGCTATCCGTGACGAGAGAATGGTTCCCGTGATGACCGAGATGAAGCCTGCTCCAGATTACCTTCTAGATGCCATCCACTGTGGCTGCAAAACAGACTGCAGCACCCTACGATGCAGCTGTCGCAAGTACAGCCTGGAATGCTCTTACGCATGCAGTGAATGCAAAGGACTTCACTGTTCTAATGTGACCTTGTCAGAACCAGAAAGTGATCCAGAAGAAGAATAAGCTCTTAGGTTGGTGCTTGAATCGCAGTTCATTCAATTATTAAATAAAACACTTTTTTTTTTTTTCAATATATATATATTTTTTTCAATATTATTTTCAATATTATTTAACGATTTTTTTTGTATATATAGTACGATATGAACTTGTTCACATAAAGCCATTACATTGCAGGCCTCAGGGACATAAAATTGCAGGATCTCATAAGGATTTAGCACGGAAACAGTTTTTGGTCTGAAAAATTTATGCAGATTTTCGCTTAAAACCTTCTCTTAAAGATTGCAAAAATTGGAAATGTTCCAATGCTCCGATTCTCCTTGACTTTTAGTATGTCATTCTCCACTAAATTTGACATTGAAAAATGCATGTTTCATTACTATTGCAATTTGTGGTGGGTTCGACCCCAAAATGGCGTAGATTGACTGGACTAAGACTCTCAATATACACAGCACTGATAAGGGCGTGTTTACAGTTTTGATTGACATATGGTATCCCACAATGCATTGCACTGGCTGGATAAGGCGTGTTTACATTTTTAAGTGACATGGTATCCCACAATGCATTTCACTGGCTAGATAAGGCGTGTTTACAGTTTTGATTGACATATGGTATCCCACAATACATTGCACTGTTTTTTCCGCTTGAAAAACAGTATGGTGGGTGAAGTCAGTCAGACTTTAAAGAGGAAGGCAAATTTTACTCCAACCGAACGACATATGTTGTGTCGGGTGGAAGATCATATAAACCTCATCATGAGTACCGTAAATTTTCCAACACCGTAACGAAAAATGTGAAGAGGAAGGCGGGATGGAGAATTAGGCCTACAACTCACGGAGGTATATAATATGGAGAGCCAATTGGCCACCTCGCAGCATTAGCCGCCGTGAAGCCACCGGAAATAGTCTGGCGGCCATATTGGGAAGCCGATCGTAAGCCTGTCAAAGCAAAGGCGTGGCGCACTGATGATGCAGCTGGAGCGAATTTTAGGACCGCCGACTATTTAATTAATATAGAATACTAATATTTGAACTGATATTCGGGCTCAGAATCCCGTTCTTTAAGGAAATGGTGTTCATTAAGTTTGAAGTTGGTTCTAGACGCATTTTTCCTGGGGAATCCAATGGTTTAGAGCTTGTTTGAAAAAAAAGTGCCCAAAATTACCGCTCGGTGTTCTTTATCGTTCTTCTCATGACCCAATCACCCACTAGTAGGAATAAGAATCCTGACATGTTACACCCCTGTTTAACTCCTGTCTTCACCTTGAACCATTCTGTTGTTTCACCTTGGTCGACGACCGCACATTGAAAGTCTTGGTAAAGGGCTTTTACAAGGTTCACTAATTTTCCAGGTATGCTGTATTTCTTCATTATGACCCAGACTTTCTCTGGGCAAGGAGTCGAAAGCTTTCTAGAAATCTATAAAATTGAGGTACATCGTCGTTTGCCATTCTTTGGCTTGTTCTATAATATTCCTCAATATAAAGATCTGATTTGTTGTCATGTTATATGATGTTACTTAATTCAGTCATTATATTGTAACTAAGATGTGTATGTTTCTATTACCGAGATGTTAGAAACCACGCAGATATAATGATAACCAGAGTTTATTCTACACTGACATGGGTCAGCAACACATCAACAGTGAGTCAGTCACATAAATGACATGAAACGCTGTCATGTAGTTAACCCACACAATTCACAGTTAACCCACAAAACACACCCACACCATGTAGAGATGAGGTCGCTCTTATATTTCAGCTTGCTCTGGTGTTGCCTCACTGGTGAGCAAACAGGACCAGTTTGCAATATTTTTTCCTGATGCGCTCTTCCTTCATGTCATCATCGAGTGTTCTCACAACATGATGGAAACGTATCTTGCTGTATGATTGTGATACAGAATGTATTAAAGCAAACACATGGTTGCTGTCTGCCTCACAGTCAAACATGTGCCGATCCAAGGAAGCAAATGTAGACCGACCGACCTCAGAAAGGACAGAAGTGGAAATTGCCACTCTTATCCCACTTTCACGAGGCATTTTGCCATTGGTTACAGCCAGGAGCCTCTTGACACAGCGTTCAGTCGCCTCACAGACACGAACAACACTGTGCGAGGGAACTATGAGGCCACCCCTGTTCTTGGTAACAATCAGGCTGTACATTGGTGTGGTTTGCCATTCTTCGTTGTTACTGGTCAATGCAGAAAGACATTGGCTACACTTCAGAGTCTTCCTCACCATCCTCACCACATAGCCGGCAATATAGCCAACACATGACTCTGTAAAGATGGAAAGTTGCTCAAAATTTGGAATATCCGCATAGTCGTGGTCCTCTTTTGCCGGCGATCTCAGCTCCAGGTCGTATCGTCTGGCCACCAACATGTCGTGACTCTCGTCAGGCACAGCCTGCTTTGCAACGCACTTGAAGGAAGCCGCATTCAGGATTCTGGTTGAGTCCTGTGCAGAACAGTTCCCACTTGCAGACTTGATGTCATGTCGCATCAAGAGGCGCTTATATGCGGCAACAAACTGCCGGGCCGTTGGGTTATTCCCACTTCCACATGCAATGCGGACCGCTCCAAAGAAAAGTTCAATGTGGTCTTGGCTCATTTTGTACGTGAGCAGGTATCGCAGGGGAGATGAGGCAGGTTTGACATATGTGAAATACAAAATTGTGACACTCTCTATGCAGATCATGAAACCAATGAAGGGGGTTTTCAAACGCGTATTGGTCATAACTTGACCATTCATGTTTTTGATGTTGGACAAGTAACTGTAGGCAGTATCCAGGAATGGCAGGAAAAGTCCTTCTCGTGATGTCATGAGTGGTGCCTTGTAGTTTCGTGCCAATGGATTGCGAGAATTTAGAATGTCAAACAGTTTGTCCAATGTTTCAATGTATTGGCAGGTAGCCTCACTGCCCTGAAATTCTGATAGTTGCAAAGTGTCCCTGCAAAACCGAATTGCATCTGCCACACTAGTGCTCAATGTCTGAGCAGCTGTGTCCACCTTCATGACATTGCTCTTCCACTCGATGTGTTTCCGGGAGAGCTTATTTCCCAGACGCAAGCCTTCCCTCTTCTGCAGATCAAAGAGTGCCTGGATGTATTTCCACGCGATGACTTTTTTGTTGCCATCCTCCATCATTTTCATGGATCCAAGACAGTTTCTTGCAAGTTTAAGCATGTGACATGCATCGAGTACAACACAAATTTTCTTTTCGGGATTTGCTGGGTGGGGAAATGTTGGTTTCACATTCTGCGGCGTGATGTCGGCACCTAGCTCACGTAACATTGTCAAATGAGCGGACGGTCCATCGCAAGTTAAGGAAACCACCTCTGCACCGATATCATGCAATTTTAGTAGACATTGTGTCACCAAATTCGCTTGTTCCTTCCCCGACAATCCATTTATCATAAAGTATGCTACAGGCACTTTCCAACTGTCATTCAGCTTCCATTCCCCGATTCCGATTCCCCGATCGACGTGGGAGCCCCAGCTCCTTCACTAGCAGACAAGACAGCCGGCTTAACGTTCGCCAGGATGATCAGTCGCCCTGCCCGTGAAATACCAGGATCGGGATTCGTACCAGGACCCTGAACAACTTCCTGCCCTACCTACTGCTACTGCGAAGTGGGAAGGCAATGGCAAACCACCTAGTGCTGTAATTTATACAACCCTCATTTGCAGTTATTGGCATCAGATAGCTAAGGAAAAATAACAACTATTGAACAATAAACTTCCAATTTAGTTGCATGTTCGAGTCCGGTGTATTGTATTACTTGCCCTGATGGATGTGGACGAATGTCACAATCGGCTTCCCAATATGGCCGCCAAGCAACTTCCGCTAGCTTCAGCCGACAGCCGTCATTGGCTCTCCAGTTTATTATATACCTCCGTGCTACAACTTCGTCAACGGTGTCGGAGACAACTGTTGTTCGGCGGAGAAAGTGAGGGAGAAATGGTTCACGCATTGTGAAATGTAAGTCGACAAACAACGATCGATTGTCGTACATTTATTAACTCTCAGAAATACAGGCCCGTTTACACATCCATACGGTACATGACACATTGGATCAACATGTTTACATGTCCATACATGACACATTGGATGAACATGTTTACATGTCCATACATGACACATTGGATGAACATGTTTACATGTCCATACATGACACATTGGATTAACACGTTTACACATCCATATGGTACATGACACATTGGATCAACACGTTTACATGTCCATACATGACAAAATTGGATCAACACATTTGCACATCCATACATGACACATTGGATCAACATGTTTGCGCATCCATACATGACACATTGGATCAACACGCTTGCACATCCATACATGACATTGGATTAACACGTTTACACATCCATACATGACATTGGATTAACACGTTTACACATCCTTACATGACACATGGGATCAACACATTTACACATCCACACATGACATTGGATTAACACGTTTACACATCCTTACATGACACAAGGGATCAACACGTTTGCATGTCCCTACATGACACATTGGATCAACACGTTTGAACGTCCATAACTGACACATTGGATCAACATGTTTGCATGTCTATATTATGACACATTGGATCAACACGTTTGTACGTCTGTACATGGCACATTGGATCAACACCTTTGCATGTCTGTCCATACATGGCACCCTGGATCAATATGTTTGCAGAATTTCCTTTCAAAAGTTGGATCGTCTGCCATTTTGAATTGGACAAACCTATGTATGTGTCACTAACCACGGATAAGGCGTTACCCAGCCACAGGAGGTTACGTAAAGTTATCCGAAAAAAATCACTAATTTATTCAGCGGATAAAGTTATCCAGGCTTTGAACAACAGAATGTATTCAGTGAATAATTAAAAGTTATCTACCGGATAGATAATGTATCCCCAGGATAATGTTTATCCGGGATTCCAGCAACAGGGCCCTGGAAGGAAGCATGAGATGTAAGAGACTGAGGAAGTTGGTTTTTGAGGATGAGACCATTTCGAAAGTTCAATCTTGAGGTTGTCCAGATGTTGTTTTCTGGCTCCCCTGAGAGTGGACACACACTTATTGTGGGATTTGTGGAATGATCCGAGGTTCCTTCAGTCAGATGTGCCTTCCAGGGAGACGAAGTAAAAAAAATTCAAGGCAACTGCCTCACCACCATAATCGGTGTACCATGAGCTGAATTAAGGGTATGATAACTAACAACGAGATGGGATGACTGAGAGAGAGGAGGTTTCTGTGGAAGAATTCCCAGCCTGAGTTAATACCAGGGGTGGCAGATATAAGAGACCAGTCCTGAAGTGAGATGGCGGCTTGCAGTCTCTGCCAATCAGAACTGCCAGACTCGCCGGCGTTGAGGCAGCTCCTTGAAAATAACCAGAGGGATGTTGACTTTCTTACAAGCTCATGACCAGATGAAACCAGTGGAGGAACAGGAGACATTAGCTGGAACGTTGGTCATTACGTAGTCCAGAAAGGAGGATCTGCCATGGTCGTCGAGATGATTGAATGGTTGTTGAAGGCACGGAGGAGAGGAGTGCTGTAGGTATGGGAGGGTGGACTGAGCAGATGTGAGTGTGACAGATTTTGGGAGGATTGAGGAAACTTTGTGAAGAAGAAGAGGAAGAATATAGTGTGATGAAGAAGAACAGTGGGGGTGTTTGTGATAGAGAAATAATGCAAGTGAAGCATTTTAAAATGTTATTGAAAGCTTTTAAAATAAGATGCAAATTAATTCAATTATAGCAATGTTAGTTCAATTAGGGGTATTGAGAATGGAAAGGATAAAGAATGAATGAAAGAAGGAAATAACAGGCAGAATGAGTTGTGATTTTTTTTTTTTGGAGGGAAAACATTTTTTCTTTTTTTCTGTTTTTAGAAGTGTGCAGAGGAAAATCTGAGGATCCAAGAGGAGCAGAGGAAGAACCTGTGAGGTCAAGTCCAGCAGAGAGTGGTACCTGTTGGGTTGGGAATCCAACAGGTTTGGTGAGGTCACAAGTAAAATGTAAAACGTCCTCTGTGCAAGCTTTGCATCAAACACAATGACACCATGAATGATGGTTTGACGCAGGACAAAGTTTGGATCTCTGGTTGACCCAAGAGACCTTTGAAGCACCATTCATGTTATTTGAGCACATTCCGGCACCACCCATGGCCCTTTCGGTCAGTGCAGGTTCTATAACCCTTTACATATTAACAAGCACTTATAAATGAATCATAATCCGTGGAGCAGATTTTCCAGCTAATTCTCATCTTGAATCATGATATGGAGGCAATGTTTAAACCCATTACAACATCCTTAATTAAAATGGCTAACTTCTCTCTAATGTCCATGAAGATAACATTTTACATGCATACTTAATTTTCTCAGAGGATGTTTGATATTTAAGATGCGTTGCATTTGATTGTAAATTTCCGTACATCACTTGCAAAGCTTGCAAAACTTAACTGTGATAAATCTGAAATAATCATCATTGGCCCAAAAACGCTCACCAAGTCCACCCATAACTTTGCCCTCAACATCGACGGTTTCCCAGTATCCACCTCCCCTCACATCCGGAATCTTGGCATCATCTTTGACCAAACCCTCTCCTTCGACAAATACACTAAACAGATCACAAAGACAGCCTTCTTTCACCTGAAAAACATCGCCCGTCTCCGTCCATCCCTCTCCTCCGTGGCTGCAGAAACCCTCATCCACGCCTTCATCACTTCCCGTCTGGACTACTGCAATAGCCTCCTTTATGGTTCACCCTCAACAATCACCAATAAACTCCAATACATTCAGAACTCCGCTGCCCGTCTACTCACCCATTCCCGGACCCGTGACCACATCACCCCCGTCCTTTACAAGCTTCACTGGCTCCCCATCTCCCAGAGAATCCAGTACAAAATCCTCCTCTTGACCTACAAGGCCCTCCATAACCTGGCCCCATCCTACCTGGCTGACCTCCTCTCCAGACACACTCCCACCCGCAACCTCCGCTCTGCTGGTACCAACCTCCTGACCCCCCCCATCCGGACCAAATTTAGATCCTGGGGGGACAGGGCCTTCTCCATCGCTGCTCCCACCCTCTGGAACTCGCTACCTCACACCATCAGAGACTCCTCCTCACTCACCACATTCAAAACATCACTCAAGACCCACCTGTTCAACACTGCATTCAACATTTAACCCACAGCATCTAACCCCTGACTATCTCCTCTCCTTCTCCCTCCTTTGTGCTTTGAATATTTCCCTATTGATTCTTCTTTTTTTGCAATTGTCTTTATGTTTTGCTATGCGTTATGTTTTGCACTCTGTCAAAGCGTCTTTGGGCTTCCTGAAAAGCGCTATATAAAATAAATGCATTATTATTATTATTATCACTTCGTCCAACTTTAATGAAATATGGTGTGTGGAATGTGACGGTGAAGGTGGATATAGAAACGTCACATTCGAAATCCCTTAAGGGCACAGCAAGTAGAGCGTTTGATTAAATGCGTTATGGTTTGTGGACATTGGAGAACTTTACAGGATAATAAATAAATGTGGAGAGTCAGCATTTGTGACATTCTCTAATCATAACGCTACCTTTGGGTCATAAAGACGAGTGGTGCTCAAAGTCAGTGATGGATTCAATGCCATTATGGTATACCTGCAGGCGGACACATCTGTGCGAAAGTGGAAAAGTGAACAGTTATCGATTTTGTTTGATCGACTTTCAGGTCAGAGCAAATTCTGGGTGATATATGACATTTGGTGTATTTGTGTATATGATGTGATGATTTGTGCACCTGATAATGTTGAATTGAACAGAACGACTACTCCAAAATAAGGAATACATTGCAGTTTGAAACTAGAAAGCATCTGAAAATGCAAAGCCCGTCCGTGTCCGTTTGTATTTTTCCGTCTTCTTCTTCTTCCGTGTGCTCAAAATAACGAAAGCGGTTTAAAGAAAAATGCAAAAGAAAAATTTATGACTTTATGCAGCCTTGATCTTTGAGCTTTAGATCTAAAAAAAGAATAATCAGAGTGTAGCTTTTGATTGGTAAACCAATTATGTGACCCAATATGCAAATTCTTAAAATTTCAGGTCAATCGGTTGAAAATTGACGATTTTATGTGACGACGACCTTTGACCTTTTGACCAAATTATTAATTTGTCTTCTCCATATTCTCATATATGAAAGCTTTGTTGAAAATTCGATGACAAAACTGAAATAGTAAATTTAAATTTTCGGTCAATTGGATGGAAATTGATGATTTTATGTGATGCTGAGCTTTGACCTTTTGAAGAAATTATTAATTTGCCTTCTCCGTATTATCATAATAAAGTTTTGGTGAAAATTTTATAGTAAAAAAAAGTTACAGCCTGGGAAGGCACGACGCACACACGATTACAAAAGCCCGTCTCCTGCTGTGAAGGGGACGGGCTAAAAAAGAATAGTTTCCCATATCAGAAATGGTAAACCAATGGAAATCCTCCATCATTTTTCCATCTTGGCTAACGTGCAAAGGGAATCCACGGCTTACACAATAGTGGATAACACAACGTTGCTCATATCCAATGTAACATCCATGGAAATGAAAAATCAAATGACACCCACAAAAGTTTGGGTCTGGCACCACAATGTATCTTAATGAACATTCAGACTCAATGCTGAGGTCACATTACTAGTGGGCCTCAAAATGTCATGACTTCTCATGAGATCATGAATCAGCTAACATTACCGCTTTACACAAAAAAGATGGTAAAACAGATCCTTGCAACTGCAGACCAATCAGTCTGCTCTCAATAATCACCAAGGTCATGGAATCCATCATTGCTTCTGACATCAAATCCTTCCTTTTCTCCAATGGCTTGATCTCAGATCATCAATTTGGATTCAAACCAGGTCATTCTATTCTGGACATGCTGCTTCTACTGTCTCAACAATGGATGGAGGTCCTCAATGCCAAACAGGAAATCGGAGCTTTCTCCCTTGACATGTCTCGTGCCTTCGATACGGTCTGGCACCCCGCTCTGCTCACTCTCCTCCTATGATAGCCATGGAAATCTCCATGCATGGCTAGCGGACTTCCTCTCTGGTCGCAGTCAACGTGTGGTCCTGAATGGAATTCTCAATTCTCCCTTTCCTGTCCAGGCTGGAGTTCCTCAAGGCAGTGTTCTGGTCCCTGTTCTTTTTCTGGTCTTCATTCATGATCTCTCCGACTCTCTGGAAAATCCACTCTATCTATTTGCTGATGACTCCACTCGTTGCCGCTTAATATGTCAACCCTCAGATCGGCAGGCAGCAGCCTCTTTACTCTCTGCAGACCTGGACAAAATTACAAACTGGCCAAACCAGTGGAACATGTCTTTCAATCCTGACAAATCTCACACTCTTACTATGTCTCTCCAAAAAGACCGTCTGGACAACCCTCCCATCTACTTTCTCAACAATCCTCTTGAAGAGGTTCTGTCACTCAAGCTTTTTGGTCTCACTATCTGCCATGATCTTTCCTGGGAAACCCACATTTCCAAGCGGCCTCCAAAGTCAGTCGCCGTCTGGGCATCCTCTGTCGTGCAAAGTCCTTTCTGGGCACTTCTGAGCTCCTCACCACATACAAAACTTTCATCCGCAGCTCCATTGAATACTGCTCTCCTCTCTGGGTTGGTAATCCTGGCTCACACCCAGCTCGGCTTCACGCTGTTGAAACCAAAGCTTTCAGAATCATTGGAATCTCCCGCAATGAAGCTGATTCTGAGGGCCTTTCACTCACTCACTCACTCACCGCAGGCAGGTTGGTGGTCTTTCTGTCTTCTACCGACTCCTCTCCGGCCTTGCTCCCCCAGCTCTGTCTGTGCTCTGTCCCCCAAAGATTCCTACAGGTCGCACAAGATCTGCCAGCAACCCTCTTATGGTTAAGCTGCCAAAATCAAAACTCTCTTATTCACCTTCTCTTTCATTCCTCTTTTCTCCCGCCTCTGAAACAATCTCCATCACTCTTCAATCCCACTCCTCCCTCCAGGTCTTTAAAACAGCTGTTCACCACCATCTCTTATCTTCCCCCATCCAAAACCTTGATCTTTAATACCCCCATTAAATCACCCTAGATCCACTTTTCTGAAATACCAACTTCTTTCCTGGAAGTCCTAGCAGTGTCCATGTGTTTTTTACCTCTCACACCGCCCCTCCCCTTCCCATGCCTCCTCCTCCCAAGCCCTCTCCCTCCCACAGATTTCCCGATGTCCCTGCTCTCAAATGTTGTACTTGTGTGCTTCCCTCTCTCTCCCCATATTGTCTCCCGCTCCCTTTATCGTATGTTTTATGTGTCGGTTTGTCTTTTTGTGATTAATGTTAGCTCTTACACGAGCCTCGATCTTTTATACAAAAAAAAACTCCGAGCCCTATCTCCTAGTCCTAGCTCCTAGTCCTAACTCCTAGTCCTAACTCCTAGTCCTAACTCCTAGTCCTAACTCCTAGCCCTAGAAAGATGTTGGAAGAACCCAGATAGATAGAATTCAGCATTACTTCCTCAGGCAAAAACGCAGCAACAGTTACAAGCTACCAGAGGTCCATCAGCAGGGAAGCACAGTCCACACAGCATCAGGATATGGTACAACCGTAATGAAATGGAAAACCAAATACAACATTGGAGTCATCAGACGGAACCCGAATAAGCAAAGAGGCCAAGACGGAGTCATCAGGAGGAACCTTGATAGGATTCGGGTTTCAGCCGCTACTCCACAACCCTCAAACCCATCCAGGCGCAGCCAAGTGAACCTTTCAACCATATACACCATGATGTATCAAAACGTTGTGGATGGATTCGGATGAAACTTTGTGGATGAGTTGGTTAGGGAATAAGAACAAGCTGATAAGATTTTGATTAAGGTCCGAATGCAGATCCGGCCTACCTGTGAGATACAAAACGTAAACTGGTTAGCTTGGTGGAGGTATGCGCTCTACTGAGTGCCCTTGTGGTATTCAGTCTGTAATGACATAATTACTGCTTTGAAAGGAACTTCGTCTGTAATTATTCAGATTTAATTGTATAATTAAATGAAGTTGAAGATTCTTCCTGTGGCTCACATTGTATTCTGAACATTCCCCAACCTCGGGTCTCTCCTATCTCAAACCAAACCTCACACACCAGTGTAAATTTCAAAAACATAGCCATTACTGGAGGCAATAATATCAAATAAATCCAAAAGCCAAACATCAGGATGCTCGAGCTCAACGTTTCTTTAGAATTTGATTTTCAAATGAATTACAGATAACACATAGAGCAAAGAAAATGATTTGAATGTAAGCTTTTGCTAAAGCCCTAAGGGATGAGAAAATAAAGATTTTTTTTTTTTAAGAAAAAGAGAATTACAGTACTGATAAATAGGGTAACTGGGCACAAGAGAACCGTGCTACTTGATATCAGTAAACTGGCAGAGATTTCTTATTTGCCTGTGTCATTTGCCTTTCCGATCATAGACGCAGTGGTAATTCCATGGCAGGAAGCCAATTTGGAATAGCACAATGCGGTAACATTGAAATTTGTTGTAAACGCATTTACTATGCATCCCTACATTGCAGAAAACCCTCTTTATCCTAATCCCATCGGTATTTCAGATATCAGCTAAAGGTGGCTGTTTGTAAAAAATAGTTTGCATGTGCACACTTTTGGAATACGTAATAGGCTCGGGGAACTGATTCGATGTTTATGATTCATGCGAATAATTATGATGTAATCGTGATTGCACCTTGCTGAGAAGCAATCAAGCAAAGTGAAAGGAGGTTTAGTTTGAGGAGGATCAGGCAATGCTGGAACTTTCTCAATCCAAGGATCTGAGGTTGATTTGCAAAGCTGACCTCGCCATGATTGGTTGACCATCTGGAAATGACACACCGAGCAAGTGATTAAAATCACACGGGGGCACAATCCATCCCATCTTCCTCAGCGGATGAAAGGCCAGCGCTTGGGCACTCTTTTCCCTGAATATGGACGGTCCTATGAATTCAGGTCCATCTGGTGCCACATCACATGCCACGAGGTGACTGGCAGATTGCTAGCAGCGTCAAAAGGCTGCCAATATGCCAGGCAGATGGTGTGACATCCGAAGTATGTGGCGGACGAACAGATTGTGTTGTTTTGTTGGAACATTTCTTCGAGAATATCACACAAAACAGATATCAATGTCATGTTTAGAAACAAAAGGTTGTATATTATATCCCAGCTGCATTTCCAAACTAAATAACATTGATTGACTGGTTATCCTGTCTTTTTGCAATGCCCTACTGCACACAATTTCACAAGATAACTCTTTCACCAGAAAATAATTACCCTTTGACATCATTGCAAAAAATACTTTTTGGCAATTAAATATTATAATATTTGCACATGCTGTATTATGATGGTACTAGTAAAATTAAAATAATTATCCGAAATATATTTTTGTGTGTGCATCAAATGGGGGAATACAATTGTCTGCAGTGAACCAACCATTCTGAAAGGGAGATTTTAAAAAATACAAAATGGTTTGTTTTCATTTAAAATTATTACCTCCGCCACCTAAGATGGATGGAGGTTATGTTTTCACCCCTGTCTGTCTGTCTGTCTGTCTGTGAACAGGTTGTCTCAAAAAGTTGTAGACGGATTTGGACAAACTTTGGTGGAGAGGTTGGGTATGTGACACGGACGAAATGATTAGATTTTGGTGAAGATCAGGAACCGGATCTGAATCACAAAATGTTTTATGTGATTCTTCACCATTCGGAGATAAGGAAAAACAATATTTATCACAATATCTCAAAAAATATATATAAATATATTTTTTTTGTATACAAGACCGAGGCTCGTGTAAGAGCTAACATTAATCACAAAAAAACAAACGGACACAAAAAAAACATATAATAAAGGGAGCGGGAGACAAGATGGAGAGAGAGAAAGAGAAGGTAGCAGACAAGTACAACAGTAGAGAACAGGGACATTGGGAAATCTGTGGGAGGGAGAGGGCTTGGAGGGGGGGGGGGGGAGGAGGCATGGGAAGGGGGAAGGGGAGTGGGAGAGGTATAAAACACATGGACACTGCTCGGAATTCAAGGAAACAAGTCTGTATTTCAAAAAAGTGGATCTGGGGTGAAATTAACGGGGGTAGAAAAGATCAAGGTTTTGGATGGGGGAAGATTTTTTATTTTTAATCCAAAAATACGAATTTATTTATTTTATTTTATTTGCCTAAAAACTCCCTGGCACTCATTGATGAACCTCTGAAAGTTTGACAAAGATCCGTTCAGCCATCTCTGAGAAAAATGGCGACACACACAGACACAAATCCTACTTGAAAGGCTTTTTTCAATTTCCTCATCAAATCATTCCAGCCTCGTCAAACCATTCCAAAACAAATTCAATCTCTTACAGTTCTTCCTTTCTACATTCTCTAAACTCACCTTCATTCCACCCCTCCTCTAACATTTTCAAATGGATCTCTGACTTGAAAATCACAATAAACCCAGTTTGAAAGAAATGTTCCTTTGTCATTAATCATCCAACACTTTCTAAACTTCATCCTTCCTCCTCCCATCCTAAACTCCCTCCTCACTCCTCCCTTTCAAATCTCCCCCCTCACCCCTCCCCTCCTAAACTCCCCCCTCACCCCTCCCCTCCTAAACTCCCCCCTCACCCCTCCCCTCCTAAACTCCCCCCTCACCCCTCCCCTCCAAATCTTCCCTCGCCCCTCCCCTTCAAATCTTACCTCACCCCTCCCCTCCAAATTTCTCCCCCACCCATCCCCTCCTAATCTCCCCCCCCCCTACGATCTTGCTCCAATTCTCCCCTCTCCCCCCTCCTCCTCAAAGCTGCCTCCTCCCCGCTTCCTCTCCCTTCCATGACATACCTCCACCTCCTCCAACTCCTCCTCAAAACTTCGACTACTTTGCTCTGCTCCTCCTCAAACAACGCCTCACTGTGCCTCATTCCATCACCATCAAATCTTTTGTCCTCCTCATCCTTCCCTTTCTCCTAGCTCTTCTGCAATCTCTGACACACTATCAACAGCTCTCCCTACCTCCCCCTCTCACCCTTCATCTTACCCTACCTTTCTCCTCCCCTGTTCTGTACTCGATGCTCCCCCTCTCTCTTTCTTAACAGTATGGACCTCAAACATCCGGGGCCTTCACTCAAACCTGATTGATTTCTCCAAACAAGTTGCTTCTGACAAACCAGACTTGATCTGCTTAACAGAAACTTTCCTCCTTCAAGATGTCTCTGATTCCTTAATTTCTCTCCCTGGTTACTCCCTCCTCCGTTATGATAGACCTGAGCCTCGTCCTGGTGGTGGGGTTGCTATCTTTATCAAAAACTCTTTCTCACTCTCCTTGCACTGCCCTCTCTCCACCCCAGACCCAGGAGTACCTCAGGCTATGGCTTCCCTTCCACTCCCATCTTTTGTTCATGTGTGTTGTACCGCCCACCAAACAGTGATGACTCGGATTTACATTTCCCTGTCTGACAACATGGACCAACTTCTATCCACTCATCCCAACTCTCTCTTCCTCATATGTGGCAACTTCAACTGTCATCATGCCAGCTGGCTGGGTGTGGGTGCCTTAGTCAGGTTCACTATGTTTTTTCGTTCAAAATCATGGTAGATTAGCAAACGTATACATTTTTGGAAACGTTACTACATGGAAAATCTGAAAATCAATGTTTACATTTGCCAATTCCGACCAATTCGATTCGACCAATTCGACCAATCGACCAATTCCATTCGACCAATTCGACCATTCGACCAATCGCTTCGATCGACCATTCGATCGATTCGATTCGATTCGATTCATCGAATTCGATTCGATCGACCATTCGACCAATTCGATTTGCCAATCAATTTGTCCGACCTTTGCTTGTGTGGAACGGACTGTGAAAACGATGCGGACTATATTGTCGGATACGACACACAGGACAGTGATGACGAACTCTAAATGGCATATTCTGTAATCGTGTATGTTTGATGCCATTGACTGCCTGTGTATATTTTGTCATTGACTGCCTGTGCAGATGTGAAGTTATACTGACTGCATGTGTATATATGATTTTGCTGACTGCCTGTGTATGTTTGGTGATATGAATTATTGTGACACATTTTGATGTTATTAACTGCCTGTACAAAATGATAACATGTATTTGATTATGCAACTTATCGCGAATATAAAGACAGTATTTTGCAATTCAAAACCTTTTATTCGTGTCTTACCATTCCCCATAGCACTAATTTGATACTTTCATTGGATTCCTTGTCCCTGAAAATATAGGTTTAGTATATTTTAAAAAGTTTTTAGGGTAATTAGAGGCAGAAATAGAACAAAATATGTATTTTACAGTGGCCATTTTGAAAATCCAAAATGGCCGCCATACAGGTATCTCTCCAAATGTAAACTGATTTTTAGTTTCCTTATGCTATAACCTTTCCAAAAATGTATAAGTTTGCTAATCTACCATGATTTTGAATGAAATATAATTTATTGACATAGTGAACCTAACTACCTCTCTCACCTGCCACGGCACCTCAGCAAAGCTGAATGTCAAAGGTGAATTCTAAAGCCGAATGCCTCAACTCTGTGTTTGCCTCAAAATCTTGTGTCCCAAACCCATCTCTCTCTGTACCCACCTTACCCAGTCGAACCCAGCTTCTCCTGGACTCTGTGGCCTTCTCTCCTGACGAAGTGGTGAAGTTTCTGTCAAACCTCGACTCAGATTCTGCAACTGGACCAGACGGCATCAGCCCACGGGTCCTAAAATCCTGCTCTGCCGCTCTTTCACACCCTCTCTCCATTCTATTCACCCTCTCTTTTGCTCAAGGTCATCTGCCATCAGTTTGGAAATCAGCCAACATTACCGCTTTGCACAAAAAATGTGCAAAAACAGATCCTTGCAACAACAGACCAATCAGCCTGCTCCCAATTATCAGCAAAGTCATGGAATCCATCATTGCTTCGGATATCAAATCCTTTCTCTTCTCCAATGGCTTGATCTCCGATCATCAATTTGGATTCAGACCATGTCACTCTACTCTGGACATGCTGCTTGTGCTGTCTCAACAATTGATGGAGGTCCTGAATGCCAAACAGGAAATCAGAGCTGTCTCCCTTGACATCTCATGTGCCTTCGATACAGTCTGCCTTCACATTTTCATTCCTCTTTCTCCCGTCTCTGGAACAAACTCCCTCACTCTATTCAATCCCTCTCCTCCCTCCAGGTCTTTAAAACAGCTGTTCACCACCATCTCTTGTCTTCCCTCATCCAAAACCTTAATCTTTTCTACCCCCATTAATTCACCCCAGATTCACTTTTTTGAAATGCCAACTTCTTTCCTGAAGGTTCCTAGTCATGAAATTCCTCGTAGTGTTCATTTGCTTTATACCGTGTACCCCTTCCTCCTCCCCAACCCTCCCCCTACTACAGATCTACCGACGTCCTTGTTCTCTACTATTGTTGTGCTTGTGTGCTTCCCTCTCCCTCCCCATATTTTCTCCCGCTCCTTTCATTGTATGTTTTATGTGTCTGTGCATGTTGTCATGTTCAATGTGTTAGCTCTTACACAAGCCTAGATTCTGTATATAAAAAAGAGAGAATAATTAACTTCTCCCACCTGGACAAACAGTGTGATGATACCGTCATGACTGCAGATACAGACGGGCCTCTAGCAGTGCAAAGACTCCAAGGTCAAATGATGTCATCAAGCAGATGAAAAGTGAAGCTACCGACTGGTTTCACCCTTATTGGGGCTGGTCAGGGCAACACATAGTTGTTCCATTGACTTCGTAAATTTTAAGCCTGAAGGCTTTTATATGGGTTGATGATGCCCAACTAACTTTGATTGGTGATGATATCAGATGCCCTATTAAAGCTATTGCTGCACGATCTGGAACCAACAAGTGTCATCTGCCACATGGACACATTCACTTGCACCCCACCAATCATAACCAGAAGTTATTCGGATTGACGTTAAAACTGGGTGTCTCGTCTGTCAGTATTAGTTGTGGTTGACATTAAACACGGTGACGTCCTTCTCAAAGAGTAGACAGGGCATCAGCACCCAGGCTAAATTCCAAATTTCTGATCTAAGCAACAGGACGTACTGCATCAGTGGCACAGTTGTACCACCAGCAAACGATGCTACCCACAACCATATGCTGCATTGGAAAGAAGAAAAAGAGGAGAAAGAAGATTAAGAGGAAGAATAGGATAAAGAAGAAGAAGAAAGCCTCCAGGTAGATCACCATTAAATTTAGTCACCTGATAGCTCTTAAAACCTGAGACTAAGCAAGGAAATTGCAATTGTAAGTAGCAAAGAGAGTAGTCCTTCGTATATCTGGATAAGGGAGAGAGCATTGAATGGGGATATAATTGATGTACAGAAGTAACAGAGTGGGTCTAACATTAAATCATGTGGGACACCCTGCAGAATTAATTATGTGTGTTGGATGTGATTACTCTTCATGCATCACAATTAAATTACTTTCAGAAAGAAAAGATGCAATCAAATAAGGCACATGACCACAAACACCATAGGGCCTCAGCTTGTGTAACAAATCTCGATACCAATCTTTGTAATACGCCTCAGAGAGATCAAGTGCAACTACCTTTGCCCTTCCAAGGCAGTCCAAATCATTGTGGAAGTGGTCGGTCATCATAGCCAAGAGATCAGTAGTTGATGGAGAGTGCCGGAAACCACTCTGGAAGTCGGTTTGAAAGAGTATCATCTTGTACATATTTAAATATCCATTTCATTTATAAATTTCAAAATACATTATATGAAGGAAACTAATTGGAAAAAATTTGCCATAGTCAGTCATCTCAGCTATCTTTTTGTGTGCAGGCAGCAGAGTAGTAAGCTTCCAGTAAGATGGAGATAAATTATTATTTATGCATGCTCATGTGGTAGAGGCTTGACTGGATAGAAGATATGTCTGGGAAAAAAACAACTTTTTAACACAACAGCCAGAACGTTATTTAGTCCAGTACTTTCAGACACCGAAAGAGCGACTCTGAATAGTATTTGCAACCCTCTTAATATTAATGACTGGTATGGAGATAACGGCGTCAGTTATTGCTGGAGAAGCCAGCAAAGTGTAATTGTCACTAAAAGTTTAATTGGAAGATAACAAATTGGCAAAAAGTTTAAGTCTTGTCAAGAGGAGAAATAATGACCATGTGTTCCATTAAAAAGAGGAGGCACAGATGACTTGCTTTTGATTTATGCTGTTATTTTCTCGGCACTGGAATTATACCTGGATCAAAGACACCATGTAGAAATAGAGCTGCTGCAGACATAGTTTGCAAATTGCTTCTTGCCATTCTCAAGTATTAATTTGCGCTTGTTGCTGCCAAGTTTGCACAATTGCCTAATCTCAGGAGTATGTTTCAAGATTATTTAACAGCTTTTTAAAAGTAATGATTGCAATGGGCAATGACTACAGCCGACAGCACAAGGATGTGTGAACCAGGGGCCTGAGCAAGTCCTTACTTGATATATCTGAAGAAGTGATCAAGCCTTGATATATCTGAAGAAGAGAGAAGGAATGAAGAGATGAAACCTTTCTGAATCCAATCGGTTACCTCTGCAGCAACCTCAGACACACCTGCTTGAAGCACAGTGTCACAAAGAACATATATTAGACAAGTCAGGAGACGACGATGGTTCACAAGCGAGCGGTATTAAATGACAAAGGACGGACTATAACCGGGACAGGCCAGGCCTGGAAATGTCAAAACGAAGTTTACTGACCTTGAAATGAAATAGAAAATAATGTATAATCAGTTATGAGGTTAGTTAGCTATACAATACCGAAAATTCGGTGAAAAATGAAAATAAAATAAAATAAAATAAATAAATTAAACATATGAGAAAAAAAATGAAAAATCGAGCTCCGTGGGGCTAGACACATGACATTGGCCTAACCAAATATCAAAACCCCTGTCAGATTCCACCAAACCCCTCGGAGAAGATGTAGCTTGAACTCGATTACCCCCTAAAAAGACATCCTTTTCGGGCGTGGCTCCGCCCACAATGGGCGCAATACGCCCACTCTAGGCAGGACACAACTAGATCATGATATCAACCTCCCACCCAAGTTTCATCAAGATCGGATGATATCATCGGGTAGTTATGCTGCGGACAGACAGACAGACAGACACACAGACACACAGACAGACACACACACATGACGAATATAGTGGTCACTTGATAACTCGTGAAACAAAAAGACCTCAATTCATCCCAGTCTGCCATATCATACTGATGAACAGCATGCTAAAGACTAGAAGACGCAGACACAACAGACAGAACCATAGGAGAGCCATTTTTTTCTCTCCAATGGTCTTTAGCTCATAGAGGGGATTAAACAACAAAGGGCTGCACATCAACAGACTAACAAAGAGTATGGTGTTTGGACGTACACAAGGAGGAAAGAAGGAATAACACAAAAACAAGTAATAATGCCCCAGAGAGGAACAGGATGGGAAAGAATAATCATGTGTAGAAGAGATCAATGTATATTCCTTGTATGGATGAGTGTATAAGGTAAAGATGGGCAGCTCTTGCATGGAGCGCCGTGCATGATTCGGGCTGGGCCCCGCCCTGTATGGTCAGTGCCGTGCCGTGCCGTGGCGCAAGGGGAAAATGGCACGATTCCGGGGAAGGAAGGCCAGGTCGGACCTTCGCCCCCTGGCGGGCATGGTGCTCCGGCCGGGGGAGGTTGGGTCATCGTGCCGGAGACCGAAAGGCTCCGCGCCGGGATTGCGCCTGGAACCTCGGACCAAGTATGCCTCCTCCCCAGAATCGAAAATGCCTGACGGACCCAACCTACAGGAGACAGGCCACCAGTATGCATTGCTCGGCTTTGCGAAGCCAAGCTGAAATGACAATGTATTTCCGCACCGAGGCTCGAGTACAGTGGGCAGTAGCCATAGTGATGGCAAATGGTATCCGGTGTAGAGGGATGGTAGATCTACCATCCCTCACATCGTTTCTTCTGGGGGCAGAGGAGCAGTAGTTTATGGGGTTTGGCAGTGAAGGCTAGCCAGGGCGGGCTAGGATATTGTTATGGATCTAGAGATGACTTTAGGAGACCGAGAATTAAGTAGAGACTTTTGTACAAGTAGTGGGGACGTAGTCAGATTAGTTGGTTGATAATGACGAGGGATGTGCTAGTGTAAAGGGAAGACAGGGAAAGCACTAGTATTAGAGGGAGGTAGTTAGCTAGATGATGCTGTGTGTGTGAGTATGAGGATGCGCTTTAGGCGCAAATGAGGAATTGGGAATGGGAGTCTTGGGGGTGCTCGTGAGCAAATGAGGCAATGCTCGAGAATGGATGTGTGTGTGTGTGAAAGTGTATGAGTAGAGTATTGTGGGCAAGTGTAAGTGTATTGAGTGATTAGCTTGCATGGGGTGCAAGTGAGAACAATGAGTGGTATGGAATAAATGGTGTGGAGTGAGTTGTGTGGAGTGGGTGTGTGGAATGAGTGGTGTGGAGTGCATGGTGTGAAGGCGTGGATGGGGGAAGATGGACCCCTTCACGAGTACCCGGGGAGGGTAGTTTAAAGTTAGGTAGAGTGAGTAGGTAAATTGTTGGATATTGACATCTGTGGTGCGAGTAGTGGAAAGTAGTGTTTTGGTTGGGTGCATGAGTATGTGGAATGGCGTGTGGCTTAATTGGTGCGTGTGGTTATTGGGGCACTCTGCCACTGGTCGTCTGTCGGCCAGGTGAGGCCGCAGGTATAGTCTAGTAGGAAGACTAGGTCCCCCTGCACCCCCCGGAGATATACTTCTAATCAGTGTTTCTAGATTGGAAAAAATGTGTAGAAAATGACTAGCTATGGCCCCAAGCTGAAACAATGTCCCACATACCATTTTTATGCAAATTACTGCTGCAAATTTTATGCAAAATTATGCAAATTTTATGCAAATTTTTGATGAGGAGTAGAGTTGAGGGGTCTTTGAGGGCTTCATCGAGGTGCTCTCGGTTGCAAGACTGGGTCATTCTGAGAAGCACAGCAGGGTCAGAGATCATGATGTTCTCCTCCTCAGTGAATCTCTCCATCAACAGCCTCTCCATTGCCTCACACACTGTTTTGAGGCAAAAGAGGGACTTTGCGTAGGCCTTTCCACTGAGAACACCTTTGAGAGATCCACTTGTTACTAGTTGTGCCTCAAAGAGAATCTCTGCATATCCAGAACCACGCATCTTGTGTCCAGTGAGCATCCCGATGTAGTTCATGGATGTGTGGAAGGGTCCAATCGTTACTACATGACTAGCAAATTCATTTGGCCAGCGCCAGATGATGGGAAGGGCTTTCATGCAGACACCCAGATCAAATGTATTCAGGACCCATCTCTGACCCACCTCAGCAGTTGCTGCCTCGGAACGCTTCAGTAGCTCACGAACAACTGCGTTGTCTGTGATCGGTCTGTGCCTGGTGCCTGCATGGCATGGCAATGGCCTGCAGCCTGTGCCTGGGCTAGGGGGTTTCACCTCTGCAACTGGTTCTCCCCCACCCAGCAAATCAACAGTCGACTACTGCACGCCTATCCACCAACCGATCACAGACAACGCAGTTGTTCGTGAGCTACTGAAGCGTTCCGAGGCAGCAACTGCTGAGGTGGGTCAGAGATGGGTCCTGAATACATTTGATCTGGGTGTCTGCATGAAAGCCCTTCCCATCATCTGGCGCTGGCCAAATGAATTTGCTAGTCATGTAGTAACGATTGGACCCTTCCACACATCCATGAACTACATCGGGATGCTCACTGGACACAAGATGCGTGGTTCTGGATATGCAGAGATTCTCTTTGAGGCACAACTAGTAACAAGTGGATCTCTCAAAGGTGTTCTCAGTGGAAAGGCCTACGCAAAGTCCCTCTTTTGCCTCAAAACAGTGTGTGAGGCAATGGAGAGGCTGTTGATGGAGAGATTCACTGAGGAGGAGAACATCATGACCTCTGACCCTGCTGTGCTTCTCAGAATGACCCAGTCTTGCAACCGAGAGCACCTCGATGAAGCCCTCAAAGACCCCTCAACTCTACTCCTCATCAAAAATTTGCATAAAATTTGCATAATTTTGCATAAAATTTGCAGCAGTAATTTGCATAAAAATGGTATGTGGGACATTTTTTCAGCTTGGGGCCATAGCTAGTCATTTTCTACACATTTTTTCCAATCTAGAAACACTGATTAGAAGTATATCTCCGGGGGGTGCAGGGGGACCTAGTCTTCCTACTAGACTAGTAGGCTCTGGGAGCCAGGTAGTGTTCAGAGTTAGAGATCAGTGGGGCCCGAGGATCCTAAGGAGAGGACCCGGGTAGCCCAATGCCAGAGGGGGCATTAGTGGGGTTAGAGCGCCAGGAGGGCCTTCCCCAAGTTAGGGTAGTCGCAGGAGCTAGGCAAGCTCGGGTGGCGACTTCAGTGGCGGAGGTGCGCAGGTAGGTAGACCTGCTGGTAGAGCCACACGACCCAGCCCCGAAATTGTGCGAGAGCACAGTGCGAAAAATGGGGGGAGTGAGACCCCAAATTTGGTAGGCACCACAGTATGGTCAATGGGAATTGGTTCTTAGAACCGCATAGTGTAAAGTGGCCAATTGGATTGGCAGGGCAAGACCCCGGGTAGAGTAAAGAGTTAATGTCATTTTGAAGGATAGTTAGGAGGAAAATCTCTTTGCACCATCCGCATCCACTCACCAAGGTGACAGGACTCCACACCAGGTTTTGCAGATGTTTGGATGGTAAAGACGCATCATGACGGAGTTTGACATTGTGTTTATTCCATCCCTTCCTTCTTGGGAGGGATTGGAGACTAATTTGGTTTAGGGGAGATATGGGGGACGAGACAGTAGAGACGGAATTTGTAAATTGTGTAAATACGGGGAAGGGAAAGGGTAGTGTAGATGGACATGGGGGGTGACGTACGAGTAGGGACGAGCTTTCTCAGCTCGCTCTCCCGCGCCCTTCGTGTCGCATTACCTTGTATTGATGTGTACCCTTGCGCCCTTGACCCTGCTAACCTCTGCTTTGTCTTCCTCCCCACTCATGGACCATGGTCTTTTGTGAGGGGAGTGTGCAGGTGACCTGAGTGGTGCGGCCGCACTCTGCGCTGCACCCTGCTGCTGCCTGCCTGCCTGTACCGGTACACCATATGGACCACACGTTCTGTGGCCTGGCACCTTTGCTGGAGCAGACCATTGCTGCCAGCAGCATCTTACTTGCGGACCACTGTTCTTAAGTGGTGCACAAGCCAAGCAGATGGACCATAAGATGGCCCTGCAAATAACGAAATAAAAAGCGGAGGCGGTTTGTGCCCTTTTTATTAATTAATCCTTGGTGTGCCCGAACAACAAAGATGGTAAACTTTTACGATGGCACACCGAAGATCCAAGAAGAAGATGCAGCCAAGATCCATCGGCCCAGTGGTCAAGCAAAGCACAAGACATCATCGTTTAATAATTATTTTGAAATGTTTTTGTGCATTTTTGATGAATGTGCTTTTTGTGCATTTTTTTTTATTGTGGTACATATGGGTGTATGGTGTATTGATGTAGTGCAGTGCAAACGGTGTTTCCTCTTTTCAAAACATCCTTTCTCCCACAAAAGACAGGTCCTGGGTTGTAGTTGTAAATAATTAGTAGTAGTCTTGTAAATAACATGCTCCCCACCTGCTTTATGTGTAGTTTGAAAATAATTCCGTAATTCGGTTAATTGTGGGCGTGAGTCAGTTAGGTAGTACACAACGCAGCAGGTGGGACATATCTAGTGTTAAAACTGTCACACTCAGGGTAGTAGGTTAAAAGTAGAGGGAAACTACACCTAAGTGTCACACTAATTGTTAAAGAGTAGTCCTGACCCAGGTATCGGTTTGGCTCGGGCCGAGCATGGCAAAAGGAGGGGTGCAGTGTTGCGGTTTTGAGAACCCACACAAGTAACATCATTAAAGGTTAAAGGTTGCACCCCATAGATAGGCCACAAGCAACACGTAGCTCACCTTAGGACGGTAGTTATTTCTTAGTATGTGTTTAGGATAAGGCCATTCCCAATAGTTGCATCTGCGTTGCGTAAAACAAATAAGAGTAGGCCCCCGTTCATTCATTTTGGCAGCCTCCCTCCAAGCGACGCCATTAAGCGCTGTTCAGTCTGTACCCCATCACCCTTCCCAGTTTGTTACGCT